>NC_139717.1:28900727-28916191 GCF_964188405.1 Protomyctophum parallelum
AGACGCTCACACAATCAATCAGTTTAAGCCGGCTCACTCAGGTAGAAATTCCGAGGTTGAGGTCTCTCTCTCCTAACATCTCGAAGTTCATACAAACACTCAATGGAGCTTACAATCTGTGTTCAAAGGTTCTGAGTGTAAACAGCAGGAAACAGCGAACACCTCCGTGTTCACTGTAACTATATTGATTGTTTTCTTAGTGATTATTCTCTCAATTACATTTTTGATTAATTGAATACTGTGAAGTGTGTTTTTGATCATTTGTTTTATTCTTTATATTATCACAAATATCAACGTAAAAAAAGAAACTAGATTTTGAGTAATTGCCGCTAACCCTATTTAATAATTCATCATACGTCAGACTTGCATGAAACTCTAAACTAGTGTTAAACTATATATAAAACTATCCATGATTGATTTTAATAAAATATTGTCAACCTTTTCCATGCAATTATTTGTGAAAATAGCTGCAATCCTAGTTCATCTCTGTGATCACAGCGAACATTTCTGCATTGAATGATGGATGTGACATAATGTTTGTGGTTCTCAGGGCACAGAGGAGCTGGAGGTACGGATCCTAGTCCAAGCACGCCCAGGACAGGACATCAGGTCAGTGCAGCTGCTTTTACAACTTGTTGTATACCTAGTGAGGCACACCAAAGGTCAAGCCAAAATCTCAATGCACACTTACTGTATATTCTGTATATCTGTGCAAAAATATTGTTGCTGTCGGGCAGCAACCTCTTGATGATACTGATCTGCTGCATTTGCTATTATTGAATTTGAGTCTTGAAAGGTACAGTAACAGTTTTGGACATACGTACATGTATGAGGTTTCCACCCAATGATATTCTTATTCGTGCAAAATACCATGTGTAAATGATTATTTTTATTTACTTCATAACTTTAACCACTTAAGCCCTACACTAAGCCTCATACTTTGGGGTTTGGGGTTTTTATGCTATTTTTGAAAATGTGGGGGAAACTATTAAAAATAAAACATATAGAAAGTCTTTCCTATAATGACATACCCAAAATAGGGATGCCAGTTTGAAAATGGATACATATATTTGCCTTTTATGGGGAAATGCACTGATATTGTAAATTAAAAGATAATTCATAACTTTTTGTGTAAGTGTATACAGTATATTGCAATAATAATGTGTCGTCGTCGTCACAAAATCCAAAGGCCTGGATTATCACAGCACGCCAGTGTACCTTGAAACATTGTTTAGGAACCACTGGGTTAGTGTGTTGGTGTCCTGGATTCTACTAGACTTCAGAATCAGTGTCAAAGACAAAGCAAAATACAAACTGCAAATAATGTGGTTATGAAAACAAATAATATTCACGTATGAATATTTCTGTCAAAGCTTTTGCTTCTTCTCATGCATGTTAGATATTGACTGAGAAACAATCCATAACCTGAGAAGGTCCAGCTTTGTTTGGACTGTAATACTAAATAATAATTAAATTGTAGTGACCACTTATCCTCTTGTAAAAAAACATTTTACTCCATTTGTGCCACTTTCATGGGCAGACTGAAATGATAAGACGCTTGCATTGTTTGAAGAATAGAATGGTTGGTTCAAGTTTCAAACTTAAAGATGTTTATCGTCTTCCTTTACAAAGATGCAAAAGAACAATTGAACTAGACTTGTAAGCTATAAAATAAATATATCAGGCTGTAACCGTCCATCTCTCTCGCCCCGCCCCAGGCCTATCGGTCATGACATTAAGCGTGGGGAGTGCGTGCTGGCCAAAGGAACGCACATGGGTCCGTCTGAGATCGGTCTCCTCGCCACAGTAGGAGTCACAGAGGTGGAGGTTCAGAAGTTCCCTGTGGTGGCTGTCATGTCCACAGGCAACGAGGTGAGAGACCACCGTAGCAATACTGAATAATTATGCATTCCAAACACCTTTATTTTTATTTAGTTTAATAACAATGACGATCATATCCCATGAGATTTAACGTTTTACATTCCTGCTTTTCAAGCCAAGGTGTTTTCAAATAATGGATGTATCATTGCTATATTTGGAGCCTTTTTTATTCAACATAATTTGCAGGTTTAGATGGCCAGAATTAATGTTCATTGATATCATCTAATTTTTAGCTTTAGCAAAACCAGGCTTTTTCAATCCTGGTCTTTACAGCCTGGTTTATTCCGTTCCACTAAAGCCAAGCGAGGCTCAGAATTGGCGGATTTGGATAGCCGGGATCAGCAAGCCTAGCTTAATAGACAGTCTGGCTTTTTGTCTCTAGACCCATTATGTGGATCACAGATTTACTGATCCTTCTTCTTCATGGGGTATTAAGGCAGTTTGCATCCTTAATAGTTGCATTACAGCCCCCTTCTGTATATATCATTATCTTTACTAATCTATTCAAGACTTACTGATACAAGGACTTAAGCTTCTAAAATAAATACTGCTGCTGTAATTAAAGAGAGAACATACTCTCAATAGTGGATATACTGAATGATTAACTACCCCTAAAATATAGTTTACATTTTACTACTACTATTAACTTAAAACAGAATTCTGAATATTGTAAGCATAATGATAGTGTCGCATTGTGATATTTGGCCATAACTCCCTCCTCTGAGGGAGCAACCTTTGGGGAAGGGGGTTGTTGTCCAGACAGGGGCCAGACTGGTGAGGGTCATGGGTTCATGTAGCATGCCAAAGTTTGTGCTATTGCCATTGAGAATGCATTGGGCGTTTAAGTTAAATAACTCAGAAACTACACAACATTTCAAAGTAAAAAGTTCCAGCATGTGTCTCCACAGTAAGCTGAATTTTACAAAGTGTGAATGGAGTTTCTAGGTGAAAGTGATTTTTTGAAGTGCCACTATCTGCCTATAAATTTTAAAGCACTACATTTCTAAAACTATGAAACATTTCAAAGATTCCTTTTTAGGCACACATGTCCACCGTAGGATGAACCTAAATAGGTTTGAATGGGGTTTCTAGGTGTAAGTATGTAGGACTAGTAGTGGGTGAAACGTTACAATGGTAATATGTTGTAAAACAATGAGTAATGGTAATATTTAGTGGTTTTCACTTTTACAAAAAATAAATAAAATAATATAATATAATATAATAATTATTCTTAACCATGCACTTGCACGACAGCAAACCTATTAATGGGGAACATTCACCAAAAGCAGCTGATCTACAAGCTCACAAGCTGTCATGATGTTGTGCAGCCTATATATTTTGGTTATTTGATTTTATATAGTGCTTAAATTAGTCCTTTAATGCAGACCGATACAAATAAGGCAACATAAACCCATAATAATTGAACAAATCTGGAAAACATCATTGGTTTGTGATCAGTTTGACTGCTTAATGAACAGTAAAGACATCAGGATTAGGTTAAACCTGGCTGTTAGCCTGGTCCGGAGCAGGCTAAATCCAAAGCATTAGTTTCCATGGTAACTAATGTAGCATCACTTTCACAGGTTTCACAGGTTAACTGGTTAAATTAATCTGGCAAGATTAACCAGCTTTCATGAAACCGGTTAATTGCTGATCCAGGATATATTAAGCCAGGATATGTGTTAAAACCCGGCTTAATCTCTAATCCAAGTTTCGTGAAACAGGCCCCTGGAAGCCAGTCAAAAACAATACACTGGAAGCCAGTCAAAAACAATACACTCATGATTATTATAATTAACCCAGATTTTGTATAGCCCCTGAACTAGCGTCCAAAGTGATAGAGTATGCGGAGTGGATACATATCTATTTTCTCTTTTGTCCTTTGTGCTAGCTGCTAAACCCAGAGGATGACCTCCACCCTGGGAAGATCCGGGACAGCAATCGCTCCACCTTGCTCGCCACCATCCAGGAGCACGGCTACCCCACCATCAACCTGGGCATTGTGGGAGACAAGTATGCATTCCTACTATAGTGCAGCTCCTGTTCCTAGTGTGTACACAGTCTATCCTGTTCCCTCCATTCCCAAACGTGCCCTCTTATGTTCCGTGCGTGTGCGTGTGTGCGTGCGTGCGTGCGTGCGTGTCCATCCTACAGCCCTGATGACCTCCTCAACGCTCTGAATGAAGGGATCAGCCGTGCTGATGTCATCATCACCTCAGGAGGAGTGTCCATGGGAGAGAAGGTATTCAGTATTTTATCCATGACGTGAACGCCCCCTCCAGAGATACTTCTGGATCCTACTTTTATGTCGCTTTTGTGTCCCCATAGAGTTATACTGTGACTCTCCGTCGGACTAAATCTGAGACGAAAACAACCACGAAAGTCTCATTTTACCGCTTTCCTCGCAACAACAAAGCTGCTGCTCTCCCAAATCTGGCTGTGACAGGCCGTCTGCCCCACACGGAATACTATCGCCATTTTATTTCATTGTGTCAACTAAATCCTCATTAATTGCAAACTAGATTCAACATACTCAAGCCTGCACACATTCTAAATATGCCCCCGAAATATTGTACTGAGCAAATGGACTGTTACCACCTTCAATAATAATGATAATAATAGTCTTTATTGTCTCCACATTATATATTTTCTTTGTCATGGACACTTGTACAAAACATTAATAATTATACTCGAGTTGGAAGCATTAAGACCCATTTTAACCCTCAATCCTTTCTGAAAAATAACATCATTGTAAAAAGATTCACGCATTTAGATATTCTATTTACAATGAGAAGCGGACGGGAGCCACTGGTGCCACTTGGACCCGGACGTAACGTAGCACTACAAAATGAAGTCAGATTCATTTTACTGAATTGTAATTACTAGCCCTTACCCGTTGTGAGATATTTGCCCCCCCCCCCTTGTGGCCGTGGGGGGTACTGCGCCCGGGTGCGTTTGTAATTGACTAATAAATTCATTAATAATCATTAATGTGTCAAATCGAAAGGTGTGATTGGTCGGGAGTGATTGGTGCAAGCAGTAAGGAGCTACGGCGGTGTTTCTGACACACAGACAGACAGACATTGTTAGAATTATAGTATGATGATGATGATGATGATGATGATTATAGTATGATGAAGGATGATGATAGTATGATGACTGTAATGACAGACACACACCCACAGACAGCCCTGTGCTTTGCTGACACACTCTGGTAGAAGTGAGGAACTTCAGCAGTGATTACTCATGTATAGTGTCTGCAGTGTGCACTTGTATTTTGTAGTGCCCCAACACTTAAAACACAAAGGAAAGGCTGCCTTTATTTGACTGATGTAGTACGTTTCCCTTTTCTTTCCTTTTTTCACATGATTTTATTAAAAGTTTGGCAACTTATACAATCATACTGTCATTACAATTCTTATAGCATAAATACAAATAGAAAATATACATAGAGTATACGGTAAACAGGAGTACAGAATTCAAATAGCTCAAGATATAAAACAATTAAATATGGTCAGTGGTGAGTATGAGGAGTATGTAAAGGAATATGCATGTGGGCTATAGGATAGCCTGGCTAATAAGCCAAACTCATATCCGCCGGCAGGCAAAGAAAAATGTGCCAGCGGCTGATTTGCGTCTGGCTTTAGGCTAACTATAGACTGACACCACGCTAGACAGGAACGCCCACAAATGTGAAATGTCACATCCGGTTTTAGCCCGGGGTAAGAATTTTCTATGGCTGTCAATGCAACTTGGTCCAATCCTTAATCACATACGGACAAACATCTATGCCGATAATATCTAACTTGCGGAGGTAGCGTGCCTTGTCCACGGGCAACAGATCTTTTTTTTTTTTGATCAAAGTTTTTTTATTAATGTTCACACGAAAATATTATACAACATTTTTCGAACATTTTTTCCCCCCCTTTTTTCCCTCCCCTCCCCCCAGAGTTCCCGCTCTGAAAGAGCCACAACCCCGGTATCTTGCACCATATGAAATAAAAGGCACATACAAATATACATAGACATAATAGAAGACTGGGCAACAGATCTTTAAACGTATGGCATTGCAAATAGGTTTGATAATCGCTACTCTGCACAATATTGTTTTGGAAACGCCGCAAATTGCATTGCAGTGAACGAGAGCAAATCACAACTTCCCCCGGGGGTGGGCGGAGTCACAGCTTTACGCCCTGAATACGCGCCGTGGTGTCAGTCTATAGGAGGGATTGGAGGTGATTTAACAGTGGTGTATGTTTCACAGTATGTTACTGAGGTGTAGAATGATGTGAGTGGTCTTGTTGTATTCATTCATAGCCATAATAGAACTCTACTTAACTGCGGATTCATTTTAAGCCTGCTGTTAGTAGTACATTAAGTTCATTATCTTTCTTTCTGTCTGTTGTTGTCGTATCTGTTGAGCTGTAAAACCTTGGGTTGCACGGCTACAGTGCCTGACCATGATATTAGTCCAAATATTGTCAATCGTCTTTTTCTATGGCTTCTGGGGTCAAGACCGCTCATATGTGATTGTTTTTTATTCTTCCAGGACTATCTGAAACAGGTGCTGGATATTGATCTTCACGCTCAAATACACTTTGGCCGGGTTTTCATGAAACCAGGGTAAGAAAATTAACTACGACAATTCACAATAAGTTCATAACAAAGAACACCACATCAATAAATAAGAGTTCATGGAATAAATAAATAAAAACATAACATGTAATATGTATCTTAAGAAGTGCTTTGGGTACAAAGGGATTCTTTACAGTGAGGCATTATTGGAAAATTGCCCCTGACAGGGGTATATTTTCTCTTTCTTTTTATATTTTTTGGGGGTATTTATTTTTACCTTTATTGGAAGCAGCAGTGGAGACTGGAGAGATAAAGGAAATGCAGAGAGAGAATAAAGGGGTGACACTCAGCAAATTGTCTGCCTATGTGGTATCATATGCTGCTTAACCACTCTCGACTATTGGGTCGCTCAGAAGCTTATTTTCTAATTATGACAGCCTCATATTATTCTGCTTATTAGACAGCAAGGTATGAATATAATCAACAACAGTCCCTATATTATATTTGCATGCTAATTATGATTATTGTATATATCGTTGCTGTTGAGCAGAAACCTAGTATCTCCATATTGTAACATGTTATGTTTTTTCATAAATGAATGCCCTACTCGATCATACAACATCACACAAAAGCATAACAAGTAGCAGATCTGCACGCTCAACACGCAAAGCGACACATTTTTTCTTTTGAGCTTGTAAAACAGCTACTTTAGCTGTTTAGAAAGAGTTACAAGACTCTCTTTGATCTTGCCGTGACACATTATTTCAGCATATTTTCATAGTGCAGAAACAAATAAAAAATGAATTTCTTCTCTTTTTCTTTTTCAGTCTACCAACAACATTTGCCACCTTGGACATGGATGGTGCTCGCAAACTTATCTTTGCCCTCCCAGGTAGTGTGTGAAGTTGAGAGAAAGAGCAAATATATCCGTCTGCTTCCGAAGAGAGGTTATTCACCCATTGTTCTCTCCTCACTCTCCATTTCTCTCTCTCTCTCTCTGTCTATCTCTCCATCTCTACGTGTCCGTTTGTGCCAGGTAATCCCGTGTCCGCTGTTGTCACCTGTAACCTCTTTGTCATCCCTGCTCTGAGGAAAATGCAGGGGATTCTGGACCCAAGGCCCACCATTATCAAAGCGAGGGTAGGCCCGCAGAAATGATCACCACGTGCCATACAAAACACAAAGTCAAAATGTGATGTATGTTTGGAAAACGATGATCCTGATTTAAGGTTGGAGAAGAGAGTAGAGCCAGCATTCCTGTATGCACACCTTTATTTGACAACGGTTGACAAAGGTGTACATATGGGGTTTGTAGTGTGTGGGCTCCTCTTCTCTTTTATCTTCTCTGCTGACATTTGCTTTTTTTAGGTGACCCGCTATGACCTGTTCTGCCTCTGAAGCTTGGCAAGTAATTCAAAAAGGGGTAGATTTTATTCTGAGAGAAATGTGTGATCATTGTGCGGCGTGCGCTATATGACACCTTGACTTTCTCTCCAAGAACAACAGACCCTTTCTTTTCTGACAAGTAGCAAATTCTGAGAAAACTAGAGATGAGATAAAGGAGTGATGCAAGAGGGAATATGAAATTATTGGACATCTGTTTTGACATCAAAGTGCATATTTGTACATGCATGAGCCTATGGTATTTAAACTCTAAAACAAATGTACAAGCTGCTCCTCTCCATCTCAGGTTATATACAGTACAAGGAGCTTGACAAGAGAAGATGTCATGATTGTCATATCCTCTTAGTCATATCCTCTTAACACATGTATAGTTTAACCTTCATTCCTTCAACCACATCTCCAGTTAATTATATTATATTGTTACATTCCCGTTTTTCACAGGAAATGTCAGTCATGACATCTGGTCCAACCTCCATGGCGCTATCCATGATACTGTGATACTTCTTCATTAGAATTTTTTATTGGAGGAGGTAGAGGACTAATATTGAGCCATTACTGCCACTTAGTGGTGAGATTGATGGCTTTGAAAGTAGGCATTGCCAGATGCAGTAATATCTCTCAGATCTGGTGGTAATAAGACCCAGGTCAAATTCTATTGGCATAATGTTTCTCACAATTGAGAGGAAAGCATTAATCAATTTAACACACTTTTTCTTTCGTTGACTTCTTGACATTATCTAAATATATTAAAGCCACTCATCTAGTATTCCTAGTACTGTAGCAAAAAACGGCATGACTTTCCAGGTAGCCATATGCAATGTAAGAAAAGTCAATACTTCCCAAGTCCAGTGTAAAAGGAGATAATTTCAATCAAGTTCAATAGCTATTGCCGCAAGGCGCAGATGTACACATGGTGAAATTTCTACACGTCATAAGGACTCATGAAACCCATCCGTTATGATTTCTTTGCAGTTGTCTTGTGATGTGAAGCTAGACCCTCGCCCTGAATACCACCGCTGCATTCTGACATGGCATCACCAGGAGCCTCTGCCGTGGGCACAGAGCACAGGTACTCACGCAGGATCAATGCACTTTCATTAACAATTTTAGGCATTTAACAGTATAAAATAAATAGTCACATATGTAGAGTGCAAAGAGAATAATTGTGATTCAAATAAACTATTATACCAGGTAATCTTAGCATCTGTCTAAACAATATGCTAAACATTTTTATTTGTGGTCAGGCAAAACAAATAAATAACAAACAAATGGACAAATAACCAACATCTGTATAAGGAGAGAGGATTGCTACATTACCCTTGTGTCACCAAAGTCTATCAAACAGCATTGAATGCTCGATTCAGATTGAAAGGTTAAGGCATTCTGTGGTCTGTTATTTCTGAACAACAGACTGTTGCTCTGCCTCTGGCTATATAGTGTTTTCATTGCTATGTTTGAATACAGTGTTAATCATAGCATCTAATGGACTATTTTTTTTTTCAGCGGAAGCTTGTAAGCTATTAATAAAATCACTTTTAATTTGATTTTTTGTTATATATATTATTGATTTGGTAACCAGCACGGGGGTCCTATTTACACTTTGAGGAGCACTATGAAATTACCCGAAATCTGTTGAGCTTCTAACCCTGAGAGTGTGCAACCGTAACCAATTGGACAATTACTGGTCCAATTGGTTACATTTTCGTAAACTGAGTTACATTAACACTGAGGATGTGTGTCCTATGTGTGGTGTACATTTCTCTGATTGGCATGGCATTGGCAAAACACTAACAGGATCCATTTTTGTCCTTTCCGCATGGATATACAAGCTCATAGTTCTACGAGCTTGTACAAAGAGATTGAAAGGTGAAAGTGATCAATATATTATAAGCAACAACAATAAGCAAGACTTTCATAAAGACAAAGCAAAATACTGTAGACAGAAAATTGAAATGAAATTAAAAAAAGACAAGACAAGAAAAAACAAAAATGAAGGGAAACAACCTAAAGCGATTTTCTTTTTACTCCAATCTTTGCTTCTGGGGGTATATTTTGGAGATGGGGGTCGGCGGCCAAATACATGGGTTGTCCTTAACAGGAAAACGTTTGAGCACCACTGATATATACTGTAGCAACATAAGCTTTTCAGAAAACTGCTTAGAAGACATTTTGTACAATCTGGTCCCCAGGTCTTAGCGAGTTAATTCATGCTTCCATCTTCACCACCTATCTATCCTATCCCCGTCCCTATGCAGGGAACCAGGTGAGCAGTAGGCTGATGAGCATGCGCAGTGCTAACGGGCTCCTGATGCTACCTCCAAAAACAGAGCAATACGTGGAGCTGCACAAGGGCGAGGTGGTGGACGTCATGGTAATCGGACGGCTATGATGTCATCGTCGAGGGATCGGAGAGTTGGCTTCACATAGGAGAGGGTTGGAATGGGTTCACACGGTGCATGTCCACATATCATTGACTATTCTGTAATATGCAACGGCACAGCTAGTTTTTATTGATTTGGATAAACGTTGAGGTATTAGTCAACATCTTGATCACAACCTAGATACATATGGGGGGAAAAAACTAATTTAAAAAAAGAGTATAGTATTTCAAACAAAGAAAAATATAACTTTTAATGAAAAAAAAATCTAATTATAAAAAGAGATTTATTCTGTAATATATTATTATGATTATTCTTATTATTATTATCATTATTATTCTTATTATCATTATTATATTAAGGCAACTTCATTCCTTTCATTGCAATTGCTTTGTGTGTTCAATGCTAGACCTTATCTATAGCAGTAGCATTTTAATAGACAGCTGTAGGTGCCTGCCAGGACAACAAAAAAAAGAATTTATAATTTTCTCATCTTTAGTGGAAAAAATAATATTTATTTTTATTTATTTATTTATTTATTTTAATGAAGAAAACTTTGAGGAGGACTCGGGATTCCCACGCTGCTTGGCTAAAGAGGAAGGCGGGTGGGCGTGGGGGGGGCACCTCTAAGCCACTTACTCCTCTTTTTGAGCACCCTGTCAAGGTGACACTTCAGTTTTTCTCTCATTAGTATGCATCATAATGGCTTTCACACCGAGCTTTGCTTGTTGTTTATCTTGTGAGTCTTGTTTATGTGCGCAGTGCCAAAATGCCTGGGCAGGGGAGAGGTGGTGCTAGGAGAAGATGTGGGCATGCACGCCCCGGTCCGCCGAGACCCGGCGGGGTCATGCACGGCCACGCAGTGAGCGTGCATGTCACCCACACAGGGGGCTCGGTGGGCTGGAGCGGCTCCAATCTGCCCTATAGACCCTGAGGGTGGGCATGCCCCAGTCCGCCCGAGACCCTGTGGGCGGGCACGCTCCAGTCTGCCCAGACCCTGAAGCTTCCTAAATGCTCGATTCATACTCCTGTCGTGCTATGGCGGCGCTCGCCGAAAACGGTGCAGATGTGAGCTTGCAGATCGGCTGTTTTTATGGCGAGCGATGCCATCGTACGGCGAAGTATATGTTGGGCTTTATATTCACGGTGACCGGGTGTAAAACTTTCGCCCCCGACCCCAACCCCCCCCCCCCCCCCCCCCCCACTCAACACCCAGGGGCAAGAGCCAAACCTGGGAAAATAATATTTTATTTGATCAACTACTGAAAATGAATAGAAAAAAAAGAAACAGCTTCTTTAAGTGCTGACAGCCTTTTTAACCAACTTCACAAAAATGTACAGAAAAAAAATATGAACCATATTGTACAGATATATGTGACCAGCACTCCTAAGGAAATTATTAAGCAATGAGGAGACATTGAACAACGCTGTACTATAACATTTTCTGTAATGATATGAAACTGATGAAAGACACTAAGATAATAAAAAATCCTTGATCATTATGTAAAAAAGAAAAAAAAAGTTCTTGTTGGTTTTCCTTTTTTAATAAAATATATCAAAAAGAAAAGCAGTGATTTTGTTCTTTGGTGCATCAGTCATAATGGTTGAAATGGGTATGAGCTTGGTTTAACCAAGCTATTTGGTATAAGTAATGTGTTGCAACGCCTGGCTGTGAACTTGTTGTATAGAGCTATATTTCTGTAGATTATTCTGACATGCCTCAGCTCACACTGAAATTTGTCTTGCGGTTCATGTCATGTGGTTAACAATCGGATGCATCCATACATGCATACATACACTATATGCTACATTTGCACACCTATGAGGTTATTTCAATTTACATTACACTATTTATTGCTTATAACTTCCATTACCTCACTTGCATTATACTTTGTATTATATGTAGGACATTGTTGACACAGTCTGGCAGAGACAGCCACACCAACATTTCACTGTACGTACGTACATACATACATACATACATACAAGGCCGCTTGGGAAATGTAAGGTTCCCAGCTCCATCCCAGGCTCCCCCACAGTTGGTGCCAAAGTGTCCTTGAGCAAGACACTGAACCCCTAATTGCTCCCGATGTGCAGCTTAGTGCCTTGCATGGTTTCCCCTGCCATCTGTGTATGAATGAATGTGTTAATATACTAATGCACGTTGTAAAGCATTTGGATAAAGGCCTATATACATGCACCATTTATATATTTTATTTTTAAACAGTGCTCTTTCCTATAAGGATCCAACATGCGTGCACAGGACAGGGCCTTAATGAGGAATAGAGGTTAAGCGCAGAAGGTTTCAGAGAGGATTACGCTCAGAGAAAATACAGGAGGAAAAAGGCTTCTGGAAGCTTTGGTGAAGATGCTGCCTGAGATTTAAGCAGCTTCCGTTCTGCTCTGCCAGGTGAAATGACAGAATATATCCCATTAAATTGGAGATGATGAAATAGCCATAGTCATGGTGACAAGCATCTATTCAGTTAGGCTACAGTGAATAAAATGGGATCAGGATGTTCTAAAAAGGCAAAAAATATAAACTCCTTCGAATGAAACGCAATGTGTGTGTGTGTGTGTGTGTGTGTGTGTGTGTGTGTGTGTGTGTGTGTGTGTGTGTGTGTGTGTGTGCAGCACCGACATGCATTTATTTGTTTTCTATGCTGACTTGTCCATAGGCTATATAGGCTAATTGGACTAAAATATGGAATGCCCTAACAGCCATCAAAATGTGTGACTCCTATACCCTCCTTCAAAACGGCTATAAAAGTATTTAGGTGCCATCCAGACGATGATGCAAAAAAAAAGGAAAAGAAGAGTAGGATATGCTTTCTTGTATAGATTGTATGTCTTTGGGCCTATTATGTGTTGATGAGTTGAACACTTATAGGACCACAATGGAAACAAGCCCTCAGGGCTTTTTGTGTTATCCTTTAAGCATATTATTGTATAATGTGTCTCTGTACTTTTTGCAAATTGTTCATACAATATTCAATCAATCAATGTATATTGATATTACTTATTTTTGTTGGAACAGACCACTGAGACCAGTGCTTCTCAAACGGGGTCCCCCCTCAATGAAGCCATATGGGACAGGGGTTCCAGGCCAGGGGCTCCCCAGCAAAATGTGTTTAATAAAGCATCAAAATAAAAAAATTCAAACCTTCCCCTGTCTAGATTATTTGAAAATAGACGATCTACAAGCTCACAAGGCGATGTGTTGTGACGAACGGTATTTCAGTGGGGTCAGGAGTCAGGACAGGTCACATCAATCAAGAGTGTACGGAAAAAAAATCAGTTTATTTATTTATTTATTATTATAAATAAATACTCCAGCTGACCACTATCGTATGCTGTGGCGCTGTGGAGCCACAGAGTTGCCAAGGAGATGACTCAAACTCCAGGCGCAGTTTACCGCAATTGTTTGAGCTGTCCCGACGGTCCCTCTCTACCAACTCAAAGAAGAAAGAGGCTAAACCACACGGTCGGTCATGTGAGAGTCGAGAGAGGGGGAGAGAGAGAGAGAGAGAGAGAGAGAGAGGTAGCGGTATTATGCTACCATTCTTCTGCTGGTGAAAATAAAAATAAAAAAAACACAAAAGAAACATCGGAAAACACAGGAAGAAGAATGCCTGCTACTTCTCCAAAGCCAGTCAGCTCCCTTTGAGCGGTGAGTAATGTGCTCTGCTAGGTCTGCCCGACGTCTTGGCTATTATAGCTAAGTACGCAGTAACTTGTTTATTTTAGTAAACAAAGTAGTTTTGCTGTGCCTTATCGGTTATCATGCTAGGAATGCAGCTGGATCACTTTGTAAGTGCGGGTCCAAATGAAATGGTCCAAAGTTAAACAGGCTAAACCTGCTGCTGCTGCGTGTTGATACTCTGCATCTCCTAACAGTGAATGGGTACATTGTTCCTCTGACTCTACAGTAGTAGAGCATCAGATCAGTGATAGGCCTATAGTCTTTTCTGACTGTCGGAGTTATGTTCTGCTGAAACAACTCTGCCATTGAAGTCTGTCTGACCCTGGGCTGTAAAACCAGCAGCTAACTGGGTCGACTTAACGAATGAGGACAGTTTCTGATTTCCCCCTCTTGACGTACATTTATTTAATTATATCCAACAGCAGGTGTTTATAACTGTGGCTCAGCTACACCACCAAAGATGGAGCAACACTACAACAAGTGTTGCTGCCTGTGTGTGTTATGGTTGTTGTTGTTGGCAGTGCTGCAGTGAAGAGGAGGGTTTAATCCACACCCAAAAATGTGTTCTTCCAGATTGGTTTCCCCAGAGGAAACACTCAATTAATTTGTACCCCAGTTCCTCTCTTGGTCTCGGACCAAGTACTTCTTTGTCAATCAGCCTGAGCCAGCAAATGTGTAGCAAATTCTAAAACTAGCATGTTTTAACGTGGACAGCTGGTGGTGTACTAATGGGACAGCTTGAGAGTAACTGGGCAAATTGGGATAATATTAAAAATAGTAGTGCACATGTTTAAAATCCCCATGATGAAGTGTGTGTGTGTGTGTGTGTGTGTGTGTGTGTGTGTGTGTGTGTGTGTGTGTGTGTGTGTGTGCGTGCGTGCGTGCGTGCGTGCACACCTTCATTATTGTACCACGTATGCCATGTCTCCATTCATCTTCATTGTGCTCAGGTAGATCTGTCCCTGGCTGTGCTGTGTGGCTGCCACTGAGCCCACGTAGAGCTCTGCAGATCTCAGGCCTAATTAAGCCCACATGAACAGATGGCCCACTGGCTGTCTGTCTCTGCTGTTTGTCAGCCATGCACCAGCCACTCTAAACGGAGCTAAACACTACTGTAGGGGGCTTGGAGCCTTGGACCAGGGGCTGTGCTGCCGGGGATAGACCTGCCAGACCTAATTAGCTATTGCGGAAGGTCGTGAGAAGGGGGGGTGGGGGGGATCTACATGCTATTATGTGGACACTAGTGGTTTTTTGATTGATTGAAATATTTATTAACAGTTTGTAGAATTTACAGTACATTTTAAGAACAAACTCAATACAAAGACTGTTAACCCATTCTGAACGGGCACCCATTTTGGTGTTAGCATCATGTTATGCTTTAGCTATTGAAAAATAGCAGATCTACAAGCTCATATCGCGCCACTTTTTTTTATTTTATCGAAGAGCGACTGACATTTTTAGAAACTGATCTCAGGTCAGAATGGGTTCGTCAGACCCGTGTGTGTCCAGTGGAAACCTCGTAT
>NC_139717.1:28916391-29283891 GCF_964188405.1 Protomyctophum parallelum
GAGAGATTCACGTTAAATGGCTGATAATATATTACAATAGTTTATAATATCCAAACATCCATCTAGCGTTTTCGTCTGCACAGAACATGTCACTTCACCCTTTTCTCTTGTTGTGCATTTCTCATCATCATCATCATCATCATCATCATCATCATCATCATCATCATCATTTATTTAACTCACGACCATGATCACATGGTTTGGAGCACAGATTCATAAAGTATACAATCAAAAGTATACAATACATTACAGATTACACGATATACATAGACATACCCTATTTGTACAGTGGAAGAACATTTTTCAGAAAACCACCCAATTTTATAGATTACTTTTTGTTTTTCAGATTTTAGTAATGCAATTAAATTTAAACATAGAAGGAAACATTTTTCACATTGTATTGACCTATAATCTAGCATGAACATCTTAGTCATTACACTGGTTTTGCTAATCCAGATTAATACGAGTAGCATCCTTAAAATAGATTGTAATCCACTGCAATCCACACCCTCGTAGGCTACATCTCTATTCTCTAGTTGGGTTAATGGATTCCAGAATACAGTGTGCACGTACATGTCAATTGTTGAAGACTCAGGATGAAGCAATTGTTGAAGTTGACATCATGGCTATTTAGGGACAAAGGCCTGGATGAGTCTGAACATAAGGGATTGTGGGTGAGAGACAATTACATGTTTGTTAGGCCTTGTTGTGGTGATAGATGAGATATACAGTATATTAGCAGAATGAATTCACATTCATCAATAGTGAATTTCATGTATGAAAGGCAATTTCAATCCGTGATTTAACAACATTGCAGACTTTTTCTTGGTGTGACAGAAGAATGACAGTGGGGACAATAAGATTGGGGAAATTGGATAGCCTACCTCTACCACTGGGCCCAGACTGCCAGTTGGGTTAGCAATAGCATTCAATGGCATTGAATATCATAGAGTATGTTACCAAGGTGCTTTTACTGAAATTGTAAAAGTACCTTAAAATATTACAACATGTAAATGTAAATATAGATGTAAATATTTAATACAAAATTATCGATTTTATTATGATCAGGGCTTCATCGATACAAGCTGTAGTAATCTGTAATAATGACGATGATATGCAATGACAGCTGCTTTTTGGACATTATTGCAGGATTTGTTTTCAGAATGCTTGTGATACATGGGATCCATGGACAGTATTATAATTGGAAGTATTTTTTATTTTGTTCAATATCTCTTAGGGTTAGGGTCCAGAGGATCCAGTCTGAAAAAAATGCATGATCATTCAAGAAAGCACCATAACTAGTATTTATTTTACATTTATCTTGTTTACATTTTACAGAGTAGGTAGGATGTGCTGAATATAACAATATGGTCAAATGTAACTATTTATCTCATCCTCATACTGGGAAAAGGTACTCTATCAATGAGGTCATCACATGTACCACCACCACCCATGTAATTTATTGGACCACATTTCACTGTGGGGCTGGTCTATGTGGGTGAAACATCACACCAGTTAAAAGTGGTGTGACGTGAAAGAAAAGTGGACACAAAAGCTCCATTACAACTAAGGGGAAATGATAGACCCAATAACAACACATTTGTATTACTTAAAAACATGGCAACTCATATTTCAGGTTCCAGGTTATTGAGAGGTGGTAACATTGATGACATTCTTAACACAAGAATGTAGTTTACTGGATTTAGACAAGTCTACAAAATGCATTCAGCATTCCCCAAAGGATTGAATGATGACGAGATGAGATTCCATGGCAAGTTATGGTGTAAGTGTGGGATTAAATAAATGAAATGTCGTCTACGTGGTTCATCTAAGATAGACTTAGTACATTTTAGAATTATTTATGAAAGCTGCAAACAGTGCAAAGGAGATGTTTACATTTCTTAGTTGTGCATTTTCTGTAAATAATGTAAATATCGGGATTCACAGAAAAAAATGGCAACATCTCTACAAGCTGAAAACCCATCACTTCCTACCGTGCTTCCAGCTTGCAGATCTGATACTTTTTATGCTTTTGTTTGATGTTGTAGTATGATCAAGTTGGGCATAAGAAAAACACAAAAACGTTAAATATGATATGAGACAGTAGGTTTCTTCCCGAAAGCAATGATGATATAAATAGTGTGTTATGTTGACATTGCGGTGTGTACTACAGTACTACTCATCATGATGTCAATGTCAATCATTTTGATGTGTGGAATTGTCTGGTTAGGGTGATTAGTCACTTGATGAGTGTCCAGAGGGACCGAAACTTCAGTGTTTAAATAAACTTTTCTTCCATCTAAGAGTAGGTATAAGGTTCAAGGTAAATTTTTCTCCCATAGCGGAGAACTTTGTCTTGGAGTCAAGGACTTTAAAGCTGAAACAGCTAAAACACAGATAACATACAAAGACATGTGCATGTGGTCATTGTGGTGACACAAATTATGGTGATAAGTAGACTGAGGACGGTCTCTAGAGAAAACGGCAAAATAAAATATTAGATGTACCTTCCATTTTGACGGCAATGTTTTTTTGGGGGTTGAAAACGGCATTTTTTTTTAATCCAGAGTGGAAATCTTTGAAAACGCTCTGCCTCACGTCTCCATGTATTCAGGCAATACGTGCAGAGGAAACTGCAACATGTGTGACCTCATGGCTCAAGCCGGCTCACGCCGCGCATGCTATCACATTGGTGTAAACTAGTAGAAATGGCTGTGATAGGTAGTAGAACGGAAGTGGTTCTACACATGCGTGACTGGTCAATTTGGCAGTGTGTCACCGTCACACCATCACCTACTGTAGCCACCTGGCATGCACACTACAGCGTTTTCAATCGTGTGGCCTTATTGTAAATAAAACAAGGCTAACCATTGTAGCCGTACATTATGGTACTTTGTTTAGTTGTTGTATGATGAATGCCAATCTACAATCTCAATGTGTTGCATGATATGCGTGAACGTGTGGAATCTAGATCATCAATTTGGGCTATTTTTTTTTTTTTTTTTTAAGATATTTTTTTGCGGCTTACGCCTTTATTGATTTTTTTAAGGGATAGAAAGTAGGCTGACAGGAAACGGGAGAGAGATGGGGGGATGACATGCGGTAAAGGCCGTGTCGGGTCCGGGAGTCGAACCCGCGGCACACCGCGACTGGATCACCAGTCCGGTGCCCAGACCGTTACGCTACGGCCTGGGCCGGCTATTTTTTAAAGAAATTTGTTATTTCCCCCAAATAGGGAGGGACAAGTTAATGTGGTTAAAAAAAAAGATCAATATGAAAGGTCATGTCGGAACCAAACTCATCAAAAGTTGCATTTGGTTGAGAATCTCTATTTCTTGTTTTGCAGTACCGTTGACGGGTTGAGGAAATGGAATGGAACAGCATCCTGTGAAGTATGGCATCTGAACTGATGAGTCTCTCTGCAGCAGGTTATCATAGCTCAGTTTTCATAGGGAGATACGGTCCCCAGCGTACACATTATTAGGCATGTTCGCGTCCATGAATGGCTACGTGACAGAGACCGCGGGCCCTGTCCAGGAGGCCAGGCCCCACAGGGAGCGTGCTGTGGACTGTCCCGGAGACAAGGAACATGACACCGGCGGCGGTGGTGTCAACAAACCCCTGAGCTGTGGTGCCCAAATGGAGAGGATCCAACACTACCAGGAGGAGCTGAGGAAGAAGAGAGAGGAGGAGGGCAGAGCCAAGCACGACATCGACCCCAATGCGTCGCTCAGACTCAAGAAGCTCGCTCAGAACCCGGCCAAGGTGGGCATCGACAACCCGACCTTCGACGGGAAGGAGAAGACCAAAGATGCCCAGCAGGACCCCGTGGCAGGTGAGTGCAAGCATTAGACAGAGGGTCTGAGCCCGAGGCATAGGCCGCAGTGGTTCTCAAAACGTTTTCGTGCCAAGGACCTGAAAATGTTTTGTGCCAGGGCTGATTTACAAGCTCTCGGTGTGTCACGAAGTGATGTTCAGTGAGCTTGTCGATCTGCTAATGAATATATATAACGTATAAATAGATAAAGTGGTTAAAATGATTGAACCACTGGTGTAGGGTAAGAGGAGAAAGGGGTTTGTAGGAGGAGTGGAGGCACTGAGGGAACAGAGAAGGTTGGGAACTTTTAACAGCAACTGTGAAACAAAAGAGCAGGAACAAAGGCTGTTTGCGGGGCTGGGGCAAAGGTCATCAGTGGAGGAGGGCAGTAGTGTGTTTGAGGGGGGGCATCTATTGCACTCGTCAGTCACATTGTCTTTACTCCAAAAGATGACTTACCATTTTATAATTCTCTCATTCTCTTTCTCTCACTTTCTCTTTCTCTTTTTTTTCTTTTTCACAAAGGTTAATTGTCCCTTAGTGTTCTGTTTTATTCATGCACCGTAAGTTGAAAGCAGCAGCATTTGACACTGTGAAATGTATGTATGTATATTGATGCTCCAATGTCATTACATTACATATCACCCATATCACGTTAATATTGTAACCGAGATGCATGATGAAGTCAGAAATGAGAAGAAAACATCAGTGTTCTGATCAATCTTCAGCAGTGTAGATTCTGACAAAATAGGGGGTTTGATTGGGCCGTAAACAAGGAAGTAATGGGTGCGTGCGGCCGTGCGCACGTGAAACAGGTCGGGAGAGGCTGGGCAAGGCGCTGCCTAGCAACGGCTGTTTTAGCATTCCCGTTTTTATATAGATAAAAAAATACCTCAAGACGTCCCCACACGTCCCAGCCAGGCACCCTGCGGTTTTATTTGAGAAGATGTGTGTGGATGCCCTGGTATCATCATAGAAGTTTTAAGCATGCACACGCAGTTAAAATATTTATGTGATGTTACTTTTTGGACACACTACCTGGCTACCTTACAGCAGAGATTGAGCACAACCTTGCAGTTGATGAGCCTTTGTCCTTTAAAGGGCCATCCATTTATCTAGCCACTAATAGCAAGTTAATGGACACGTCCAAGACCACCAGATATCAATCTGTAATATGTGCCACTGAGGGCCGATAATTACTCTGCTTGTTCCATATGCAGGTCAAATGATTAACCTATCTCACGGATCAGCACGTCCCTCATTCACAGAGGCTCTTATCGCCCTCCACTGGGAGGTCTGTCACTGATAACATTAATCTATAGTGTAAGCTGTTAAAATCCCCTCCCTAATTTATGTATTCAAGCCTACCTACCTACCATTAGGTATTTAAAGGAGTAGTAGTACACCCCCAAAAAAGAAAATTGTCGCATTCCTAAGCCAATAGTTTGATGACAGGCGGAGCCTCCGGTAGGAGACTCAAACAGTCTACATTGAGTCTCCTACTGACTGATGCCCCGGTCATCAAATTATTGGTTATAGCAGTGGTTTTCAACCCTTTTCATATCAAGGCCATTATGTATTGGGCATTTGAGCCACGGACCACCATTTGATGACATTTAGCCTCTCAGACCCAAAACTAAAGAATATTTTGTTGTTGTTGGATATAATTTTGTCCACAATTCCATGCTGTATTGATGTTGGTAAGATATGAGAGATAACAGGCAAAATAATTATACTACATTCTGTATCTTATAAATCAAGTAATAATGTTAAAAGATGTTTATCATTTAACCCATGGGTGTGTATGGGTCCATTTGGTTTCATTTTACGCTCCATCATTTAGCTGGGGACCACCTGGAACCTCCCCAAGGACCACTGGTGGTCCCTGGACCACTGGTTGAAAACCACTGGATTATTAGGAATGCAACAATTTCCTTTTTTTGGGGTGAACTACAAAACAAACTAAATCTTCATGAATTCAAGACTTCATGGGGTGTGTAATTAATAGAAAATAAGTCGTTCTTTGGGTTAACTACTTTTTAAGCACACGCATCGCTCAATGGCGTGAGTCACGTCATAAGATTGTCTTGCCATGGCAAATCACAGGCACCAGTCTCTGTGAATCAGATTTAATGTAAAATAGCGAGTAATGGAGTTGCATGGAGAACTAAACGACCTCCGAAACGTCCTCCCACCAACTCAAATAGTGTCTAATTGAGTTTATGAGATCAGCATGGAAAACTAAGCGACCTCCCACCAACTTTATTAGTGACTAATTGAGTTGGTATGAGTTTGGCATGGAGAACTACTGTAAACAACGACCCTCAGCCACCAACGTTTTAGCCGTATCATTCGTGTTGTTTTGTTCCATCCTAATTGGCTAAGATTGGTATCTAAAGTTTTGGTTGGTTTTAAACAAATCATAAACGCAGCATCTGATTGCTGCAAAACCTTTCATGCACATTCCTAGAATTTCCTACTAGACTGAGGAAGAAATGCCACCCTTTTCACATTGTCCTAGGCTGTTATACTGTGGCACCGATTTTTGCATAACACATTTTCTTTATATTACACTGACAAATTCTGTCTAAACAAATCATGACGGAACGGTCAGATTTTTCATATTCCATCCCGAACATTGCTTGCCCACAATAACCTACCTGACCTGGCGGAGACCTGTGCTCTGCCTCTGAGGAGCACCTTTTCCAGTTCAACTTTGTATTCTCGTTGAGAGTACAAAATGTTTCGTTCAAGCTACATCAAGGACATACAGTAACAAATTACAATACATTAAAGTGGCTGTCCTGGAATTCGCGATCAATTTGTAATTGATGAGGCAAGAGGGGTCTGAGACGATCTTCAAGGTGGTGATGGATATGCTTTAATATACTGTACATGGTAACAGTCAGGTCGGTGGTACGGTAGTTCTGCCAAGGCCCACAGGGATCAGACCATAGTAACTATATACTAGCAGCTACAAGGACAAGCTGAACCATAATGAGACTAGCCTCGGAAACCCAGACGTTTTATTTCCAGGGAGAAAAAAAACTAACGAGGACAGACTGTACCAAAATAATTGCCATCAGGCCGAGCGTAGACATCTTGGCTCCTGCAAGATACAAAACATGTCATATCATATTCTATTATTTAAGTACTATAAGTGAAGGTTAAGTATAAAGATAATTGAACATGAATAAATTATAATCCAGGTTATTTTGTGGAATATTATAATCATGATTATTAATTACCATGATTTCTTTGGTGGAAATATGTTTTCAATATTTAGTTAATGTCTTTTTTGCTCATCATGCGTATTGTTGCTATATTGCCCAAATGGCGTCTTTATTTTCAGAAACCGAGTTGCATCATCATGGCTAGTGTCAAAGCACCATCTGTCTTTTTCATTCAGCATACATCTTAATCTCCCCAAATGTTAATCACCCCTTCTCTGCACTACCACCTCTATCTTAAACATTTCAACCCTCTCTATACCATTGTCTCTTAAAGTGCGGTCCGGGGATCGCTGGGGGTCCTTAGAGGGTTCCAGGGGCTCTCCAATGAGTAGTTAACATGGCATCACAACTTCTTATTTTTTTAATCCCATGATTTTGCCACAAATCTTTTCACCCAGTGTCAATTATCTAATGTAATCCTGGGAAGGGGACTGGGCAGGGGACTGACCTCATGCTTCCTTCTATGCATGAGGAGTCCAAGCTGCTTCTTTTCACCTGACAGGGGGGAGTTTCCCCGGCCGGACGTAGCATGTGGAAGGAACACGTTATCCCGACCAGTTCCTCGCAATCATTTTAACCACCTTATCTATTTTATATGTTGGCTATTCAATAATAAAATATCAGATGTACAAGCTCACATCGTGTCACTTTGTGCCGCACTGCGAGCTTGTACATTGTTTGACATACTTTTTCTCTTCTGCGGGTCCCTGGTACAAAACCTTCTCCTTAAGGGGCTACGGTAAATACATATTCATTTGGGGGTCCTTGACATGAAAAATATTGTGAAATGGACCTGAGTTGCAGCTGTACTTGGATCTGTACTCTTGTTTGCTTGAAGTGGTCATTGTTTTTGTATGGTCTCTGCGTCCCACAGAGCTGGAAGACTTGCTGCAGGCCTTGCAGTCGGTGCAGCGCATTCTGTTGGACGCCCAGAGCCAGCAGGATGCCGAGCTGGTGCTGCAGCTGCTCAACAGGGAGGACTTCCAGAGCGCCTATGCCGTCCACAACGCCGTGTCCCAGCAGATGAGCCGCGGTGCTGGACCCGGATCGCCCCTCACTGCCCAGGCACAGGACCTGTGCCAGGAGGTATGACCCTCACTGCCCAGGCGCACAGTATGGCACTGTGTTTGGTCTAGAACGATGATTCTCAAACTTTTTTTGTTTGTTTGTTATTTCAAGGACCCCCATAGCTCTTGAGTTATGAGTTATAATGAGTTATAGTTAATCTTGCCCATATCGAGCAGTTTTTTTAATAATCTGTTTTTGTTTCTTATATATCAACAAATTGACATGAAAACATTGACTATTATATATAAGAACTATTCGGATAGACCATTAAAAACTGTATTTGATCAGAAATGGTGATAATAACTGATCTACAAACTCAGATTGTGAGCTTGGAAATCTGTTATTTTCACTAGGTTTCTTTTTAAATAATCGTTTATCAATCGTAATCAAGGCAAACGTTTAAAATAATCATCAAATACTGATTTGACGTCATAACGCCCAGCCCTATGACACATTGATGATGTGTCATAGGGCCATAGGCGATAAGCGCCGCCTAGCCTCTGAATATCAGCTGACGGCGCTTATCGTCTGGGACTCGAGCTCAGAGAGTGACAAGGGAGCGGGAAACCATCCCAGTGTTCATCACATCAGAGTCTGTGTTCATCTGCCACACCTGAGTCCCCTTTGAGAGAAAAAGGCACAAGCTAGTCATTCTCTACCGAATCAAAACGGCTGTAATTGAATCGTATCCCCTCTCAGTGGCTCCCAGAGTTTCTGTGTGTTCAAACAAACACCCAGCCTGTCATAGTATCTACTGTTGAGCAGCGAGGCGTTGTTCTCTCAACTGACTGCATGTCTCTCTGACAGACTGCTCACTGGTCCCACAATACGCCCTTTGTTAGGAATACTGTCAACTTTTGAGATGTGTTCACGTGAAAAGAGCGTGTGATACAGGCTTTTCCGTTGTAGTCCGAGCGGCGCGTTGTGATTTCTGCTGATGATGGAAGAGTTAAGAGTCAGCCTGGCGGTGATGATGAAAAGACTGTTTTGAGCTCTACGGAGTTCATTCAAGGGACAGGGTTAGCACTGCTACACAAATGCTATTCTTTAAAGATGACAGTACAGGGGGGGCGGCTGTACCCAAGATGCAGGGCCTTCAAGTTCACACACACAAAACATGCTGCCTTCCTCCATGTACAGTATGTACGCTCACCCACCGGGCACAGCTTCCGAAGCGCTTAACGAGCTTGCATAATATCTTGAGCTGCTGTGTGTGTGTGTGTGTGTGTGTGTGTGTGTGTGTGTGTGTAAACTAAGTGGCTGTGTCACTGGACACTTGCGATTGGCTCACGGGGCCAGCTAATCTCCCAGCAGCCCCAGCACTGGCAGCCAAGCCACAATGGCATGCTGCAGGGAGGAGGGCCGAGGATGTACTGCGGACAGAAAAAGCAACCCTAGAGAGTTTTACAGCAGCATGGGCCTACCGGTACCATGCCGGTAGCGGCGCCGTGCCGGTGAGTGGGGGCAGGTGCGTCACCTCGTTAGTGAGAGCTTTGATTAGGGTGGATGAGCTAAGCTGCGCACATGCCAGACGAGTGGAAGGAGAGAGAGAGCGAGGGTGAAGAAATTAATTCCATTATAAAACTAGAACTGCACTCTGTCGAGTGCATACTTGCTTGTTGCACACTAGTAGGCCATAAATGGCCTACTAGTGCGCAAGCAGAGCGCGCAAGTACTTTCGACTGCTACAAACTGTCAAATCTCAGTTTCTCTGTGAATGAACATTTGAAATGTTGATTAGGTTTAACTATTTGCTACCTACCTACTTTATGCATGTTACGTAATGACTACTTGTGCCTGATATGGCAGTGGTGCCAGACATACATGTATACATAAGAGCATTACCTTTAATTCTCCCAACACTAAAACATATCGTCATTACGTCACCATCGAAAACCAATTACACTCTGGCATTGGGTCCTTTAATCCACATCTTTATTACGTCATCATTGAGAGCTAGTTATACATATACTATGTAATTTGTAAGTTGATTAGCGGTATATTTTATGTTTACGTCATCATTGAGAGCTAGTTATACATATATATGTAATTTGTAAGTTGATTAGCGGTATACTGAGGTTACTTTGCGCCAAAAACCGTCCCAGCCAACCCGCCACTTTTGATGCGTATGAAAATAAAACAGCAAGTTGTGCCTGATTTGCTGGGACCAGATTACATACATGACCATATTTCTTACGTCATCATTGAGAGCTAGTCATACATATACTATATATATGTAATTTGTAAGTTGATTAGCGGTATACTGTGGTTACTTTGCGCCAAAAAACGTCCCAGCCAACCCGCCACTTTTGATGCGTATGAAAATAAAACAGAAAATTGTGCCTGATTTGCTGGGACCAGGTTACATACATGTATACTAAGGTTGGGCGATATGACAATTTTTTTCAACCACCCATCGTCTGACAAATATTCGACGATTTAACGATGTATTCGTGTCATAAAAGTAAAGTGAGAACAGCTCACTGCACGTCGCAAAAAAGCCAGATCTACAAGCTCTCAAGGCGCCGCGTCCTGCCTGTTTTTGCAGCTCCGTTCGCTAGGCGTTGAGAGCTTGTAGATCAGTCTGTTTCTGCAGACCGCAGCGCAGCTGCATAGCCAGGGTAACTTGCTCCCTTGCCTCCCCGCACCGTCGGAGGCTCGGAGCGGAGCAGCGGAGCCCACAAGCTGCTGCGGCCGGGCTGCTGCTGATCTACAAGCTCTCAAGGCATCGCGTCCTGCCTGTTTTTGCAGTGCCGTTTGCTACGCGTTGAGAGCTCGTAGATCTGTCTATTTTTGCAGCGCTGGTGTCGGGTGTTCGTTCACGTTGTCAATAAAAATAACTTAGATTACAGGCGGATATGAAGTTCAATCAGTGGGTTGCAGCACCAGTAGGGGCTACACGCTAAGCTAACGCTAAGCTAACTTATGATCCCCGAGCCTATACACTTACACTAGTAGACAGTTTTTTTTATTTTCCCCCCCGACTTCACGGGTGAGGCATTGGGATTGTGATGAGACACGAGACAGCAGTGTGCATTCTGTTGTGACTGTATATTATTAAACTGCATGGGTCTGGACTCCGGAGCTTAAACATGTAGGCTACAGCCTCCCTCAGCTCCCAGCCTTTACTCTGGCTGGCGGCTGCCGTAAGTGCCGTGCCCCGGTGCCCGATGCTGCTGAGTGCGAAGACTGTGGGAGCATACATTATAACGGGAGGAGGTGATTTCCACCCGGCCGCAGTTACTACTTTGCTGGGCCAAATTGATTCACATGTTGCTCACACTTTACAGGTTAATTAGGCTAAATCGTCCCGAGAAATCGCCTAATAAAAATATTCGGCGATTGGATTCGTATATTCGCGATTGACGATGTATTCACAGGAACATTACCTCTAATCCTCCCAACACTAAAACATATCGTCATTACGTCACAATTGAAGACCAATTACACTCTGGCATTGGGTCCTTTAATCCACATATTTCTTACGTCATCATTGAGAGCTAGTTACATATACACACCATGTACTCTGGTCCCAGCAAATCAGGCACAATTTGCTATTTTATTTTACAAATTACACATATATAGTATAATGACTAGCTCTCAATGATGACGTAAGACATATGGTCATGTATGTAATCTGGTCCCAGCAAATCAGGCACAATTTGCTGTTTTATTTGCATAGGCATCAAAAGTGGCGGGTTGGCTGGGACAGTGCATACGGACCGGGCGAAACTATTACTTGCGCGCTCTGCTTGCACAAGTAAAAAGGAGTCCCTGTGCTAAAGAGTCACAATTAATCAATGTTCATAAAGATTATAATAAATATGGTGGAGGGAGGGTTTCATAAACCAAAACAGTGTTTCCACACGTGTGTGCGTGCATGCGTGTGTGTGTGCGTGCTCATGCTCATACCGTTTGTCACTTTCATGCCCATATATATGGGATTCCAGGCCAGTTTATAGGACATCATAGAAGCCCTATGATGTCATTGATGACATCAGTGTACTCTATACTGTATTTGGGGATTTGCGGATTTATCTATTTTTGAGGGGCGCTAGCACCTCCTATATACAGCTTTTGTCCACACATGTCTCAATATTTGCCATTGACAATGAAAGGAGAAATTAGGTCTGCCAAATATGACGTAAATTTGTGGCAACACAAACATTAAATGCCATTGACAATGAAGGGGAAATGTACGTCATATGTAGACGAGCAAATCGGCTAACCAATCACATATACAGCTTTTGTCCCCTCACGTCTCACATTTGCCATTGACAATGAAAGGAGAAATTACGTCAAATGTCCGCCAAATATGACGTCATTTTGTGCCAACACAAACATTAAATGCCATTGACAATGAAGGGGAAATTTACGTCTTATGTAGACGAGCAAATCGGCTAACCAACCACTTAAATTCCGTTGTTGATGAGGTGATGTATGATGATGTATAATGATAAGAGCGCCCCTCACTTCACACGGGTGTGATTTTGTTTTTGGCGATCTTGCTGCTGCTTACACAAAAAGACCAAGCGCCGGTTTTACACAAACGCATACAAAGAACATGGCATACAAGGAATAATGCTGCTCTAGTGACGCTGTGACACCATATTGTGCTCCCCTCCTAACGGTGCGTGTCGTCTGTTTGTCCTCCCAGGTGCAGAGCATTCTCCAGTCCAGCCAACAGAAGGATGGCTTGGAGCTCAAAGCCCTCCTCACCAAGCCACATCTCCAGGTCAGCTGTCAGACTCCACAACCACAATTAGGACCGCCATGGTCGTCGTGAAACTTTACCGTCACACAAATTATAGTGAAATGTATTTATTTGTGGGGGTTTTTTGGCACTGAATATTAACCCATTTTGGAACCCCTTTAGGTGTTAGCATTATGTTATGCTTTAGCTATTGAAAATTAGCAGATCTACAAGCTCATAGCGCGCCACCGAGTGGCGCGCTACGAGCTTGTAGGTCTGCTATTTTTGAAAAATCGAAGAACCACTGACATCGAAACATAGCTTTTTCAGAAAACTGTCAGGATGTAGAAGACATTTTTAGAATCTGATCTCAGGTCAAAATGGGTTCAAAATAAATAGACTGACGAACCCGGGGGAAAGTTGTGATCCCTTCCCGTTGTGGTAAATAATAGCAAATGAGATCGTTCTAGAACACAAAAGAAAAGTGTGAAAATGCGTTCCAAAACAAAGTATCCATTTGTTTGGACAGCTTGGTATGTGCTGGGTCATAGAGTTCTCTCATCATGGATTAGCAATGACCTCTAGGCTTACTCTGACCATGACTGCTGTTGGCACAGCTGACATAACTGGTTTCCACTAGCTGTCATTTTTAAATAGAAATTGAAATGTCATGTTCCCTACAGTATGTAACGGTTAAACATCCTGGGGATGAATCTTGTGGGCGATGAAAGGATTTTTAGGCTTGTTTTATGTGAAATTCCACAACTGTGCTACTGTCATTGAATAATGTAATGAATCCACGCACACATCTGTATTTGAATATTTTATTTTAACAGTGAAATCTCGCTCGTGGCATTACTGTGCAGCGACTTCACATGACATTACAAGACAATATGTCATCTGTAGTCTGAACTTACTTGTCCTGTCTAGAGAGACACATGGTCAGTGTTGTCAGAAATGATACCTGCCAGCTCTACAATTCCCGGTCCTTGTTAGCCTTAATTGCTGTCAAAACAGCATAGTGCTTAATTAGTGACTTGTCAAAACACATGTCAGGGGATCAAGACGCCATCCCTGTCATCCTCGGCCCGGTAGGTGAGAAAAGGGCCCGGTGTACGGCCCCCGGCAGAGAAGGGCCCAGTGTACGGCCCCCGGCAGAGAAGGGCCCGGTGTACGGCCCCCGGCAGAAGGGCCCGTTGTACGGCCCCCAGCAGAGAAGGGCCCGGTGTACGGCCCCCGGCAGAAGGGCCTGTTGTACGGCCCCCGGCAGAGAAGGGCCCGGTATACGGCCCCCGGCAGAGAAGGGCCCGGTGTACGGCCCCCGGCATAGAAGGGCCCGGTATACGGCCCCCGGCAGAGAAGGGCCCAGTGTACGGTCCCCGGCAGAAGGGCCCGGTGTACGGCCCCCGGCAGAGAAGGGCCCGGTGTACGGCCCCCGGCAGAGAAGGGCCCGGTGTATGGCCCCCGGCAGTGCCCCCTAGAGTGATTTAACACGGAAGGCTCTGACAGTGAAGCGACATGGTTCACATGTGACCATGTGAACTTCCAATCCCTGGTCAGCCCTCTAACCTCCTGCGCAGAGTCGGATCCAATTAGCCGGCGGTGTGAGCGCAAGTGAGGGAGCAGATTAGCCCTTTGATTCCTGCATGGAGCCTGTCCTTGTAGTGACCAACTCCCATAGCATACACGACCACATGGACAAACTAGTGGGGGACTGAGATACTGAGTTTGAGAGTGATAGGATTTTTTAATTGACCTCCCTCCTCTCCTGCCCCCCCCCCCCCCTCTCCCTTTCTCTTGGTTTGGGAGGGGGGGGTGGGGGTCAAGAGTCTGCTGCCAGCCAGAGGAAGCAGAAGGTGTTTTGATGATTGATTGCTGCAGAACCTGACTCCTAAATACAGCAGAGATTAAGATGGATTGCGTGTACACCGAAGCTTAGCTGAGGCTGCTCTCTCGCTGCAGGATAGACTAATTTGGCCCGACGGTTATTAATTGCGGCGTATGCCATGCTTGTCACATTAAATGAAGTGAAGGAGTAATCTTTGCATTATTTCTGGCTGATGGCTGGGGTGTAACAGGTGCAAGTTTAAGCAAAGGGAGGAGAGACATGTTGGGCCCTATCTTGCATCCAAGTCGCTGTAACCACTGTTGGGATTTAGCATTGTGCAGGCAGTATACGACATTGATTACCTTGGAATAAAATAGTATTTGATACACAGTATTATCACTCAAAAATTGCTGTAATTTAAAGTTCTCTAGAAACGGCAATCGCTTGTGTTCTGGATTAATTAAAGTGTGTGTGTGTGTGTGTGTGTGTGTGTGTGTGTGTGTGTGTGTGTGTGTGTGTGTGTGTGTGTGTGAGTGTGTTTGTGTGTGTGTGTGTGTGTGTGTGTGTGTGTGTGTGTGGCAGGCCCTCATTCAGGCTCATGACAATGTGGCAGTGCAGGAGAAAGAGACGGATGCTGCAGAGAGCGTAAACCAGTACCAGGGAGAGACGGTCAAACTGGTACGGCTGGAGAAGACCCGTGACACTCCACTGGTACGAGCGCCGCATCAGCCTCTCACCGTTATGCTCCACTCATACTTGGCACATACGTACGCACAAGGGGTTGCATCACGACGTGTTGTGTGCTTGTTGATCTACTGTTTTCAATGTGCGACCAAGAGTAGATGAAAGCAATAAGCCATATTGCACCAGTGGTTCCCAAAGTGGGGTCCGGGGACCCCCAGGGGTCCTTGAGGGAGTTCCAGGGGGTCCCCAGCTAAATGATAGTTTGGAACCAAATGAACCCTTATTGGCCTATAACTCTGAGAGTGTACAAATGGAACCAAAATCCATTTCTACACTCTATTACATTAACATTGATTTTACAATATAAATTGGGGTCTCAGAGATAGAAATGCCATTAAATGGGGGGTCGGTAGACTTATGCATGTGAAACTGGAGGCCCTTGGCCTTGACATTACACGGGTTGAGAATCACTGCTAGAGCCTTAAAAATCTTCTCTTATAGAGGTCCCTGGCATATCCTTTTAAATGGGGGTCTGTGGGCTAATGAGTGTCAATTTGGGGGTCCTTGACATGAAAAGGTTTGGGAACCACTGGTTTACACCATGTAGTAACAAAAGGATCAGGCTTCAAAGGTATTTTTTGATTACCACCGAGCGAGGTGACGTTGATGTTGATAGCCTGGTACCTCTTCCTCTCTCAGAATCAACACCAAAGCTTTCTTGTCGAATCTACATAAAGAAATGCTAGTATGCTGTGCATTCTGCGACCCAACAGGTGTCTCTGTTGTGACCCAGACCCACAGTGTTCATCACTGGCTAAATGGGCGAAATGTATGAATGTCAAAGATGGATGCAAGGGTTTATAGCCGTCTCATTTAAAACGTGTTCAAAGTCAATTCAAATCAGCCACTGAACATATTTTTGTGAAGGTTTAATTTCCCACTTTATATGACATCTTCAGTTGGGCCATTAGGCGTGTCTGAATGATGTGTTGTCCTTTGAATGTGTCTTTGAAAGTGTCTTGCTAATAACCGTATACCGGTATATCAAATACACTGAGAAGCACTGCATGTACAAATACACGTATGTAGACAGGCAGAACTAAGCAGGAACAACGTAAGTACAAATACATAAATCCTGAACTTAATTCCAGGCAAGAGGCTTTTCACAAGGCTATGTTCTGTCTGCACTGTTACCAGTATGACTGACAAGTCACCACAGCCACTTCCACATAGCGTCCTGTTGTCAGCATTCGTGAACGACAGCACGGAGGTGAAGGCGCCGTTGTAAATACCATCGTTAGGTGGTAGGTGCAGATTTGACATGCATTTGCAACGTCTGTGGACTATGTTCTTGATCACGAACATCAGAGTACTGAGTGACATGCTCATTGTATCACAAAGACACATACCATGAATTTTCTGAATGTAACCTTGCTGCACCTATAATATTTGTGTCCTTTGAATGCTCTCCTTTATGTAGACATAAATAAAGGTGTCTGTCCGTCTGTCTGTCTGTCTGTCTCAGGGTGCCACAGTGCGTAATGACGTGGATAGTGTGGTGGTGAGCCGGGTGGTGAAAGGTGGGGTGGCCGAGCGCAGCGGCCTCCTTAGCGAGGGAGACGAGATCCTGGAGATCAACGGCATTCCCGTCCGTGGGAAACACGTCAACGACGTCCACGATCTACTGGTGAGAGAAACTCCCAAAATGACGACAAAGATGTTAGAAGAACCTGTAAGGCCAAATTACAAACGATGATCTACAGAGTAAAGTAATAGAGCGTCGCAGTCCAGCCCCCTTTCATGACGGCGACAGGCCCAAGAAATAATTCCCCATGCATTTTTCCCATAGACATTTCAAAAAGTATTAATTTAAAGATCTGTAAGACTCGAACAAAGCCTACTCGGACGATAGCGTAATTATGAGAAGATGGTCCCAGTTAAAACTGTTACTGTTCCACTGACGGTTCATGTCACACCCTCTCCTCCGCAGCAACAAATGCACGGCACACTCACCTTCGTCCTCATCCCCAGCTCTCAGACTAAACCTCCCCCTCACAGACAGACTGTGGTAAGTCTCTCTTAAGGTGTGTGTGTGTGTGTGTGTGTGTGTGTGTGTGTGTGTGTGTGTGTGTGTGTGTGTGTGTGTGTGTGTGTGTGTATACATGGCTGCAGACATGCGATGGCCGACTGTGACACTGGCTATTAACCCTCTCTGTCGTCAGATGCATGTCAGAGCCTACTTCGACTATGACCCCTCGGATGACCCCTTCGTGCCCTGCCGGGAGCTCGGCCTGTCCTTCCAGAAGGGAGACATCCTCCATGTCATCAGCCAGGATGACCCCAGCTGGTGGCAGGCCTACCGGGACGGGGACGAGGACAACCAACCCCTCGCTGGACTCATTCCAGGTAACGCTTTGTTAGACCCATGGCCACTGTATGTGTGCATCATGGCTCATTGTGTTACAAGGACAGGCTATACCCTGTTTGTCTTCAGCCAGTGAACTAGTATATCCTGAAACTATGAAATGTGTTTGAATTCTATAAATGACCTAAGCCCGTGTCCTTCATTGACACAAATGGATACATATTTATGCAGCTGTTGTGTATGTTCATTTATTTACATTCATGTTCAACAGTTATATTTGTGGTGTATAGGTGCTCAAGATGTCATTCAGTAACGATCTAAGGTGAACCTTGTAACATGCACAAAATGATCATAGACAGAATTCAACGATACTTGCATAAGTTTGTATTTGTGTCCAATCAGACGCTCTTAAGAGCCAGAGCGATTTACAGTAAGCAAGAACAACACTTGGTAATACATAGAAATAGTCATCAAGGAATTAGAAGATCCTGACATTATCTACACAATGAAAATATGAGTATACACTATAGAATGCTATGTCTACTTAATATGCCATCTAAATTCCATAAGTTTAGTCTTTGCATACACCTGTAAGGTTGTCGAGACTATTGCAAGTAGTAATACTGGTTCTGGTTTGGTGGACTACAAACCAGTGACTACAACATGGCGTAGATTCTTTCCACTCCTGACCGGATCAGAAACCCGAAAATGGTATGACTCCCGATTCCCGGGCTAATTTCACCCAGGTCCTAGTTAGATTGAAAAGCAGGTGGCGTGTGCACATCCAGTTCCTTGCTGGTGCTGGACAAATGGTAGATACATACATACATACATACAGAGAAGGAGAAGTCCGCACACAGTCTTTGCTCCAACAGTGTTGATTGTGTTAAAACACCATTTAACTCAGGACATGACGTTTCGGCCGTGAACGGACTTCATCAGGTGATAGTAATCAGTATATGATAAGCTCCCTTATATCATAGTCGTCACGTCACGTGACTGATATTAACAACAGGTCAGGTAACATTCAAACCCCACAGAGTGATATAAAATAAATTGAATAACCACCACAACAAGCACGTTCACAACATTACAACAAAGTTTAAAACTTGCAGGTATTTAGCTTGTTACAGACTGTTTAAATATTTTTAAATGTTTTAAATGTTTTAAATGTTTTAAATGTTTTAAATATTTTTATACATTTAAGATTTAGCAATTTTTCATTTGTAAGAATTAAAAAAATAAAGAAAAACTTTTGGTACCAAAAGTGCTTATTACAGTTTGGGCAATCTGCTCCAAAATAATGGTAACTAGAAAAAGTGCCCTTCCGGGCACAGGTCTCCACCAGGTTATCCACAGATCCGTGCAGTTAGAGGTAAAAACACTTTTCGGCCAGTTATAGCGCCACCTTGAGGCTGAGTTGAAATTGTTCATGTGGCATTTCGTCCTCGGCCTAGTGGGAATGTGGGTGCACAATTTCACGGAAATCACGCGATGTGTTCATGATTTGCAGCATTTTGTTTGAAACTGAGCACTCCTGTGAACTTTGGAAGCCAATCTTAACCAATCAGGATGGAGTGTGATAAATCTGAAAGACCCGTTTCGTTGAATGGCTCTAGAGAGACTGTGTACCAATTTGCGTGATGTTTGGACAAAATCTGTAGGTGTACTGTGCAAAAACTTGTTTTGCACAAAGCGGCCTCTTGGTGGCGCTATAACAGGCCGTTCTGGAAAGTTTGGGGCAGAGGTTCATCGTTGGCATCCAGGGAGTGTGTGTGCAAAATTTGGCATCGACCGGGTTAACGGTGAAGTTTTTGCACAAAGCGGCCTCTTGGTGGCGCTATAACAGGCCGTTCTGGAAAGTTTGGGGCAGAGGTTCATCGTTGGCATCCAGGGAGTGTGTGTGCAAAATTTGGCATCGACCGGGTTAACGGTGGCCGAGATTAGCCTGTCACGGACACACGGACGGACGGACACACAAACACACAAACGGACGGACGGAGTGCAAAACATACTCTCCCCACATGCCTTCGGCCTGGTGGAGACAATAATCAGTCAGAACAATACCAAAGGCCTTTGGTATCTCAGTGTTTAGTCCATCACTAGCAGAAGTGTTGTAGCCTAAACCGTGGATGAGGCGTTCCTGATATGGGTTGACAGCAATATTCTGCTGTAATGACAGACATATTTAATATTTAACCAATGTTCTTAGTGTAGGTTGTCCCTTTTCATTAGGCTTTTTAATCTGCTAGCACCAGCTGTACCGCTGCTGTGACTCAAATGTATAGACCCACCAATGGCAATGCAGATAAACATGGATATCATAAACTGTGTAGGAAGTGTTCTCTTCACTGATTTGTCGAATTTTTTCTTTTTCATAGGGAAGAGCTTCCAGCAGCAGAGAGAGACCTTGAAGAATACCTTGACGGACAGGAGTCGGGAGCAGCAAGGTTAAAACTTGTGCTCGCGTCATACACAAACAAATACTTAACATATGTTCCAAGTTCATGAATGTTTCGCATTCCACATGCACCTGTCACAGTAATTACTAGAGTGTCTTTACAAAATGAAATCATAATGCTCACTTTTAAAGCCAAATCATTTCCCCTCCATGTATCACTCCTCAGGGAAGCTTTGGCAAGTAAAAAAGAACAAGAAACACAAGAAGAGGACATCCTATAGCTTCAACAGAATGGGTAAGATGTCGTCTTCTTCCCTTTCTCTGGCTGTGATGACGGTGGTTGTAGCCGTCTAGCCGAGTGGATACAGAAGATGTTGGAGGCTGCTCGGTTAGCGCAGGGGTAAACCACAGAGACTAGTGGTTTGAATTCTCTGTGGTGCCTCCAGCACAATTGGCCATGTTTGTGGGAGGGAAGACGGACAGGGATGGCGTTCTTTTTGCTACGCTAGTCACTTCTACAGGTTAGTCAAGGGTGCCTGGCCTGCTGTCGACAAGGGTTTCAACACAAAATGTATGTAAATAAACGTCGCATTAGATTAGAATAACTGGGATATTCACAGTCCCAAAACGGAAATGTCAAAGAGGAAACATGTAATAAAAGTAGCATATCAGTCAATAGAAAAGGTAAAAACAACAAAAGGAAAAAACACAGATTGAAAATAATACAGATGGAAAGGCTGGGTATATCCAATAGACTGTACACGTGAGAATAGTATTGGTCAGTCATGTCCAAGAAACAAAACTATGAAATAATAACATAAATGGGGGAAGGTGGAAGCTAAGCTATGGAGCTAAGCTGAAGAATAGGCTACCCACCTACAGGCCTAGAACCACAAGCCTGGAAACACACAGAAAACCGTCGGAAAGGAGGAGGAACGCCGCCGTGAAAAGAGGTGCATGCATTCACACTAAAAACAAACCTTTGGTGACTACAGTCAGTGAGACCTATAATGAAAACCCTGCAGCAGGTTAGCTGCACCAATCGGCTCCTTTTGCCTCTGGATGAACATGCACAGGACTGCCTGGGGAAGATGAACAAAAACAAACATGTACTGTACAGAGAAAATCAGTGGTGTGTGGCCTCTGTAGAGTAATGTCAGCTTCTTTTTCACCTCCCCAAAGGCAGGGCTGCTCTTCTTCACAACAGCAGTGTTGTCAGAGAAAGTCATTAGCTTCTTTCTTATGTATGAGAGAGGGGCGGACTTGAGTTTAGCGTACTTTCATAATAAACAGGTGGTTCCCTGAGTGATTGCTTTGCTTTTAATGACCTTTGGACTCTGTCCAGGAGGGGAAATTATTCTAGTTGTAGTAAGATGAGAAGTTGGGAGACAGACTGTGTGTGGGTTGCCTCTTTTCAGCCTGGGAGAATAGTTTGCATGTCGGCTGTGGCTTTTTTGTGACGTGGCTTTGTGACACAGGTTAGCATTAGTATTGCACTGCATATAACCAGTGTTCATTGTTAATTTATGTAACATTACTTTATGAACAAAAGTATAATTCTACTACTAGCTAAGATTGCAGTTTGGATGAATGCACCCCTTCTGAATAAACTGGTTATACAGGTGCTGCTCTTGTCTCTCGGTAAAGGTGAATGAACAACAGCTGTGTGTACATGAATGGAGATTTTTGGTACATCATGCATGCTCAAATACAGCCCCACCCTGCATAGATTAAGGCTAAATCTATGTCTCTGCACGCTGACACCTTACCTTCAGTGTTTCTAAGTTGAGAAGCCCCCTCCCCCCCCCAACACTGCGGTTGTTAGTAAACCATGTCACTCTCACAGCATTCCTCCCACACATGGTGTGCCACAAAGTCACATTAGCCCCATTCTCACTTGCAGCATCACAGGAGCCAGGAGGCAAAAACAGGTGGCCAGCCTGAGTCTATAGCTTGATAGAACCTGTTGCATTACTGGTTCTCTCTCCTATTTATCTCTCTCTTGCACACATACACACGTGTGTGTGCGGACTGTGTGTGTGTGTGTGTCGTGTGTGTGTGTGTGTGTGTGTGTGTGTGTGTGTGTGTGTACACATGCATGTGCACACGCTCGCACGCAGCCGTGCACACATGAATTGCACAGCTCTAGTGGAGCTGCTCAGTGGCCAACAGTAAAATACATCAAATGTACAGGGAAGCTCCCAGGGGTGAATGTGTGTGTTTGTACTGATGTGAAGCAGGGCATCGCTGGAAAATGTCAGGCACACTCAGCAGAACATCTCTTTATAATGAAAAGAGGAAGATGAAGATCACACACACACACACACACACACACACACACACACACACACACACACACACACACACACTCACATTAGGAAACCCCTCCAAGAATATAGCAGCTGCTTATAAAACCAGAAAATCCTATAAATAAATCATAAACAATTATAATAAAGCTGCAAAGTCTACACAAATTTGCTATCAATAATTGAGGACTACAGCCCATTACCAGTAGAATCAATCATAAAATGTGTCGCAACAAAAACAAAATGTTGACTAATACCGTATACAACATAATAGCCAGCTGAGATGTTGGAAGAAGGATGTTGCCTGCCTGCCTCTTGTCTTGTTCTCCCCTGTTTAATTATATAAATACCTTCTTCTTTTTGTGACAGTACAGTGACAGTACAGTACAGTACAGTACAGTACAGTACAGTAGAGGGACGCCCACACGGTAACTCTGTCATTTCTCAACCGTTTTGGACGCGGGGCGGCTCGCCGGAATTGGGCCGGCACCCTGGGTGCGTTCCTGTGGGTCTGGACCCCCCCCCCGGGGACCCCCACACGGAGTTGCACCACTTACTTCACACGGGTGTGATTTTTCTTCTTATGTTACCTTTACATAGAGCTGATCACCATGTTCTGAATAAGGCTGTGGTCAGCCTTATTCATGTTCCTGATCTGTGCAGTGGTTTTCAAACCTTGTGTGCCCAAGGCGATACGCGCTTTATTCAAGTGATACGTTGTGAGCTTCATCTGCTATTTTTTGGTGTGGAAATAAACTTCTTACATACCTAGGTCAAAATAAGGACACCAGGTTTAAAGTGGTTAAATATTTCTTGTGTATAGACGTTGCCTCTTTATTGGGAAATAAGTGTGCACAGAGTACTGATATTCAAATATAATTCATAACTTGCAATCATAATGTGTGGTTGTCTCAAAATCCAAAAAAGGCGTGGTCTGGACTCTTCCCTTTTGCTTTGGCACCCTGTTTAGGAACCATTGCTGTAATCACATCTTAAACACCTTCCCCAATTCTCTTCTCAGATGATGACATCCTGACCTATGAGGAGATGGCCCTTTACCACCAGCCGGCCAATCGCAAGCGGCCCATTGCCCTGATTGGTCCTCCGAGCGGCGGACAGGATGATCTACGGCGAAGGCTGCTGTCCATTGAACCGGAGAAGTTTGCTGGCGCTGTACCGCGTAAGTCAATGTGGTGTTAAAGCCAGGCATGGCAACAGTATTGTTTTACTTCCCCTGGAATTGCACAAGCTTATGGTCTACATATGGCGCCATTATCCAATGTGCCTTACATTCACATATCAACGGCAGATCAACCATGCGAGATTGCCTTGTTGCTTGTCAGGAGCAGTACTGTAAGGGGTTAAGTAGTCTTTCGAGACAAGACTATTTACTCACACAGTTTTCAAATGTGTCAGTCATACAGTCTATGCAACCAAAGCGCTGAAATGATGGTGTCATAGCGCGCCACCGAGTGGCGCGCTACGAGCTTGTAGGTCTGCTATTTTTGAAAAATCGAAGAACGACTGACATAGAAACATAGCTTTTTCAGAAAACTGTCAGGATGTAGAAGACATTTTTAGAATCTGATCTCCGGTCAAAACCACTTCGAGTCGGTGCTACTTCCGTGTTGCATAACAGTGACATCACTGGCGAATCCTTGGTATACTTATCGTATCGTAGCTCTTCCACATGTGTTTATGGTTTATCAGCGGCGCCACAAGCTGAATTTTTGTCACACTTGAATGAAACACTAAACGGGATTATTATTTCATGTCAACATTCAAGTACAACTATCAGAAGATGTAACCCAGGTTACAAAGTAACTAAAATAGCAGACCATTATAACTCTGTCATCGACTGCCAGATCCGTGTCCCCACTCACTATTGTTGTTCTTGTAACACCTACAGACACCACCAGGAATCCAAGGATACATGAGCGCAACAGCCGGGACTATCATTTTGTGAGCCGCTCTGCCTTTGAAACGGACCTGGCCGCGGGGAAGTTCATTGAGTCGGGGGACTATGAGAAGAACCTGTATGGCACCAGTACCGACTCGGTCCGCCATGTCGTCAACTCAGGACGCATCTGTCTGCTGTGCCTGCACACAGAGGTAGGGAGGGCTGTGTTTCTGCACATTTGGTATTTTTGTGGTCAAACCAGGAAAGTGAGAAACCCCAATGTTCACCTTAGCTTGATTCTAAACCTAACTCTTACGTCGTTAACTGAAGACTTCATGACCTAAACCCTCTAATAAAGATTCGTTTTCAGGGATATATTTTCAGAGGTTTTCAAGATTTAAACATTTTAGATAATTTGGCTTTGCCAATAAGTGGATTTCTTTTAATATTCATGTGCAATTTCGTTGTATTTTCATACAGTGTCACTTTTATTCAGAACTGCATTTTCAAACTCAAGGCGTTTCTTTATTAGAGTGGATATGGATCTACAGTGTGTTAAAGGCCATTTCAAGCATGAATGTGAACTGTATTTTATCTCAACATTTAGCGTAATTGATTCTCAAAACTATTGTATACAGCAACTTCATTATTTTGTGATTCTGAACCTTATTTTTTTTTTCTTTATTCATTTCACCATTTCAAGGTCAAGGTCAAGGTAAACTTTATTGTCCACAAGGGAAATTTGTCTTGGGCTTTCACCCCAGCTACAGCAACACATAAAACATCAAAGACAACAAAAATACATTACAGAGGAAGACACAACATTACACAATTGCACACATGATTTCATGTTATTATGTAATATTATGTCCACTTACTGTACTCTCAGGACAGATGAGTTGTTGCCAGACACTTTAATGATACTTTAATTGAGTTTTACAAATCATTCATAGCTGATATTACTTTATGATATCCATGAAAGCACAGCATCATATTCCTTCTCTAATTTATTTCCTTTAAATTCATATGCATCTCTCTCTCTCTGTCTCTCTCTCTCTGTTCTTCTTGTTAGTCGCTGCGGGTGTTGAGGTCCTCCAACCTCAAGCCATATGTCATCTTCATAGCTCCTCCTTCACAGGAACGACTGCGCACTCTGCTGGCCCAGGAGGGTAAAACACCAAAGGTAGCCTATTCTGCACTGTAAACGTATTGATTCTCCATTTCTTTATCTTGTATATATGCATGAATCATAAACATACATGTAGGACAGTAGGAAGGTCAAACACAGTTTGACTTTATTGTCTTGTTTCTAATAATAGTTTATAATAATAACAGTATATTAATCCCAGAAATTGTTTGACTGTGTCTCACCCTGCTCACCACTCCCGCACAGCCGGAGGAGCTGAAGGACGTCATCGAGAAGGCCCGCGAGATGGAGCAGAACTTTGGCCATCTGTTTGACGGCTCCATTGTGAACGTGGACCCGGACACAGCCTTCCACGATCTGCGGAGGCTCATTGAGAAGCTGGACACCGAGCCACAGTGGGTCCCCACCTCCTGGCTATGTTAGAGCTAAACAAGAGAAGAGAACCAAGGCTGGACACCGAGCCAGTGGGTCCCCACCTCCTGGCTATGTTAGAGCTAAACAAGAGAAGAGAACCAAGGCTGGACACCGAGCCAGTGGGTCCCCACCTCCTGGCTATGTTAGAGCTAAACAAGAGAAGAGAACCAAGGCTGGACACCGAGCCAGTGGGTCCCCACCTCCTGGCTATGTTAGAGCTAAACTAGAGAAGAGAACCAAGGCTGGACACCGAGCCAGTGGGTCCCCACCTCCTGGCTATGTTAGAGCTAAACAAGAGAAGAGAACCAAGGCTGGACACCGAGCCAGTGGGTCCCCACCTCCTGGCTATGTTAGAGCTAAACAAGAGGTCCCCACCTCCTGGCTATGTTAGAGCTAAACAAGAGGTCCCCACCTCCTGGCTATGTTAGAGCTAAACAAGAGGTCCCCACCTCCTGGCTATGTTAGAGCTAAACAAGAGGTCCCCACCTCCTGGCTATGTTAGAGCTAAACAAGAGGCAGGAAGTGGATAAAGAGTTCTTGGAACAACAATCGAGAAGGACAGATTGACAGGTGATGGTCATTCATCACTGGATCATCAAAGAGGTTAACTTGCACAAAATGAGGAGTCGCTCTTCACTTTCAGAGGTGACCCCTAAAAGGTTTTGCAGGGACATTCTCTTAACTTTATTTTGTTGCTGTATGCCTGTGTCTTGTTTTATTTTCCTCATTGTTCTATCAACCACAATTTATCAGAAACAAATTATAGACATCCTAATTTCCATCCTAATCTTTATAGTTATTTATAATTGTAAATATACATTTTCTAGACAAAAAGGTTTAAGTATTTTATTGAAACACTTTTGTTGTTCGTAAGACACGTCAATGATGTTCATCCGGGATGGTGTATCTATCTATGTTACATCTATGTATATATTATGATATTCCTGAGAATGCAATAAACAGGGACGTGCTCTGATTTCCAAACAAAATAATTAACCCTTGCCTTGTGTTACAAGGGAATACAATGTTTTCATCCAGAGACTCCAAAGAAAGATACGACGGAACATTCTGTGGTTTTCCACACTACCAATTTCAGTATTATGTTATGTTGCTATTATATTTATATTGTAATGACATACCTCAAAATCGTTGGTCTGTTTATTAGTTGTCTGCCTAATAGCAGTATAACTAGCTGTACTGTGTCTTGGTTCTGTGGGCCGGACCTGTAATTCTGTAGAACTTAACCAAACTGTTGTTTCTTTACTGGTATCCTAGACTCATCATGCATTATGCACAATTCAGGCAAACAATGATAATACTAATAAATTACTCCAAATATCCTCTAATTGTTGATGTGTTGCCTACTGGTAGTTGCGATAACATTGTTTTTTGTACGTCCAAATAGTCCAAATGTTGGTTTATAATCATTTGAATTTCCATTGAGCAATGGCACTGGTAGTCTATATACCGGTAGCTCTGTTTAATATTGTGTACAAATTATGAAATTGAAATTCGGTCCGAAGCTCTTGAGCCAAGCCAAGTGGCGCCGGCGATCTACATGTTAAAAGCGCAAAACTACTTTATTGGGTATTATGTACTTATTTGGGATTTATTTTTTATTATTAACCAAAATCCATAGTCAAATATGTTTCATGCCCCCTCATCTGAGTGGCAAAACATGAAAACATTGAGCAGCATGGAGAATTGGAGTTTGGAAGCACTCGTTTTCTAAATTACACATGTGTGACGCAATGCTTTTAATTGGTCACAGCTGTATAAGGTTAGTCGCAGACTTTGACTGGTTGAGTGTATATATAATAATGTGTGCACAGATGTGCATGTTCATGCAAGCATGCAACATGTTGATGGTAATGATTACCTGTTTCTGAAACTAGTGCAAGTAAACATACACGTACATCATTGCGACTCCCAGAAAGGCGATAAGTGAGGATGATAGCATCCTATCCGGACAGTGTCTTAACCCAGAGAGCCACCATGCTCTTTGAGCTTTCCATCTCTTTCCAGTGTATTCGGCAACAGTCCCCCATCTATGAATCAGATAGAAGAGCCTTGTCTGGATTCAAACCCACAACCTGAGGATCATATACATACAGTAGTGTCTTAATAGAGGGAGCCACCATGCTCTCTGTAACCCATCACAGTTTTAGGGTGTTCTTCTGGATGTCACTCTTTAAAACGTGTTGAGCAGAACGGCATGGACTCAACCCACAACCTGTGGTTCTCATAGTTTGGCTTCTATTTTAGGTTGTTCTTCTGGTTGTCACTTCAAATGGAGCCTTGGGATCTTAACAGTGTTTGCTGTTCCATCACGTGTCTTCAGTGCTTCATCACATAACATCTATATGTTAGGCAGATAAAAGAGAGGAGAAACCATCATAGAACAGAGAGAGCGTTGTAGATCAGAGTTAAGCATCTGTTCACATGATCCAGACATTGTGGGTTCAAATCCCACTCTGCTCTTCACTCTGAAACTTTACTTTGCAGAAAGAAGAAGATAAAAGCGCACGGAAATCTCACTCACTATGGCAAAGGATAGTGATGGTAGAGTGCATACATTGCTTGTGGCGCTGAGTATGACGCTCAGCGTTATTATTGGGATTAAATAATGTCTCAGTACAAAATTGTCACTGGGCCTCTGACCCCAGAGCAAACCCTGGCAGTGACCAGAGGAAAGACAAAGAGGTGTGAAACAGGACACCAGCCATAAATACCAGCTTTCTCTAAAACAGGCTGACACAGCAGGGGATCTGATAAGGGCACATCTTCACTGTCTCCACATAGCCAGCACATGAAGGCACATGTGCTGGATTCACTTCCTGGTTCCACATAAGGACTGTCTAAAGAGGACAAGAAGCGAAGACCGTAAGGGCGCCGCCATGTTGATCACATGGTGCTCCATGGAAGGAAAGAAACATGCGCAATGGGCTTTATGCAGCCAACACTTCCGCGTTCAGCTCAAGGAAGCTCTTAGAAGGAAGTGAAGTGGTCACGTGACTGGGCTGCGCCATGACACTTTCACGGGAGCCAAACTACACCCGGAAGTTCGGCAGAATGCATTGGAGTCAATGAGAGAGAGCTCATGAAGAAAAATTATTTATGAATGACTGAGACCTTTTGTAAAGTGATCGCTTCTGGAAAATAAAATAATATATATAACACGTTATTTTAGGCTGTCTTATTTTTTTATGTGCATACTACTTAATGTGATTTATTTTTTCAAAGAGCAGAGAGCAGCCCAGGCAGAAAACTTACTATGTGCTCTTCTATAAATACCTCAATAAAAATAAATAGTTATTAAGTCGAAAAACAACCACTCGGAAAAAACGTGTGATATCACTTATGTCTTCTTTCATATTCCTGAACCAATTATATGACAAAGCTCGCAATTGTTCATGTATAATGTTTGTTATGAGCTGGTCCAGCCGGCTCCATTCACTGCCATGTATTCATTGCACTACCGGTGTGAGTTTGGCTCCCATGAAAGTGTCATGGCGCAGCCCAGTCACGTGACCACTTCACTTCCTTCTAAGAGCTTCCTTGGTTCAGCTTCCTTGGTCTGCAACTGCGCATGTTTCTTTCCTTCCATGGAGCACCATGTGATCAACATGGCGGCGCCCTTACGGTCTTGGCTTCTTGTCCTCTTTAGACAGTCCTTGGTTCCACAGCCCAAGACTTCCTGGTGGGCACCAAGAAAGCTTAGAGAAGGAAAAGTCACCAACGTCATGGTGTCACGTGACTGGACGCCGGGGCCGTACTGTGCTCTTTAAATTCCTGAATAAAATGAAACATTTAGCAAGTCGAAAAACACCCAGTCGGAAAACAATCTGTGATATGTTTTCTATTATATTCCTGGACCGATTATATGACAAAGGTCGCTATCGTTCATAAATAATGTTTGTTTACAAGATGTCCAGCGGTCTCCCATCCACTCCCATGTATTCATCAAACTTCTATCGCTCTCTCTATCGCTCTCTATCTCTCTCTCTCTCTCTCTCTCTCTCTATCGCTCTCTATCGCTCTCTCTCTCTATCGCTCTCTATCGCTCTCTCTCTCTATCGCTCTCTATCGCTCTCTCTCTCTATCGCTCTCTATCGCTCTCTCTCTCTATCGCTCTCTATCGCTCTCTCTCTCTATCGCTCTCTATCGCTCTCTCTCTCTCTCTATCGCTCTCTCTCTCTCTATCGCTCTCTATCGCTCTCTCTCTATCGCTCTCTATCGCTCTCTCTCTCTATCGCTCTCTCTCTCTATCGCTCTCTCTCTCTATCGCTCTCTCTCTATCGCTCTCTCTCTCTATCGCTCTCTCTCTATCGCTCTCTCTCTCTATCGCTCTCTATCGCTCTCTCTCTCTATCGCTCTCTATCGCTCTCTCTCTCTATCGCTCTCTCTCTATCGCTCTCTCTCTATCGCTCTCTCTCTCTATCGCTCTCTCTCTCTATCGCTCTCTCTATCGCTCTCTCTCTATCGCTCTCTCTCTATCGCTCTCTCTCTCTATCGCTCTCTCTCTATCGCTCTCTCTCTCTATCGCTCTCTATCGCTCTCTCTCTCTATCGCTCTATATCGCTCTCTCTCTCTATCGCTCTCTATCGCTCTCTATCGCTCTCTCTATCGCTCTCTATCTCTCTCTCTCTCTCTCTCTCTATCGCTCTCTATCGCTCTCTCTCTCTATCGCTCTCTATCGCTCTCTCTCTCTATCGCTCTCTATCGCTCTCTCTCTCTATCGCTCTCTCTCTCTATCGCTCTCTCTCTCTATCGCTCTCTCTCTATCGCTCTCTCTCTCTATCGCTCTCTCTCTATCGCTCTCTCTCTCTATCGCTCTCTATCGCTCTCTCTCTCTATCGCTCTATATCGCTCTCTCTCTCTATCGCTCTCTATCGCTCTCTCTATCGCTCTCTATCTCTCTCTCTCTCTCTCTCTCTCTCTATCGCTCTCTATCGCTCTCTCTCTCTATCGCTCTCTATCGCTCTCTCTCTCTATCGCTCTCTATCGCTCTCTCTCTCTATCGCTCTCTCTCTCTATCGCTCTCTCTCTCTATCGCTCTCTCTCTCTATCGCTCTCTCTCTATCGCTCTCTCTCTCTATCGCTCTCTCTCTCTATCGCTCTCTCTCTCTATCGCTCTCTATCGCTCTCTCTCTCTATCGCTCTCTATCGCTCTCTCTCTCTATCGCTCTCTCTCTATCGCTCTCTCTCTATCGCTCTCTCTCTCTATCGCTCTCTCTCTCTATCGCTCTCTCTATCGCTCTCTCTCTATCGCTCTCTCTCTCTATCGCTCTCTATCGCTCTCTCTCTCTATCGCGCTCTCTCTATCGCTCTCTCTCTATCGCTCTCTCTCTATCGCTCTCTCTCTATCGCTCTCTCTCTCTATCGCTCTCTATCGCTCTCTCTCTCTATCGCTCTCTCTATCGCGCTCTCTCTATCGCTCTCTCTCTATCGCTCTCTCTCTATCGCTCTCTCTCTATCGCTCTCTCTCTATCGCTCTCTCTCTCTATCGCTCTCTCTCTCTATCGCTCTCTATCGCTCTCTCTCTCTCTCTATCGCTCTCTCTCTCGCTCTCGCTCTCGCTCTCGCTCTCTCGCTCTCGCTCTCGCTCTCTCGCTCTCTCGCTCTCTCTCTCTCGCTCTCTCTCTATATATAGCCTGTCGCTTTTCCGATATTTTCATTTTTTTTCTCCAAATCGTGAAATGGCACCCTATAGCATGCACTCCGAGACGATGGACTATATATAGCCTGTCGCTTTTCCGTGATTTTCACTTTTTTTTCAAATCCTCCGAAATCGTGAAAAAGTGGCACCCTCTAGCATGCGCTCCAAGACGATAGACTATAACCTGGTGCTTTTCCGATATATTCATTTTCTTTTTCAAATCCTCCGAAACTGTTGAAATGTAATGAATGTGATTGCTACAACAAAACATACTAAGGCACTGGTGTGGTACTTCCTGGTTTACCAGAACGGGGTTCAACTCCCTGCAGTGTCCTGCTCAATGTGTTGTATTTACCGCATGTGCTCCGATATTTTCACCTTTTTTTTTATCCTCCGAAATTGAGAAATCTAAATTTAAAAAAACATGGGTTATAGCCCATCGTTTTTTGAAATTTTGAAAAAAAAAATAACCTCGTTTTTCATCATTTTTGAACATGGGCTATAGACCCTACCGTACGGCATACTATAGCACGCCGTTTTTCATCATTTTTGAGGATTTGAAAAAAATCAAAATTTCAAAAACATGGGTTATAGCCCATCGTTTTTTGAAAATTTGAAAAAAAGAAAAGAAACTCGTTTTTCATCATTTTTGAACATGGGCTATAGCCCCTACCATACGGCATAATAGCACGCCGTTTTTCATCATTTTTGAGGATTGGAAAAAAATGGGAAAAAAAAACAAACATGGGTTATAGCCTATCGTTTTTTTGAAATTTTGGAAAAAAAAATCACCTCGTTTTTCATCATTTTTGAACATGGGCTATAGCCCATACCGTACGGCATACTATAGCACGCCGTTTTTCATCATTTTTGAGGTTTTGAATGAAATGAAAAAAAAAAAAAAACATGGGTTATAGCCCATCATTTTTTGAAATTTTGAAAAAAAAATTGACCTCGTTTTTCATCATTTTTGAACATGGGCTATAGCCCATACCGTACGGCATACTATAGCACGCCGTTTTTCATCATTTTTGAGGTTTTGAAAAAAAAAAAAAAAAAAAAAAAAACATGGGTTATAGCCCATCGTTTTTTGAAATTTTGATTTTTTTTTTAACCTCGTTTTTCATCATTTTTGAACATGGGCTATAGCCCATACCGTACGGCATACTATAGCACGCCGTTTTTCATCATTTTTGAGGTTTTTGAAAAAAAAAAAAAAAACATTTACCTCGTTTTTCCACATTTTTGAACATGGGCTATAGCCCATCGTTTTTTGAAATTTTGAAAAAAAACATTTACCTCGTTTTTCCACATTTTTGAACATGGGCTATAGCCCATACCGTACGGCATACTATAGCACGCCGTTTTTCATCATTTTTGAGGTTTTGAAAAAAATGAAAAAAACAAACAAACATGGGTTATAGCCCATCGTTTTTTGAAATTTTGATTTTTTTTTTAACCTCGTTTTTCATCATTTTTGAACATGGGCTATAGACCGATTCCGTACCGGTTTCATGGTCGCAGCCTACGTATTTCCTGTAGGCGGACTCGACGTAGCTGCGGGGGTAAAACCCTCACCAGACGCACCTCTTCCACTACAGTGAACGGCAGAGTGACTGATGTTAGTTTGCCTCAAACTTTACTCCTTTACCTGCTTTTTTACTAACACTAACATTACAAAGATCCCCAGAACATCGAGATGAACCTGTGTAGTTTATGGCTGCTCCAACAGTAGTGGCAACATAACAAATAAAATAAAACGGAATGTCTAATATCCACCGCGATGGCTGAGACCAGAGCCATTGAGTAATGGTTGAGACAAAGCAGTGAAAGATACATAACGCCAGTCTTACCCAATACCAAATATTTCTGTTTTATTAACACAAGGCTGCTGTACTTTATACCTCATACTTTAAATGCTTAGTATGAGGTATAAAATACAGCAGCCTTGTGTTCATAAAACAGAAAGATTGGGTATTGGGTAAGACTGAAATTATGTATCTTGCAGGATTCTTCGCTGCTTTGTCTCAACCATTACTCAATGGCTCTGGTCTCAGCCATCGCGGTGGATATTAGACATTCCGTTTTATTTTATTTGTTATGTTGCCACTACTGTTGGAGCAGCCATAAACTACACACTTACACAGGTTCATCTCGATGTTCTGGGCATCTTTGTAATGTTAGTGTTAGTAAAAAAGCAGGTAAAGGAGTAAAGTTTGAGGCAAACTAACATCAGTCACTCTGCCGTTCACTGTAGTGGAAGATGTGCGCCTGGTGAGGGTTTTACCCCCGCAGCTACGTCGAGTCCGCCTACAGGAAATACGTAGGCTGCGACCATGAAACCGGTACGGAATCGGTCTATAGCCCCTACCATACGGCATACTATAGCACGCCGTTTTTCATCATTTTTGAGGATTGGAAAAAAATGGGAGAAAAAAAACAAACATGGGTTATAGCCTATCGTTTTTTGAAATTTTGATTTTTTTTTTAACCTCGTTTTTCATCATTTTTGAACATGGGCTATAGCCCATACCGTACGGCATACTATAGCACGCCGTTTTTCATCATTTTTGAGGTTTTTGAAAAAAAAAACAAAAAAAAAAACATGGGTTATAGCCCATCGTTTTTTGAAATTTTGAAAAAAAACATTTACCTCGTTTTTCCACATTTTTGAACATGGGCTATAGCCCATACCGTACGGCATACTATAGCACGCCGTTTTTCATCATTTTTGAGGTTTTGAAAAAAATAAAAAAAACAAACAAACATGGGTTATAGCCCATCGTCTTTTGAAATTTAGATTTTTTTTTTAACCTCGTTTTTCATCATTTTTGAACATGGGCTATAGCCCATACCGTACGGCATACTATAGCACGCCATTTTTCATCATTTTTGAGGTTTTGAAAAAAATAGGGGAGAAAAAAAACATGGGTTATAGCCCATCGTTTTTTTGAAAATTTGAAAAAAGAATTTAACCTCGTTTTTAATCATTTTTGAACATGGGCTATAGCCCATACCGTACGGCATACTATAGCACGCCGTTTTCATCATTTTTGAGGTTTTGAAAAAAAAAACGAAAAAAAACATGGGTTATAGCCCATCGTTTTTTGAAAAATTGAATTTTTTTTTAACCTTGTTTTTAATCATTTTTGAACATGGGCTATAGCCCATACCGTACGGCATACTATAGCACGCCGTTTTTCATCATTTTTGAGGTTTTGAAAAAAAAGAAAAAAAAAAAAAACATGGGTTATAGCCCATCGTTTTTTTAAATTTTGGAAAAATAATTAACCTCGTTTTTCATTATTTTTGAACATGGGCTATAGCCCATAACATAAGGCATACTATAGCATGCCGTTTTTCATCATTTTTGAGGTTTTGAAGAAAGAAAAAAAAAAAAAAAACATGGGTTATAGCCCATCGTTTTTTGAAATTTTGAAAAAAAAAATTAACCTCGTTTTTAATCATTTTTGAACATGGGCTATAGCCCATACCGTACGGCATACTATAGCACGCCGTTTTTCATCATTTTTGAGGTTTTGAAAAAAATGAAAAAAAAAAAAAACATGGGTTATAGCCCATCGTTTTTTTTAATTTTGGAAAAATAATTAACCTCGTTTTTCATCAATTTTGAACATGGGCTATAGCCCATACCATACGGCATACTATAGCATGCCGTTTTTCATCATTTTTGAGGTTTTGAAGAAAAGAAAAAAACAAAAAAAAACATGGGTTATAGCCCATCGTTTTTTGAAATTTTGAAAAAAAAAATTAACCTCGTTTTTAATCATTTTTGAACATGGGCTATAGCCCATACCGTACGGCATACTATAGCACGCCGTTTTTCATCATTTTTGAGGTTTTGAAAAAAATGAAAAAAAAAAAAAACATGGGTTATAGCCCATCGTTTTTTTTAATTTTGGAAGAAAAAAAAACCCTCGTTTTTCATCATTTTTTAACATGGGCTATAGCCCATACCGTACGGCATACTATAGCACGCCGTTTTTCATCATTTTTGAGGTTTTGAAAAAAAAAAAAAACATGGGTTATAGCCCATCGTTTTTTTTAATTTTGGAAAAATAATTAACCTCGTTTTTCATCATTTTTGAACATGGGCTATAGCCCATACCATACGGCATACTATAGCATGCCGTTTTTCATCATTTTTGAGGTTTAAAAAAAAAAACAAAAAACAAAAAAACATGGGTTATAGCCCATCGTTTTTTTTATTTTGGAAAAAAAAATTAACCTCGTTTTTAATCATTTTTGAACATGGGCTATAGCCCATACCGTACGGCATACTATAGCACGCCGTTTTTCATCATTTTTGAGGTTTAAAAAAAAAAAAAAAAAAAAAAAAAACATGGGTTATAGCCCATCGTTTTTTTTAATTTTGGAAGGAAAAAAAAACCTCGTTTTTCATCATTTTTGAACATGGGCTATAGCCCATACCGTACGGCATACTATAGCACGCCGTTTTTCATCATTTTTGAGGTTTTGAAAAAAAAAAAAAACATGGGTTATAGCCCATCGTTTTTTTAAATTTAGAAAAAAAAAAGTAACCTAGTTTTTCATGATTTTTGAACATAGGCTATAGCCCATACCGTACTGCATACTATAGCACGCCGTTTTTCATCATTTTTGAGGTTTTGAAAAAAAGAAAAAAAAAAGAAAAAACATGGGTTATAGCCCATCGTTTTTTTTAATTTTGGAAAAATAATTAACCTCGTTTTTCATCATTTTTGAACATGGGCTATAGCCCATACCATACGGCATACTATAGCATGCCGTTTTTCATCATTTTTGAGGTTTTGAAGAAAAAAAAAATAATAATAAAAACATGGGTTATAGCCCATCGTTTTTTGAAATTTTGGAAAAAAAAATTAACCTCGTTTTTAATCATTTTTGAACATGGGCTATAGCCCATACCGTACGGCATACTATAGCACGCAGTTTTTCATCATTTTTGAGGTTTAAAAAAAAAGAAAAAAAAAAGAAAAAACATGGGTTATAGCCCATCGTTTTTTTTAATTTTGGAAGAAAAAAAAAACCTCGTTTTTCATCATTTTTGAACATGGGCTATAGCCCATACCGTACGGCATACTATAGCACGCCGTTTTTCATCATTTTTGAGGTTTTGAAAAAAAAAAAAAACATGGGTTATAGCCCATCGTTTTTTGAAATTTAGAAAAAAAAAAGTAACCTAGTTTTTCATGATTTTTGAACATGGGCTATAGCCCATACCGTACTGCATACTATAGCACGCCGTTTTTCATCATTTTTGAGGTTTTGAAAAAAACAAACAAAAAAAACATGGGTTATAGCCCATCGTTTTTTTTAATTTTGGAAAAATTATTAACCTCGTTTTTCATCATTTTTGAACATGGGCTATAGCCCATACCATACGGCATACTATAGCATGCCGTTTTTCATCATTTTTGAGGTTTTGAAGAAAAAGAAAAACAAAAAAAAACATGGGTTATAGCCCATCGTTTTTTGAAATTTTGAAAAAAAAAATTAACCTCGTTTTTAATCATTTTTGAACATGGGCTATAGCCCATACCGTACGGCATACTATAGCACGCCGTTTTTCATCATTTTTGAGGTTTAAAAAAAAAAAGAAAAAACATGGGTTATAGCCCATCGTTTTGTTTAATTTTGGAAGAAAAAAACCTCGTTTTTCATCATTTTTGAACATGGGCTATAGCCCATACCGTACGGCATACTATAGCACGCCGTTTTTCATCATTTTTGAGGTTATGAAAAAAAAAAAAAACATGGGTTATAGCCCATCGTTTTTTGAAATTTAGAAAAAAAAAAGTAACCTAGTTTTTCATCATTTTTGAACATGGGCTATAGCCCATACCGTACTGCATACTATAGCACGCCGTTTTTCATCATTTTTGAGGTTTTGAAAAAAAAACAAAAAAAAAACATGGGTTATAGCCCATCGTTTTTTTTAATTTTGGAAAAATTATTAACCTCGTTTTTCATCATTTTTGAACATGGGCTATAGCCCATACCATACGGCATACTATAGCATGCCGTTTTTCATCATTTTTGAGGTTTTGAAGAAAAAAAACAAAAAAAAAACATGGGTTATAGCCCATCGTTTTTTGAAATGTTGGAAAAAAAATTAACCTTGTTTTTAATCATTTTTGAACATGGGCTATAGCCCATACCATACGGCATACTATAGTACGCCGTTTTTCATCATTTTTGAGGTTTTGAAAAAAAAAAAAAAACATGGGTTATAGCCCATCGTTTTTTTAAATTTTGGAAAAATAATTAACCTCGTTTTTCATTATTTTTGAACATGGGCTATAGCCCATACCATACGGCATACTATAGCATGCCGTTTTTCATCATTTTTGAGGTTTTGAAGAAAAAAAAAAAAAAAAAAAGAAACATGGGTTATAGCCCATTGTTTTTTGAAATTTTGAAAAAAAAAATTAACCTCGTTTTTAATCATTTTTGAACATGGGCTATAGCCCATACCGTACGGCATACTATAGCACGCCGTTTTTCATCATTTTTGAGGTTTTGAAAAAAATGAAAAAAAAACAAAACATGGGTTATAGCCCATCGTTTTTTTTAATTTTGGAAAAATAATTAACCTCGTTTTTCATCATTTTTGAACATGGGCTATAGCCCATACCATACGGCATACTATAGCATGCCGTTTTTCATCATTTTTGAGGTTTTGAAGAAAAAAAAAAACAAAAAAAAACATGGGTTATAGCCCATCGTTTTTTGAAATTTTGAAAAAAAAAAATAACCTCGTTTTTAATCATTTTTGAACATGGGCTATAGCCCATACCGTACGGCATACTATAGCACGCCGTTTTTCATCATTTTTGAGGTTTAAAAAAAAAAAAAAAAAAAGAAAAAACATGGGTTATAGCCCATCGTTTTTTTTAATTTTGGAAGAAAAAAAAACCCTCGTTTTTCATCATTTTTGAACATGGGCTATAGCCCATACCGTACGGCATACTATAGCACGCCGTTTTTCATAATTTTTGAGGTTTTGAAAAAAAAAAAAAACATGGGTTATAGCCCATCGTTTTTTGAAATTTAGAAAAAAAAAAGTAACCTAGTTTTTCATCAATTTTGAACATGGGCTATAGCCCATACCATACGGCATACTATAGCATGCCGTTTTTCATCATTTTTGAGGTTTTGAAGAAAAAAAAAAAGAAAAAAAACATGGGTTATAGCCCATCGTTTTTTGAAATGTTGGAAAAAAATTAACCTTGTTTTTAATCATTTTTGAACATGGGCTATAGCCCATACCATACGGCATACTATAGTACGCCGTTTTTCATCATTTTTGAGGTTTTGAAAAAAAAAAAAAAACATGGGTTATAGCCCATCGTTTTTTTAAATTTTGGAAAAATAATTAACCTCGTTTTTCATTATTTTTGAACATGGGCTATAGCCCATACCATACGGCATACTATAGCATGCCGTTTTTCATCATTTTTGAGGTTTTGAAGAAAAGAAAAAAAAAAAAAAAAAACATGGGTTATAGCCCATCGTTTTTTGAAATTTTGAAAAAAAAAATTAACCTCGTTTTTAATCATTTTTGAACATGGGCTATAGCCCATACCATACGGCATACTATAGCATGCCGTTTTTCATCATTTTTGAGGTTTTGAAGAAAAAAAAAAAAAAAAAAAAAACATGGGTTATAGCCCATCGTTTTTTTTTATTTTGGAAAAATAATTAACCTCGTTTTTCATCATTTTTGAACATGGGCTATAGCCCATACCATACGGCATACTATAGCATGCCGTTTTTCATCATTTTTGAGGTTTTGAAGAAAAAAAAAAAAAAAAAAAAACATGGGTTATAGCCCATCGTTTTTTGAAATTTTGAAAAAAAAAATTAACCTCGTTTTTAATCATTTTTGAACATGGGCTATAGCCCATACCGTACGGCATACTATAGCACGCCGTTTTTCATCATTTTTGAGGTTTTGAAAAAAATGAAAAAAAAAAAAAACATGGGTTATAGCCCATCGTTTTTTTTTATTTTGGAAAAATAATTAACCTCGTTTTTCATCATTTTTGAACATGGGCTATAGCCCATACCATACGGCATACTATAGCATGCCGTTTTTCATCATTTTTGAGGTTTTGAAGAAAAAAAAAAAAAAAAAAGAAAACATGGGTTATAGCCCATCGTTTTTTGAAATTTTGAAAAAAAACAATTACCTCGTTTTTAATCATTTTTGAACATGGGCTATAGCCCATACCGTACGGCATACTATAGCACGCCGTTTTTCATCATTTTTGAGGTTAAAAAAAAAAAAACAAACAAAAAAACATGGGTTATAGCCCATCGTTTTTTTTTATTTTGGAAAAATAATTAACCTCGTTTTTCATCATTTTTGAACATGGGCTATAGCCCATACCATACGGCATACTATAGCATGCCGTTTTTCATCATTTTTGAGGTTTTGAAGAAAAAAAAAAAAAAAAAACATGGGTTATAGCCCATCGTTTTTTGAAAATTTGAAAAAAAAAATTAACCTCGTTTTTAATCATTTTTGAACATGGGCTATAGCCCATACCGTACGGCATACTATAGCACGCCGTTTTTCATCATTTTTGAGGTTTTGAAAAAAATTAAAAAAAAAAAAAACATGGGTTATAGCCCATCGTTTTTTTTTATTTTGGAAAAATAATTAACCTCGTTTTTCATCATTTTTGAACATGGGCTATAGCCCATACCATACGGCATACTATAGCATGCCGTTTTTCATCATTTTTGAGGTTTTGAAGAAAAAAAAACAAAAAAAAAAACATGGGTTATAGCCCATCGTTTTTTGAAATTTTGGAAAAAAAGAATTAACCTCGTTTTTAATCATTTTTGAACATGGGCTATAGCCCATACCGTACGGCATACTATAGCACGCCGTTTTTCATCATTTTTGAGGTTTAAAAAAAAAAAAAAAAAAAGAAAAAACATGGGTTATAGCCCATCGTTTTTTTTAATTTTGGAAGAAAAAAAAAACCTCGTTTTTCATCATTTTTGAACATGGGCTATAGCCCATACCGTACGGCATAATATAGCACGCCGTTTTTCATCATTTTTGAGGTTTTGAAAAAAAAAAAAAACATGGGTTATAGCCCATCGTTTTTTGAAATTTAGAAAAAAAAAAGTAACCTAGTTTTTCATCAATTTTGAACATGGGCTATAGCCCATACCATACGGCATACTATAGCATGCCGTTTTTCATCATTTTTGAGGTTTTGAAGAAAAAAAAAAAGAAAAAAAACATGGGTTATAGCCCATCGTTTTTTGAAATGTTGGAAAAAAATTAACCTTGTTTTTAATCATTTTTGAACATGGGCTATAGCCCATACCATACGGCATACTATAGTACGCCGTTTTTCATCATTTTTGAGGTTTTGAAAAAAAAAAAAAAACATGGGTTATAGCCCATCGTTTTTTTAAATTTTGGAAAAATAATTAACCTCGTTTTTCATTATTTTTGAACATGGGCTATAGCCCATACCATACGGCATACTATAGCATGCCGTTTTTCATCATTTTTGAGGTTTTGAAGAAAAAAAAAAAAAAAAAAAAAAACATGGGTTATAGCCCATCGTTTTTTGAAATTTTGAAAAAAAAAATTAACCTCGTTTTTAATCATTTTTGAACATGGGCTATAGCCCATACCATACGGCATACTATAGCATGCCGTTTTTCATCATTTTTGAGGTTTTGAAGAAAAAGAAAAAAAAAAAAAAAACATGGGTTATAGCCCATCGTTTTTTTTTATTTTGGAAAAATAATTAACCTCGTTTTTCATCATTTTTGAACATGGGCTATAGCCCATACCATACGGCATACTATAGCATGCCGTTTTTCATCATTTTTGAGGTTTTGAAGAAAAAAAAAAAAAAAAAAAAACATGGGTTATAGCCCATCGTTTTTTGAAATTTTGAAAAAAAAAATTAACCTCGTTTTTAATCATTTTTGAACATGGGCTATAGCCCATACCGTACGGCATACTATAGCACGCCGTTTTTCATCATTTTTGAGGTTTTGAAAAAAATGAAAAAAAAAAAAAACATGGGTTATAGCCCATCGTTTTTTTTTATTTTGGAAAAATAATTAACCTCGTTTTTCATCATTTTTGAACATGGGCTATAGCCCATACCATACGGCATACTATAGCATGCCGTTTTTCATCATTTTTGAGGTTTTGAAGAAAAAAAAAAAAAAAAAAGAAAACATGGGTTATAGCCCATCGTTTTTTGAAATTTTGAAAAAAAACAATTACCTCGTTTTTAATCATTTTTGAACATGGGCTATAGCCCATACCGTACGGCATACTATAGCACGCCGTTTTTCATCATTTTTGAGGTTAAAAAAAAAAAAAAAAAAAAAAAAACATGGGTTATAGCCCATCGTTTTTTTTTATTTTGGAAAAATAATTAACCTCGTTTTTCATCATTTTTGAACATGGGCTATAGCCCATACCATACGGCATACTATAGCATGCCGTTTTTCATCATTTTTGAGGTTTTGAAGAAAAAAAAAAAAAAAAAAACATGGGTTATAGCCCATCGTTTTTTGAAAATTTGAAAAAAAAAATTAACCTCGTTTTTAATCATTTTTGAACATGGGCTATAGCCCATACCGTACGGCATACTATAGCACGCCGTTTTTCATCATTTTTGAGGTTTTGAAAAAAATTAAAAAAAAAAAAAACATGGGTTATAGCCCATCGTTTTTTTTTATTTTGGAAAAATAATTAACCTCGTTTTTCATCATTTTTGAACATGGGCTATAGCCCATACCATACGGCATACTATAGCATGCCGTTTTTCATCATTTTTGAGGTTTTGAAGAAAAAAAAACAAAAAAAAAAACATGGGTTATAGCCCATCGTTTTTTGAAATTTTGGAAAAAAAAAATTAACCTCGTTTTTAATCATTTTTGAACATGGGCTATAGCCCATACCGTACGGCATACTATAGCACGCCGTTTTTCATCATTTTTGAGGTTTAAAAAAAAAAAAAAAAAAAGAAAAAACATGGGTTATAGCCCATCGTTTTTTTTAATTTTGGAAGAAAAAAAAAACCTCGTTTTTCATCATTTTTGAACATGGGCTATAGCCCATACCGTACGGCATAATATAGCACGCCGTTTTTCATCATTTTTGAGGTTTTGAAAAAAAAAAAAAACATGGGTTATAGCCCATCGTTTTTTGAAATTTAGAAAAAAAAAAGTAACCTAGTTTTTCATCATTTTTGAACATGGGCTATAGCCCATACCGTACTGCATACTATAGCACGCCGTTTTTCATCATTTTTGAGGTTTTGAAAAAAAAAAAAAAAAAAAACATGGGTTATAGCCCATCGTTTTTTTTAATTTTGGAAAAATTATTAACCTCGTTTTTCATCATTTTTGAACATGGGCTATAGCCCATACCATACGGCATACTATAGCATGCCGTTTTTCATCATTTTTGAGGTTTTGAAGAAAAAAAAAAGAAAAAAAAAACATGGGTTATAGCCCATCGTTTTTTGAAAATTTGAAAAAAAAAATTAACCTCGTTTTTAATCATTTTTGAACATGGGCTATAGCCCATACCGTACGGCATACTATAGCACGCCGTTTTTCATCATTTTTGAGGTTTTGAAAAAAATGAAAAAAAAACAAAACATGGGTTATAGCCCATCGTTTTTTTTTATTTTGGAAAAATAATTAACCTCGTTTTTCATCATTTTTGAACATGGGCTATAGCCCATACCATACGGCATACTATAGCATGCAGTTTTTCATCATTTTTGAGGTTTTGAAGAAAAAAAAAAAAAAAAAAAACATGGGTTATAGCCCATCGTTTTTTGAAAATTTGAAAAAAAAAATTAACCTCGTTTTTCATCATTTTTGAACATGGGCTATAGCCCATACCATACGGCATACTATAGCATGCCGTTTTTCATCATTTTTGAGGTTTTGAAGAAAAAAAAAAAAAAAAAAAAACATGGGTTATAGCCCATCGTTTTTTGAAAATTTGAAAAAAAAAATTAACCTCGTTTTTCATCATTTTTGAACATGGGCTATAGCCCATACCATACGGCATACTATAGCATGCCGTTTTTCATCATTTTTGAGGTTTTGAAGAAAAAAAAAAAAAAAAAAGAAAACATGGGTTATAGCCCATCGTTTTTTGAAATTTTGAAAAAAAAAAATTACCTCGTTTTTAATCATTTTTGAACATGGGCTATAGCCCATACCGTACGGCATACTATAGCACGCCGTTTTTCATCATTTTTGAGGTTAAAAAAAAAAAAAAAAACAAAAAAACATGGGTTATAGCCCATCGTTTTTTTTTATTTTGGAAAAATAATTAACCTCGTTTTTCATCATTTTTGAACATGGGCTATAGCCCATACCATACGGCATACTATAGCATGCCGTTTTTCATCATTTTTGAGGTTTTGAAGAAAAAAAAAAGAAAAAAAAACATGGGTTATAGCCCATCGTTTTTTGAAAATTTGAAAAAAAAAATTAACCTCGTTTTTAATCATTTTTGAACATGGGCTATAGCCCATACCGTACGGCATACTATAGCACGCCGTTTTTCATCATTTTTGAGGTTTTGAAAAAAATTAAAAAAAAAAAAAACATGGGTTATAGCCCATCGTTTTTTTTTATTTTGGAAAAATAATTAACCTCGTTTTTCATCATTTTTGAACATGGGCTATAGCCCATACCATACGGCATACTATAGCATGCCGTTTTTCATCATTTTTGAGGTTTTGAAGAAAAAAAAACAAAAAAAAAAACATGGGTTATAGCCCATCGTTTTTTGAAATTTTGGAAAAAAAAAATTAACCTCGTTTTTAATCATTTTTGAACATGGGCTATAGCCCATACCGTACGGCATACTATAGCACGCCGTTTTTCATCATTTTTGAGGTTTAAAAAAAAAAAAAAAAAAAGAAAAAACATGGGTTATAGCCCATCGTTTTTTTTTATTTTGGAAGAAAAAAAAAACCTCGTTTTTCATCATTTTTGAACATGGGCTATAGCCCATACCGTACGGCATAATATAGCACGCCGTTTTTCATCATTTTTGAGGTTTTGAAAAAAAAAAAAAACATGGGTTATAGCCCATCGTTTTTTGAAATTTAGAAAAAAAAAAGTAACCTAGTTTTTCATCATTTTTGAACATGGGCTATAGCCCATACCGTACTGCATACTATAGCACGCCGTTTTTCATCATTTTTGAGGTTTTGAAAAAAAAACAAAAAAAAAACATGGGTTATAGCCCATCGTTTTTTTTAATTTTGGAAAAATTATTAACCTCGTTTTTCATCATTTTTGAACATGGGCTATAGCCCATACCATACGGCATACTATAGCATGCCGTTTTTCATCATTTTTGAGGTTTTGAAGAAAAAAAAAACAAAAAAAAAACATGGGTTATAGCCCATCGTTTTTTGAAAATTTGAAAAAAAAAATTAACCTCGTTTTTAATCATTTTTGAACATGGGCTATAGCCCATACCGTACGGCATACTATAGCACGCCGTTTTTCATCATTTTTGAGGTTTTGAAAAAAATGAAAAAAAAACAAAACATGGGTTATAGCCCATCGTTTTTTTTTATTTTGGAAAAATAATTAACCTCGTTTTTCATCATTTTTGAACATGGGCTATAGCCCATACCATACGGCATACTATAGCATGCCGTTTTTCATCATTTTTGAGGTTTTGAAGAGAAAAAAAAAAAAAAAAAACATGGGTTATAGCCCATCGTTTTTTGAAAATTTGAAAAAAAAAATTAACCTCGTTTTTCATCATTTTTGAACATGGGCTATAGCCCATACCATACGGCATACTATAGCATGCCGTTTTTCATCATTTTTGAGGTTTTGAAGAAAAAAAAAACAAAAAAAAAACATGGGTTATAGCCCATCGTTTTTTGAAAATTTGAAAAAAAAAATTAACCTCGTTTTTAATCATTTTTGAACATGGGCTATAGCCCATACCGTACGGCATACTATAGCACGCCGTTTTTCATCATTTTTGAGGTTTTGAAAAAAATGAAAAAAAAACAAAACATGGGTTATAGCCCATCGTTTTTTTTTATTTTGGAAAAATAATTAACCTCGTTTTTCATCATTTTTGAACATGGGCTATAGCCCATACCATACGGCATACTATAGCATGCCGTTTTTCATCATTTTTGAGGTTTTGAAGAAAAAAAAACAAAAAAAAAAACATGGGTTATAGCCCATCGTTTTTTGAAATTTTGGAAAAAAAAAATTAACCTCGTTTTTAATCATTTTTGAACATGGGCTATAGCCCATACCGTACGGCATACTATAGCACGCCGTTTTTCATCATTTTTGAGGTTTAAAAAAAAAAAAAAAAACATGGGTTATAGCCCATCGTTTTTTTAAATTTTGGAAAAATAATTAACCTCGTTTTTCATTATTTTTGAACATGGGCTATAGCCCATACCATACGGCATACTATAGCATGCCGTTTTTCATCATTTTTGAGGTTTTGAAGAAAAAAAAAAAAAAAAAAAAACATGGGTTATAGCCCATCGTTTTTTGAAATTTTGGAAAAAAAAATTAACCTCGTTTTTAATCATTTTTGAACATGGGCTATAGCCCATACCGTACGGCATACTATAGCACGCCGTTTTTCATCATTTTTGAGGTTTTGAAAAAAATGAAAAAAAAAAAAACATGGGTTATAGCCCATCGTTTTTTTTTATTTTGGAAAAATAATTAACCTCGTTTTTCATCATTTTTGAACATGGGCTATAGCCCATACCATACGGCATACTATAGCATGCCGTTTTTCATCATTTTTGAGGTTTTGAAGAAAAAAGAAAAAAAAAAAAAACATGGGTTATAGCCCATCGTTTTTTGAAATTTTGAAAAAAAAATTAACCTCGTTTTTAATCATTTTTGAACATGGGCTATAGCCCATACCATACGGCATACTATAGTACGCCGTTTTTCATCATTTTTGAGGTTTAAAAAAAAACAAAAAAACATGGGTTATAGCCCATCGTTTTTTTAAATTTTGGAAAAATAATTAACCTCGTTTTTCATTATTTTTGAACATGGGCTATAGCCCATACCATACGGCATACTATAGCATGCCGTTTTTCATCATTTTTGAGGTTTTGAAGAAAAAAAAAAAAAAAAAAAACATGGGTTATAGCCCATCGTTTTTTGAAATGTTGGAAAAAAAATTAACCTTGTTTTTAATCATTTTTGAACATGGGCTATAGCCCATACCATACGGCATACTATAGTACGCCGTTTTTCATCATTTTTGAGGTTTAAAAAAAAAAAAAAAACATGGGTTATAGCCCATCGTTTTTTTTAATTTTGGAAAAATAATTAACCTCGTTTTTCATTATTTTTGAACATGGGCTATAGCCCATACCGTACGGCATACTATAGCATGCCGTTTTTCATCATTTTTGAGGTTTTGAAGGAAAAAAACAAACAAAAAAAAACATGGGTTATAGCCCATCGTTTTTTGAAATTTTGAAAAAAAAAATAACCTCGTTTTTAATCATTTTTGAACATGGGCTATAGCCCATACCGTACGGCATACTATAGCACGCCGTTTTTCATCATTTTTGAGGTTTTGAAAAAAATGAAAAAAAAAAAAAACATGGGTTATAGCCCATCGTTTTTTTTAATTTTGGAAAAATAATTAACCTCGTTTTTCATCATTTTTGAACATGGGCTATAGCCCATACCATACGGCATACTATAGCATGCCGTTTTTCATCATTTTTGAGGTTTTGAAGAAAAAAAAAAAAAAAAAAAAACATGGGTTATAGCCCATCGTTTTTTGAAATTTTGGAGAAAAAAAATTAACCTCGTTTTTAATCATTTTTGAACATGGGCTATAGCCCATACCGTACGGCATACTATAGCACGCCGTTTTTCATCATTTTTTAGGTTTAAAAAAAAAAAAAAAAAAGAAAAAACATGGGTTATAGCCCATCGTTTTTTTTAATTTTGGAAGAAAAAAAAAACCTCGTTTTTCATCATTTTTGAACATGGGCTATAGCCCATACCGTACGGCATACTATAGCACGCCGTTTTTCATCATTTTTGAGGTTTTGAAAAAAAAAAAAAACATGGGTTATAGCCCATCGTTTTTTGAAATTTAGGAAAAAAAAAGTAACCTAGTTTTTCATGATTTTTGAACATGGGCTATAGCCCATACCGTACTGCATACTATAGCACGCCGTTTTTCATCATTTTTGAGGTTTTGAAAAAAATGAAAAAAAAAAAAAAACATGGGTTATAGCCCATCGTTTTTTTTAATTTTGGAAAAATAATTAACCTCGTTTTTCATCATTTTTGAACATGGGCTATAGCCCATACCATACGGCATACTATAGCATGCCGTTTTTCATCATTTTTGAGGTTTTGAAGAAAAAAAAAAAAAAAAGAAAAACATGGGTTATAGCCCATCGTTTTTTGAAATTTTGGAAAAAAAAATTAACCTCGTTTTTAATCATTTTTGAACATGGGCTATAGCCCATACCGTACGGCATACTATAGCACGCCGTTTTTCATCATTTTTGAGGTTTAAAAAAAAAAAAAAAAAAAAAAAAAACATGGGTTATAGCCCATCGTTTTTTTTAATTTTGGAAGAAAAAAAAAACCTCGTTTTTCATCATTTTTGAACATGGGCTATAGCCCATACCGTACGGCATACTATAGCACGCCGTTTTTCATCATTTTTGAGGTTTTGAAGAAAGAAAAAAAAAAAAAAAACATGGGTTATAGCCCATCGTTTTTTTAAATTTTGAAAAAAAAAATTAACCTCGTTTTTAATCATTTTTGAACATGGGCTATAGCCCATACCGTACGGCATACTATAGCACGCCGTTTTTCATCATTTTTGAGGTTTAAAAAAAAAAAAAAAAAAAGAAAAAACATGGGTTATAGCCCATCGTTTTTTTTAATTTTGGAAGAAAAAAAAACCCTCGTTTTTCATCATTTTTGAACATGGGCTATAGCCCATACCGTACGGCATAATATAGCACGCCGTTTTTCATCATTTTTGAGGTTTTGAAAAAAAAAAAAAACATGGGTTATAGCCCATCGTTTTTTGAAATTTAGAAAAAAAAAAGTAACCTAGTTTTTCATCATTTTTTAACATGGGCTATAGCCCATACCGTACTGCATACTATAGCACGCCGTTTTTCATCATTTTTGAGGTTTTGAAAAAAAAAAAAAAAAAAAACATGGGTTATAGCCCATCGTTTTTTTTTATTTTGGAAAAATTATTAACCTCGTTTTTCATCATTTTTGAACATGGGCTATAGCCCATACCATACGGCATACTATAGCATGCCGTTTTTCATCATTTTTGAGGTTTTGAAGAAAAAAAACAAAAAAAAAACATGGGTTATAGCCCATCGTTTTTTGAAATGTTGGAAAAAAAATTAACCTTGTTTTTAATCATTTTTGAACATGGGCTATAGCCCATACCATACGGCATACTATAGTACGCCGTTTTTCATCATTTTTGAGGTTTTGAAAAAAAAAAAAAAACATGGGTTATAGCCCATCGTTTTTTTAAATTTTGGAAAAATAATTAACCTCGTTTTTCATTATTTTTGAACATGGGCTATAGCCCATACCATACGGCATACTATAGCATGCCGTTTTTCATCATTTTTGAGGTTTTGAAGAAAAAAAAAAAAAAAAAAAGAAACATGGGTTATAGCCCATTGTTTTTTGAAATTTTGAAAAAAAAAATTAACCTCGTTTTTAATCATTTTTGAACATGGGCTATAGCCCATACCGTACGGCATACTATAGCACGCCGTTTTTCATCATTTTTGAGGTTTTGAAAAAAATGAAAAAAAAACAAAACATGGGTTATAGCCCATCGTTTTTTTTAATTTTGGAAAAATAATTAACCTCGTTTTTCATCATTTTTGAACATGGGCTATAGCCCATACCATACGGCATACTATAGCATGCCGTTTTTCATCATTTTTGAGGTTTTGAAGAAAAAAAAAACAAAAAAAAACATGGGTTATAGCCCATCGTTTTTTGAAATTTTGAAAAAATAATTAACCTCGTTTTTAATCATTTTTGAACATGGGCTATAGCCCATACCGTACGGCATACTATAGCACGCCGTTTTTCATCATTTTTGAGGTTTAAAAAAAAAAAAAAAAAAGAAAAAACATGGGTTATAGCCCATCGTTTTTTTTAATTTTGGAAGAAAAAAAAAACCTCGTTTTTCATCATTTTTGAACATGGGCTATAGCCCATACCGTACGGCATACTATAGCACGCCGTTTTTCATAATTTTTGAGGTTTTGAAAAAAAAAAAAAACATGGGTTATAGCCCATCGTTTTTTGAAATTTAGAAAAAAAAAAGTAACCTAGTTTTTCATCAATTTTGAACATGGGCTATAGCCCATACCATACGGCATACTATAGCATGCCGTTTTTCATCATTTTTGAGGTTTTGAAGAAAAAAAAAAAGAAAAAAAACATGGGTTATAGCCCATCGTTTTTTGAAATGTTGGAAAAAAATTAACCTTGTTTTTAATCATTTTTGAACATGGGCTATAGCCCATACCATACGGCATACTATAGTACGCCGTTTTTCATCATTTTTGAGGTTTTGAAAAAAAAAAAAAAACATGGGTTATAGCCCATCGTTTTTTTAAATTTTGGAAAAATAATTAACCTCGTTTTTCATTATTTTTGAACATGGGCTATAGCCCATACCATACGGCATACTATAGCATGCCGTTTTTCATCATTTTTGAGGTTTTGAAGAAAAGAAAAGAAAAAAAAAAAAAACATGGGTTATAGCCCATCGTTTTTTGAAATTTTGAAAAAAAAAATTAACCTCGTTTTTAATCATTTTTGAACATGGGCTATAGCCCATACCATACGGCATACTATAGCATGCCGTTTTTCATCATTTTTGAGGTTTTGAAGAAAAAGAAAAAAAAAAAAAAAACATGGGTTATAGCCCATCGTTTTTTTTTATTTTGGAAAAATAATTAACCTCGTTTTTCATCATTTTTGAACATGGGCTATAGCCCATACCATACGGCATACTATAGCATGCCGTTTTTCATCATTTTTGAGGTTTTGAAGAAAAAAAAAAAAAACAAAAAACATGGGTTATAGCCCATCGTTTTTTGAAATTTTGAAAAAAAAAATTAACCTCGTTTTTAATCATTTTTGAACATGGGCTATAGCCCATACCGTACGGCATACTATAGCACGCCGTTTTTCATCATTTTTTAGGTTTTGAAAAAAATGAAAAAAAAAAAAAACATGGGTTATAGCCCATCGTTTTTTTTTATTTTGGAAAAATAATTAACCTCGTTTTTCATCATTTTTGAACATGGGCTATAGCCCATACCATACGGCATACTATAGCATGCCGTTTTTCATCATTTTTGAGGTTTTGAAGAAAAAAAAAAAAAAAAAAGAAAACATGGGTTATAGCCCATCGTTTTTTGAAATTTTGAAAAAAAACAATTACCTCGTTTTTAATCATTTTTGAACATGGGCTATAGCCCATACCGTACGGCATACTATAGCACGCCGTTTTTCATCATTTTTGAGGTTAAAAAAAAAAAACAAACAAAAAAACATGGGTTATAGCCCATCGTTTTTTTTTATTTTGGAAAAATAATTAACCTCGTTTTTCATCATTTTTGAACATGGGCTATAGCCCATACCATACGGCATACTATAGCATGCCGTTTTTCATCATTTTTGAGGTTTTGAAGAAAAAAAAAAAAAAAAAACATGGGTTATAGCCCATCGTTTTTTGAAAATTTGAAAAAAAAAATTAACCTCGTTTTTAATCATTTTTGAACATGGGCTATAGCCCATACCGTACGGCATACTATAGCACGCCGTTTTTCATCATTTTTGAGGTTTTGAAAAAAATTAAAAAAAAACAAAACATGGGTTATAGCCCATCGTTTTTTTTTATTTTGGAAAAATAATTAACCTCGTTTTTCATCATTTTTGAACATGGGCTATAGCCCATACCATACGGCATACTATAGCATGCCGTTTTTCATCATTTTTGAGGTTTTGAAGAAAAAAAAACAAAAAAAAAAACATGGGTTATAGCCCATCGTTTTTTGAAATTTTGGAAAAAAAAAATTAACCTCGTTTTTAATCATTTTTGAACATGGGCTATAGCCCATACCGTACGGCATACTATAGCACGCCGTTTTTCATCATTTTTGAGGTTTAAAAAAAAAAAAAAAAAAAGAAAAAACATGGGTTATAGCCCATCGTTTTTTTTAATTTTGGAAGAAAAAAAAAACCTCGTTTTTCATCATTTTTGAACATGGGCTATAGCCCATACCGTACGGCATAATATAGCACGCCGTTTTTCATCATTTTTGAGGTTTTGAAAAAAAAAAAAAACATGGGTTATAGCCCATCGTTTTTTGAAATTTAGAAAAAAAAAAGTAACCTAGTTTTTCATCATTTTTGAACATGGGCTATAGCCCATACCGTACTGCATACTATAGCACGCCGTTTTTCATCATTTTTGAGGTTTTGAAAAAAAAAAAAAAAAAAAACATGGGTTATAGCCCATCGTTTTTTTTAATTTTGGAAAAATTATTAACCTCGTTTTTCATCATTTTTGAACATGGGCTATAGCCCATACCATACGGCATACTATAGCATGCCGTTTTTCATCATTTTTGAGGTTTTGAAGAAAAAAAAAACAAAAAAAAAACATGGGTTATAGCCCATCGTTTTTTGAAAATTTGAAAAAAAAAATTAACCTCGTTTTTAATCATTTTTGAACATGGGCTATAGCCCATACCGTACGGCATACTATAGCACGCCGTTTTTCATCATTTTTGAGGTTTTGAAAAAAATGAAAAAAAAACAAAACATGGGTTATAGCCCATCGTTTTTTTTTATTTTGGAAAAATAATTAACCTCGTTTTTCATCATTTTTGAACATGGGCTATAGCCCATACCATACGGCATACTATAGCATGCCGTTTTTCATCATTTTTGAGGTTTTGAAGAAAAAAAAAAAAAAAAAAAACATGGGTTATAGCCCATCGTTTTTTGAAAATTTGAAAAAAGAAATTAACCTAGTTTTTCATCATTTTTGAACATGGGCTATAGCCCATACCATACGGCATACTATAGCATGCCGTTTTTCATCATTTTTGAGGTTTTGAAGAAAAAAAAAACAAAAAAAAAACATGGGTTATAGCCCATCGTTTTTTGAAAATTTGAAAAAAAAAATTAACCTCGTTTTTAATCATTTTTGAACATGGGCTATAGCCCATACCGTACGGCATACTATAGCACGCCGTTTTTCATCATTTTTGAGGTTTTGAAAAAAATGAAAAAAAAAAAAAACATGGGTTATAGCCCATCGTTTTTTTTTATTTTGGAAAAATAATTAACCTCGTTTTTCATCATTTTTGAACATGGGCTATAGCCCATACCATACGGCATACTATAGCATGCCGTTTTTCATCATTTTTGAGGTTTTGAAGAAAAAAAAAAAAAAAAAAGAAAACATGGGTTATAGCCCATCGTTTTTTGAAATTTTGAAAAAAAAAAATTACCTCGTTTTTAATCATTTTTGAACATGGGCTATAGCCCATACCGTACGGCATACTATAGCACGCCGTTTTTCATCATTTTTGAGGTTAAAAAAAAAAAAAAAAACAAAAAAACATGGGTTATAGCCCATCGTTTTTTTTTATTTTGGAAAAATAATTAACCTCGTTTTTCATCATTTTTGAACATGGGCTATAGCCCATACCATACGGCATACTATAGCATGCCGTTTTTCATCATTTTTGAGGTTTTGAAGAAAAAAAAAAAAAAAAAAACATGGGTTATAGCCCATCGTTTTTTGAAAATTTGAAAAAAAAAATTAACCTCGTTTTTAATCATTTTTGAACATGGGCTATAGCCCATACCGTACGGCATACTATAGCACGCCGTTTTTCATCATTTTTGAGGTTTTGAAAAAAATTAAAAAAAAAAAAAACATGGGTTATAGCCCATCGTTTTTTTTTATTTTGGAAAAATAATTAACCTCGTTTTTCATCATTTTTGAACATGGGCTATAGCCCATACCATACGGCATACTATAGCATGCCGTTTTTCATCATTTTTGAGGTTTTGAAGAAAAAAAAACAAAAAAAAAAAACATGGGTTATAGCCCATCGTTTTTTGAAATTTTGGAAAAAAAAAATTAACCTCGTTTTTAATCATTTTTGAACATGGGCTATAGCCCATACCGTACGGCATACTATAGCACGCCGTTTTTCATCATTTTTGAGGTTTAAAAAAAAAAAAAAAAAAGAAAAAACATGGGTTATAGCCCATCGTTTTTTTTTATTTTGGAAGAAAAAAAAAACCTCGTTTTTCATCATTTTTGAACATGGGCTATAGCCCATACCGTACGGCATAATATAGCACGCCGTTTTTCATCATTTTTGAGGTTTTGAAAAAAAAAAAAAACATGGGTTATAGCCCATCGTTTTTTGAAATTTAGAAAAAAAAAAGTAACCTAGTTTTTCATCATTTTTGAACATGGGCTATAGCCCATACCGTACTGCATACTATAGCACGCCGTTTTTCATCATTTTTGAGGTTTTGAAAAAAAAACAAAAAAAAAAACATGGGTTATAGCCCATCGTTTTTTTTAATTTTGGAAAAATTATTAACCTCGTTTTTCATCATTTTTGAACATGGGCTATAGCCCATACCATACGGCATACTATAGCATGCCGTTTTTCATCATTTTTGAGGTTTTGAAGAAAAAAAAAACAAAAAAAAAACATGGGTTATAGCCCATCGTTTTTTGAAAATTTGAAAAAAAAAATTAACCTCGTTTTTAATCATTTTTGAACATGGGCTATAGCCCATACCGTACGGCATACTATAGCACGCCGTTTTTCATCATTTTTGAGGTTTTGAAAAAAATGAAAAAAAAACAAAACATGGGTTATAGCCCATCGTTTTTTTTTATTTTGGAAAAATAATTAACCTCGTTTTTCATCATTTTTGAACATGGGCTATAGCCCATACCATACGGCATACTATAGCATGCCGTTTTTCATCATTTTTGAGGTTTTGAAGAAAAAAAAAAAAAAAAAAAACATGGGTTATAGCCCATCGTTTTTTGAAAATTTGAAAAAAAAAATTAACCTCGTTTTTCATCATTTTTGAACATGGGCTATAGCCCATACCATACGGCATACTATAGCATGCCGTTTTTCATCATTTTTGAGGTTTTGAAGAAAAAAAAAACAAAAAAAAAACATGGGTTATAGCCCATCGTTTTTTGAAAATTTGAAAAAAAAAATTAACCTCGTTTTTAATCATTTTTGAACATGGGCTATAGCCCATACCGTACGGCATACTATAGCACGCCGTTTTTCATCATTTTTGAGGTTTTGAAAAAAATGAAAAAAAAACAAAACATGGGTTATAGCCCATCGTTTTTTTTTATTTTGGAAAAATAATTAACCTCGTTTTTCATCATTTTTGAACATGGGCTATAGCCCATACCATACGGCATACTATAGCATGCCGTTTTTCATCATTTTTGAGGTTTTGAAGAAAAAAAAACAAAAAAAAAAACATGGGTTATAGCCCATCGTTTTTTGAAATTTTGGAAAAAAAAAATTAACCTCGTTTTTAATCATTTTTGAACATGGGCTATAGCCCATACCGTACGGCATACTATAGCACGCCGTTTTTCATCATTTTTGAGGTTTAAAAAAAAAAAAAAAAACATGGGTTATAGCCCATCGTTTTTTTAAATTTTGGAAAAATAATTAACCTCGTTTTTCATTATTTTTGAACATGGGCTATAGCCCATACCATACGGCATACTATAGCATGCCGTTTTTCATCATTTTTGAGGTTTTGAAGAAAAAAAAAAAAAAAAAAAAAACATGGGTTATAGCCCATCGTTTTTTGAAATTTTGGAAAAAAAAATTAACCTCGTTTTTAATCATTTTTGAACATGGGCTATAGCCCATACCGTACGGCATACTATAGCACGCCGTTTTTCATCATTTTTGAGGTTTTGAAAAAAATGAAAAAAAAAAAAACATGGGTTATAGCCCATCGTTTTTTTTAATTTTGGAAAAATAATTAACCTCGTTTTTCATCATTTTTGAACATGGGCTATAGCCCATACCATACGGCATACTATAGCATGCCGTTTTTCATCATTTTTGAGGTTTTGAAGAAAAAAGAAAAAAAAAAAAAACATGGGTTATAGCCCATCGTTTTTTGAAATTTTGAAAAAAAAAATTAACCTCGTTTTTAATCATTTTTGAACATGGGCTATAGCCCATACCATACGGCATACTATAGTACGCCGTTTTTCATCATTTTTGAGGTTTAAAAAAAAACAAAAAAACATGGGTTATAGCCCATCGTTTTTTTAAATTTTGGAAAAATAATTAACCTCGTTTTTCATTATTTTTGAACATGGGCTATAGCCCATACCATACGGCATACTATAGCATGCCGTTTTTCATCATTTTTGAGGTTTTGAAGAAAAAAAAAAAAAAAAAAAACATGGGTTATAGCCCATCGTTTTTTGAAATGTTGGAAAAAAAATTAACCTTGTTTTTAATCATTTTTGAACATGGGCTATAGCCCATACCATACGGCATACTATAGTACGCCGTTTTTCATCATTTTTGAGGTTTAAAAAAAAAAAAAAAAACATGGGTTATAGCCCATCGTTTTTTTTAATTTTGGAAAAATAATTAACCTCGTTTTTCATTATTTTTGAACATGGGCTATAGCCCATACCGTACGGCATACTATAGCATGCCGTTTTTCATCATTTTTGAGGTTTTGAAGGAAAAAAACAAACAAAAAAAAACATGGGTTATAGCCCATCGTTTTTTGAAATTTTGAAAAAAAAAATAACCTCGTTTTTAATCATTTTTGAACATGGGCTATAGCCCATACCGTACGGCATACTATAGCACGCCGTTTTTCATCATTTTTGAGGTTTTGAAAAAAATGAAAAAAAAAAAAAACATGGGTTATAGCCCATCGTTTTTTTTAATTTTGGAAAAATAATTAACCTCGTTTTTCATCATTTTTGAACATGGGCTATAGCCCATACCATACGGCATACTATAGCATGCCGTTTTTCATCATTTTTGAGGTTTTGAAGAAAAAAAAAAAAAAAAAAAAACATGGGTTATAGCCCATCGTTTTTTGAAATTTTGGAGAAAAAAAATTAACCTCGTTTTTAATCATTTTTGAACATGGGCTATAGCCCATACCGTACGGCATACTATAGCACGCCGTTTTTCATCATTTTTTAGGTTTAAAAAAAAAAAAAAAAAAGAAAAAACATGGGTTATAGCCCATCGTTTTTTTTAATTTTGGAAGAAAAAAAAACCCTCGTTTTTCATCATTTTTGAACATGGGCTATAGCCCATACCGTACGGCATACTATAGCACGCCGTTTTTCATCATTTTTGAGGTTTTGAAAAAAAAAAAAAACATGGGTTATAGCCCATCGTTTTTTGAAATTTAGGAAAAAAAAAGTAACCTAGTTTTTCATGATTTTTGAACATGGGCTATAGCCCATACCGTACTGCATACTATAGCACGCCGTTTTTCATCATTTTTGAGGTTTTGAAAAAAATGAAAAAAAAAAAAAAACATGGGTTATAGCCCATCGTTTTTTTTAATTTTGGAAAAATAATTAACCTCGTTTTTCATCATTTTTGAACATGGGCTATAGCCCATACCATACGGCATACTATAGCATGCCGTTTTTCATCATTTTTGAGGTTTTGAAGAAAAAAAAAAAAAAAAGAAAAACATGGGTTATAGCCCATCGTTTTTTGAAATTTTGGAAAAAAAAATTAACCTCGTTTTTAATCATTTTTGAACATGGGCTATAGCCCATACCGTACGGCATACTATAGCACGCCGTTTTTCATCATTTTTGAGGTTTAAAAAAAAAAAAAAAAAAAAAAAAACATGGGTTATAGCCCATCGTTTTTTTTAATTTTGGAAGAAAAAAAAAACCTCGTTTTTCATCATTTTTGAACATGGGCTATAGCCCATACCGTACGGCATACTATAGCACGCCGTTTTTCATCATTTTTGAGGTTTTGAAGAAAAAAAAAAAAAAAAAAACATGGGTTATAGCCCATCGTTTTTTTAAATTTTGAAAAAAAAAATTAACCTCGTTTTTAATCATTTTTGAACATGGGCTATAGCCCATACCGTACGGCATACTATAGCACGCCGTTTTTCATCATTTTTGAGGTTTAAAAAAAAAAAAAAAAAAAGAAAAAACATGGGTTATAGCCCATCGTTTTTTTTAATTTTGGAAGAAAAAAAAACCCTCGTTTTTCATCATTTTTGAACATGGGCTATAGCCCATACCGTACGGCATAATATAGCACGCCGTTTTTCATCATTTTTGAGGTTTTGAAAAAAAAAAAAAACATGGGTTATAGCCCATCGTTTTTTGAAATTTAGAAAAAAAAAAGTAACCTAGTTTTTCATCATTTTTTAACATGGGCTATAGCCCATACCGTACTGCATACTATAGCACGCCGTTTTTCATCATTTTTGAGGTTTTGAAAAAAAAAAAAAAAAAAAACATGGGTTATAGCCCATCGTTTTTTTTTATTTTGGAAAAATTATTAACCTCGTTTTTCATCATTTTTGAACATGGGCTATAGCCCATACCATACGGCATACTATAGCATGCCGTTTTTAATCATTTTTGAGGTTTTGAAGAAAAAAAGAACAAAAAAAAAACATGGGTTATAGCCCATCGTTTTTTGAAAATTTGAAAAAAAAAATTAACCTTGTTTTTAATCATTTTTGAACATGGGCTATAGCCCATACCGTACGGCATACTATAGCACGCCGTTTTTCATCATTTTTGAGGTTTTGAAAAAAATGAAAAAAAAAACAAAACATGGGTTATAGCCCATCGTTTTTTTTTATTTTGGAAAAATAATTAACCTCGTTTTTCATCATTTTTGAACATGGGCTATAGCCCATACCATACGGCATACTATAGCATGCCGTTTTTCATCATTTTTTAGGTTTTGAAGAAAAAAAAACAAAAAAAAAAACATGGGTTATAGCCCATCGTTTTTTGAAATTTTGGAAAAAAAAAATTAACCTCGTTTTTAATCATTTTTGAACATGGGCTATAGCCCATACCGTACGGCATACTATAGCACGCCGTTTTTCATCATTTTTGAGGTTTAAAAAAAAAAAAAAAAAAAGAAAAAACATGGGTTATAGCCCATCGTTTTTTTTAATTTTGGAAGAAAAAAAAAACCTCGTTTTTCATCATTTTTGAACATGGGCTATAGCCCATACCGTACGGCATAATATAGCACGCCGTTTTTCATCATTTTTGAGGTTTTGAAAAAAAAAAAAAACATGGGTTATAGCCCATCGTTTTTTGAAATTTAGAAAAAAAAAAGTAACCTAGTTTTTCATCATTTTTGAACATGGGCTATAGCCCATACCGTACTGCATACTATAGCACGCCGTTTTTCATCATTTTTGAGGTTTTGAAAAAAAAACAAAAAAAAAACATGGGTTATAGCCCATCGTTTTTTTTAATTTTGGAAAAATTATTAACCTCGTTTTTCATCATTTTTGAACATGGGCTATAGCCCATACCATACGGCATACTATAGCATGCCGTTTTTCATCATTTTTGAGGTTTTGAAAAAAAAAAAAAAAAAAAAAAACATGGGTTATAGCCCATCGTTTTTTGAAATGTTGGAAAAAAAATTAACCTTGTTTTTAATCATTTTTGAACATGGGCTATAGCCCATACCATACGGCATACTATAGTACGCCGTTTTTCATCATTTTTTAGGTTAAAAAAAAAAAAAAAAAACATGGGTTATAGCCCATCGTTTTTTTAAATTTTGGAAAAATAATTAACCTCGTTTTTCATTATTTTTGAACATGGGCTATAGCCCATACCATACGGCATACTATAGCATGCCGTTTTTCATCATTTTTGAGGTTTTGAAGAAAAAAAAAAAAAAAAAAAACATGGGTTATAGCCCATCGTTTTTTGAAATGTTGGAAAAAAAATTAACCTTGTTTTTAATCATTTTTGAACATGGGCTATAGCCCATACCATACGGCATACTATAGTACGCCGTTTTTCATCATTTTTGAGGTTTAAAAAAAAAAAAAAAAACATGGGTTATAGCCCATCGTTTTTTTAAATTTTGGAAAAATAATTAACCTCGTTTTTCATTATTTTTGAACATGGGCTATAGCCCATACCGTACGGCATACTATAGCATGCAGTTTTTCATCATTTTTGAGGTTTTGAAGAAAAAAAAAAAAAAAAAAAAAACATGGGTTATAGCCCATCGTTTTTTGAAATTTTGAAAAAAAAAATTAACCTCGTTTTTAATCATTTTTGAACATGGGCTATAGCCCATACCGTACGGCATACTATAGCACGCCGTTTTTCATCATTTTTGAGGTTTTGAAAAAAATGAAAAAAAAAAAAACATGGGTTATAGCCCATCGTTTTTTTTAATTTTGGAAAGATAATTAACCTCGTTTTTCATCATTTTTGAACATGGGCTATAGCCCATACCATACGGCATACTATAGCATGCCGTTTTTCATCATTTTTGAGGTTTTGAAGAAAAAAAAAAAAAAAAAAAAACATGGGTTATAGCCCATCGTTTTTTGAAATTTTGAAAAAAAAAATTAACCTCGTTTTTAATCATTTTTGAACATGGGCTATAGCCCATACCATACGGCATACTATAGTACGCCGTTTTTCATCATTTTTGAGGTTTAAAAAAAAACAAAAAAACATGGGTTATAGCCCATCGTTTCTTTAAATTTTGGAAAAATAATTAACCTCGTTTTTCATTATTTTTGAACATGGGCTATAGCCCATACCATACGGCATACTATAGCATGCCGTTTTTCATCATTTTTGAGGTTTTGAAGAAAAAAAGAAAAAAAAAAAAACATGGGTTATAGCCCATCGTTTTTTGAAATGTTGGAAAAAAAATTAACCTCGTTTTTAATCATTTTTGAACATGGGCTATAGCCCATACCATACGGCATACTATAGTACGCCGTTTTTCATCATTTTTGAGGTTAAAAAAAAAAAAAGAAAAACATGGGTTATAGCCCATCGTTTTTTTAAATTTTGGAAAAATAATTAACCTCGTTTTTCATTATTTTTGAACATGGGCTATAGCCCATACCGTACGGCATACTATAGCATGCCGTTTTTCATCATTTTTGAGGTTTTGAAGGAAAAAAAAAAACATGGGTTATAGCCCATCGTTTTTTGAAATTTTGAAAAAAAAAAATAACCTCGTTTTTAATCATTTTTGAACATGGGCTATAGCCCATACCGTACGGCATACTATAGCACGCCATTTTTCATCATTTTTGAGGTTTTGAAAAAAATGAAAAAAAAAAAAAAACATGGGTTATAGCCCATCGTTTTTTTTAATTTTGGAAAAATAATTAACCTCGTTTTTCATCATTTTTGAACATGGGCTATAGCCCATACCATACGGCATACTATAGTACGCCGTTTTTCATCATTTTTGAGGTTTAAAAAAAAAAAAAAAAACATGGGTTATAGCCCATCGTTTTTTTAAATTTTGGAAAAATAATTAACCTCGTTTTTCATTATTTTTGAACATGGGCTATAGCCCATACCGTACGGCATACTATAGCATGCAGTTTTTCATCATTTTTGAGGTTTTGAAGAAAAAAAAAAAAAAAAAAAAAACATGGGTTATAGCCCATCGTTTTTTGAAATTTTGAAAAAAAAAATTAACCTCGTTTTTAATCATTTTTGAACATGGGCTATAGCCCATACCGTACGGCATACTATAGCACGCCGTTTTTCATCATTTTTGAGGTTTTGAAAAAAATGAAAAAAAAAAAAACATGGGTTATAGCCCATCGTTTTTTTTAATTTTGGAAAGATAATTAACCTCGTTTTTCATCATTTTTGAACATGGGCTATAGCCCATACCATACGGCATACTATAGCATGCCGTTTTTCATCATTTTTGAGGTTTTGAAGAAAAAAAAAAAAAAAAAAAAACATGGGTTATAGCCCATCGTTTTTTGAAATTTTGAAAAAAAAAATTAACCTCGTTTTTAATCATTTTTGAACATGGGCTATAGCCCATACCATACGGCATACTATAGTACGCCGTTTTTCATCATTTTTGAGGTTTAAAAAAAAACAAAAAAACATGGGTTATAGCCCATCGTTTTTTTAAATTTTGGAAAAATAATTAACCTCGTTTTTCATTATTTTTGAACATGGGCTATAGCCCATACCATACGGCATACTATAGCATGCCGTTTTTCATCATTTTTGAGGTTTTGAAGAAAAAAAGAAAAAAAAAAAAACATGGGTTATAGCCCATCGTTTTTTGAAATGTTGGAAAAAAAATTAACCTCGTTTTTAATCATTTTTGAACATGGGCTATAGCCCATACCATACGGCATACTATAGTACGCCGTTTTTCATCATTTTTGAGGTTAAAAAAAAAAAAAGAAAAACATGGGTTATAGCCCATCGTTTTTTTAAATTTTGGAAAAATAATTAACCTCGTTTTTCATTATTTTTGAACATGGGCTATAGCCCATACCGTACGGCATACTATAGCATGCCGTTTTTCATCATTTTTGAGGTTTTGAAGGAAAAAAAAAAACATGGGTTATAGCCCATCGTTTTTTGAAATTTTGAAAAAAAAAAATAACCTCGTTTTTAATCATTTTTGAACATGGGCTATAGCCCATACCGTACGGCATACTATAGCACGCCATTTTTCATCATTTTTGAGGTTTTGAAAAAAATGAAAAAAAAAAAAAAACATGGGTTATAGCCCATCGTTTTTTTTAATTTTGGAAAAATAATTAACCTCGTTTTTCATCATTTTTGAACATGGGCTATAGCCCATACCATACGGCATACTATAGCATGCCGTTTTTCATCATTTTTGAGGTTTTGAAGAAAAAAAAAAAAAAAAAAAAACATGGGTTATAGCCCATCGTTTTTTGAAATTTTGAAAAAAAAAATTAACCTCGTTTTTAATCATTTTTTAACATGGGCTATAGCCCATACCATACGGCATACTATAGTACGCCGTTTTTCATCATTTTTGAGGTTTAAAAAAAAAAAAAAAAACATGGGTTATAGCCCATCGTTTTTTAAAATTTTGGAAAATAATTAACCTCGTTTTTAATTATTTTTGAACATGGGCTATAGCCCATACCATACGGCATACTATAGCATGCCGTTTTTCATCATTTTTGAGGTTTTGAAGAAAAAAAACATGGGTTATAGCCCATCGTTTTTTGAAATGTTGGAAAAAAAATTAACCTTGTTTTTAATCATTTTTGAACATGGGCTATAGCCCATACCATACGGCATACTATAGTACGCCGTTTTTCATCATTTTTGAGGTTTAAAAAAAACAAAAAAAACATGGGTTATAGCCCATCGTTTTTTTAAATTTTGGAAAAATAATTAACCTCGTTTTTCATTATTTTTGAACATGGGCTATAGCCCATACCGTACGGCATACTATAGCATGCCGTTTTTCATCATTTTTGAGGTTTTGAAGAAAAAAAAAAAAAAAAAAAAAAAACATGGGTTATAGCCCATCGTTTTTTGAAATTTTGAAAAAAAAAATTAACCTCGTTTTTAATCATTTTTGAACATGGGCTATAGCCCATACCGTACGGCATACTATAGCACGCCGTTTTTCATCATTTTTGAGGTTTTGAAAAAAATTAAAAAAAAAAAAAACATGGGTTATAGCCCATCGTTTTTTTTAATTTTGGAAAAATAATTAACCTCGTTTTTCATCATTTTTGAACATGGGCTATAGCCCATACCATACGGCATACTATAGCATGCCGTTTTTCATCATTTTTGAGGTTTTGAAGAAAAAAAAAAAAAAAAAAAAACATGGGTTATAGCCCATCGTTTTTTGAAATTTTGAAAAAAAAAATTAACCTCGTTTTTAATCATTTTTGAACATGGGCTATAGCCCATACCGTACGGCATACTATAGCACGCCGTTTTTCATCATTTTTGAGGTTTTGAAAAAAAAAAAAAAAAAAAAAAACATGGGTTATAGCCCATCGTTTTTTTTAATTTTGGAAAAATAATTAACCTCGTTTTTCATCATTTTTGAACATGGGCTATAGCCCATACCATACGGCATACTATAGCATGCCGTTTTTCATCATTTTTGAGGTTTTGAAGAAAAAAAAAAAAAAAGAAAAACATGGGTTATAGCCCATCGTTTTTTGAAATTTTGGAGAAAAAAAATTAACCTCGTTTTTAATCATTTTTGAACATGGGCTATAGCCCATACCGTACGGCATACTATAGCACGCCGTTTTTCATCATTTTTGAGGTTTAAAAAAAAAAAGAAAAAACATGGGTTATAGCCCATCGTTTTTTTTAATTTTGGAAGAAAAAAAACCCCTCGTTTTTCATCATTTTTGAACATGGGCTATAGCCCATACCGTATGGCATACTATAGCACGCCGTTTTTCATCATTTTTGAGGTTTTGAAAAAAAAAAAAAACATGGGTTATAGCCCATCGTTTTTTGAAATTTTGAAAAAAAAAATTAACCTTGTTTTTAATCATTTTTGAACATGGGCTATAGCCCATACCGTACGGCATACTATAGCACGCCGTTTTTCATCATTTTTGAGGTTTTGAAGAAAAAAAAAAAAAAAAAAAAACATGGGTTATAGCCCATCGTTTTTTTTAATTTTGGAAAAATAATTAACCTCGTTTTTCATCATTTTTGAACATGGGCTATAGCCCATACCATACGGCATACTATAGCATGCCGTTTTTCATCATTTTTGAGGTTTTGAAGAAAAAAAAAAAAAAAGAAAAACATGGGTTATAGCCCATCGTTTTTTGAAATTTTGGAGAAAAAAAATTAACCTCGTTTTTAATCATTTTTGAACATGGGCTATAGCCCATACCGTACGGCATACTATAGCACGCCGTTTTTCATCATTTTTGAGGTTTAAAAAAAAAAAGAAAAAACATGGGTTATAGCCCATCGTTTTTTTTAATTTTGGAAGAAAAAAAACCCCTCGTTTTTCATCATTTTTGAACATGGGCTATAGCCCATACCGTATGGCATACTATAGCACGCCGTTTTTCATCATTTTTGAGGTTTTGAAGAAAAAAAAAAACAAAAAAAAACATGGGTTATAGCCCATCGTTTTTTGAAATTTTGAAAAAAAAAATTAACCTTGTTTTTAATCATTTTTGAACATGGGCTATAGCCCATACCGTACGGCATACTATAGCACGCCGTTTTTCATCATTTTTGAGGTTTTGAAAAAAATGAAAAAAAAAAAAAACATGGGTTATAGCCCATCGTTTTTTTTAATTTTGGAAAAATAATTAACCTCGTTTTTCATCATTTTTGAACATGGGCTATAGCCCATACCATACGGCATACTATAGCATGCCGTTTTTCATCATTTTTGAGGTTTTGAAGAAAAAAAAAAAAAAAAAAAAAAAACATGGGTTATAGCCCATCGTTTTTTGAAATTTTGAAAAAATAAATTAACCTCGTTTTTAATCATTTTTGAACATGGGCTATAGCCCATACCGTACGGCATACTATAGCACGCCGTTTTTCATCATTTTTGAGGTTTTGAAAAAAATGAAAAAAAAAAAAAACATGGGTTATAGCCCATCGTTTTTTTAATTTTGGAAGAAAAAAAAAAACTCGTTTTTCATCATTTTTGAACATGGGCTATAGCCCATACCGTACGGCATACTATAGCACGCCGTTTTTCATCATTTTTGAGGTTTTGAAAAAAAAAAAAAACATGGGTTATAGCCCATCGTTTTTTTAAATTTAGAAAAAAAAAAGTAACCTAGTTTTTCATGATTTTTGAACATGGGCTATAGCCCATACCGTACTGCATACTATAGCACGCCGTTTTTCATCATTTTTGAGGTTTTGAAGAAAAAAAAAAAAAAAAAAAACATGGGTTATAGCCCATCGTTTTTTGAAATGTTGGAAAAAAAATTAACCTTGTTTTTAATCATTTTTGAACATGGGCTATAGCCCATACCATACGGCATACTATAGTACACCGTTTTTCATCATTTTTGAGGTTAAAAAAAAAAAAAAAAAACATGGGTTATAGCCCATCGTTTTTTTAAATTTTGGAAAAATAATTAACCTCGTTTTTCATTATTTTTGAACATGGGCTATAGCCCATACCGTACGGCATACTATAGCATGCCGTTTTTCATCATTTTTGAGGTTTTGAAGAAAAAGAAAAAAAAAAAAAAAACATGGGTTATAGCCCATCGTTTTTTGAAATTTTGAAAAAAAAAATTAACCTCGTTTTTAATCATTTTTGAACATGGGCTATAGCCCATACCGTACGGCATACTATAGCACGCCGTTTTTCATCATTTTTGAGGTTTTGAAAAAAATGAAAAAAAAAAAAAACATGGGTTATAGCCCATCGTTTTTTTTAATTTTGGAAAAATAATTAACCTCGTTTTTCATCATTTTTGAACATGGGCTATAGCCCATACCATACGGCATACTATAGCATGCCGTTTTTCATCATTTTTGAGGTTTTGAAGAAAAAAGAAAAAAAAAAAAAAACATGGGTTATAGCCCATCGTTTTTTGAAATTTTGAAAAAAAAAATTAACCTCGTTTTTAATCATTTTTGAACATGGGCTATAGCCCATACCATACGGCATACTATAGTACGCGGTTTTTCATCATTTTTGAGGTTAAAAAAAAAAAAAAAAAACATGGGTTATAGCCCATCGTTTTTTTAAATTTTGGAAAATAATAAACCTCGTTTTTCATTATTTTTGAACATGGGCTATAGCCCATACCATACGGCATACTATAGCATGCCGTTTTTCATCATTTTTGAGGTTTTGAAGAAAAAAAAACAAAAAAAAAACATGGGTTATAGCCCATCGTTTTTTTTAATTTTGGAAAAATAATTAACCTCGTTTTTCATCATTTTTGAACATGGGCTATAGCCCATACCATACGGCATACTATAGCATGCCGTTTTTCATCATTTTTGAGGTTTTGAAGAAAAAAAAAAAAAAAAAAAAACATGGGTTATAGCCCATCGTTTTTTGAAATTTTGAAAAAAAGAATTAACCTCGTTTTTAATCATTTTTGAACATGGGCTATAGCCCATACCGTACGGCATACTATAGCACGCCGTTTTTCATCATTTTTGAGGTTTTGAAAAAAATGAAAAAAAAAAAAAACATGGGTTATAGCCCATCGTTTTTTTTAATTTTGGAAAAATAATTAACCTCGTTTTTCATCATTTTTGAACATGGGCTATAGCCCATACCATACGGCATACTATAGCATGCCGTTTTTCATCATTTTTGAGGTTTTGAAGAAAAAAAAAAAAAAAAAAAAACATGGGTTATAGCCCATCGTTTTTTGAAATTTTGAAAAAAAAAATTAACCTCGTTTTTAATCATTTTTGAACATGGGCTATAGCCCATACCGTACGGCATACTATAGCACGCCGTTTTTCATCATTTTTGAGGTTTTGAAAAAAAATAAAAAAAAAAAAAACATGGGTTATAGCCCATCGTTTTTTTTAATTTTGGAAAAATAATTAACCTCGTTTTTCATCATTTTTGAACATGGGCTATAGCCCATACCATACGGCATACTATAGCATGCCGTTTTTCATCATTTTTGAGGTTTTGAAGAAAAAAAAACAAAAAAAAAAACATGGGTTATAGCCCATCGTTTTTTGAAATTTTGAAAAAAAAAATTAACCTCGTTTTTAATCATTTTTGAACATGGGCTATAGCCCATACCGTACGGCATACTATAGCACGCCGTTTTTCATCATTTTTGAGGTTTTGAAAAAAAAAAAAAAAAAAAAAAAACATGGGTTATAGCCCATCGTTTTTTTTAATTTTGGAAAAATAATTAACCTCGTTTTTCATCATTTTTGAACATGGGCTATAGCCCATACCATACGGCATACTATAGCATGCCGTTTTTCATCATTTTTGAGGTTTTGAAAAAAAAAAAAAAAAAAGAAAAACATGGGTTATAGCCCATCGTTTTTTGAAATTTTGGAGAAAAAAAATTAACCTCGTTTTTAATCATTTTTGAACATGGGCTATAGCCCATACCGTACGGCATACTATAGCACGCCGTTTTTCATCATTTTTGAGGTTTAAAAAAAAAAAGAAAAAACATAGGTTATAGCCCATCGTTTTTTTTAATTTTGGAAGAAAAAAAACCCCTCGTTTTTCATCATTTTTGAACATGGGCTATAGCCCATACCGTATGGCATACTATAGCACGCCGTTTTTCATCATTTTTGAGGTTTTGAAAAAAAAAAAAAACATGGGTTATAGCCCATCGTTTTTTGAAATTTTGAAAAAAAAAATTAACCTTGTTTTTAATCATTTTTGAACATGGGCTATAGCCCATACCGTACGGCATACTATAGCACGCCGTTTTTCATCATTTTTGAGGTTTTGAAAAAAATGAAAAAAAAAAAAAACATGGGTTATAGCCCATCGTTTTTTTTAATTTTGGAAAAATAATTAACCTCGTTTTTCATCATTTTTGAACATGGGCTATAGCCCATACCATACGGCATACTATAGCATGCCGTTTTTCATCATTTTTGAGGTTTTGAAGAAAAGAAAAAAAAAAAAAAAACATGGGTTATAGCCCATCGTTTTTTGAAATTTTGAAAAAATAAATTAACCTCGTTTTTAATCATTTTTGAACATGGGCTATAGCCCATACCGTACGGCATACTATAGCACGCCGTTTTTCATCATTTTTGAGGTTTTGAAAAAAATGAAAAAAAAAAAAACATGGGTTATAGCCCATCGTTTTTTTAATTTTGGAAGAAAAAAAAAAACTCGTTTTTCATCATTTTTGAACATGGGCTATAGCCCATACCGTACGGCATACTATAGCACGCCGTTTTTCATCATTTTTGAGGTTTTGAAAAAAAAAAAAACATGGGTTATAGCCCATCGTTTTTTTAAATTTAGAAAAAAAAAAGTAACCTAGTTTTTCATGATTTTTGAACATGGGCTATAGCCCATACCGTACTGCATACTATAGCACGCCGTTTTTCATCATTTTTGAGGTTTTGAAGAAAAAAAAAAAAAAAAAAAACATGGGTTATAGCCCATCGTTTTTTGAAATGTTGGAAAAAAAATTAACCTTGTTTTTAATCATTTTTGAACATGGGCTATAGCCCATACCATACGGCATACTATAGTACACCGTTTTTCATCATTTTTGAGGTTAAAAAAAAAAAAAAAAAACATGGGTTATAGCCCATCGTTTTTTTAAATTTTGGAAAAATAATTAACCTCGTTTTTCATTATTTTTGAACATGGGCTATAGCCCATACCGTACGGCATACTATAGCATGCCGTTTTTCATCATTTTTGAGGTTTTGAAGAAAAAAAAAAAAAAAAAAAAACATGGGTTATAGCCCATCGTTTTTTGAAATTTTGAAAAAAAAAATTAACCTCGTTTTTAATCATTTTTGAACATGGGCTATAGCCCATACCGTACGGCATACTATAGCACGCCGTTTTTCATCATTTTTGAGGTTTTGAAAAAAATGAAAAAAAAAAAAAACATGGGTTATAGCCCATCGTTTTTTTTAATTTTGGAAAAATAATTAACCTCGTTTTTCATCATTTTTGAACATGGGCTATAGCCCATACCATACGGCATACTATAGCATGCCGTTTTTCATCATTTTTGAGGTTTTGAAGAAAAAAGAAAAAAAAAAAAAAACATGGGTTATAGCCCATCGTTTTTTGAAATTTTGAAAAAAAAAATTAACCTCGTTTTTAATCATTTTTGAACATGGGCTATAGCCCATACCATACGGCATACTATAGTACGCCGTTTTTCATCATTTTTGAGGTTTAAAAAAAAACAAAAAAACATGGGTTATAGCCCATCGTTTTTTTAAATTTTGGAAAATAATTAACCTCGTTTTTCATTATTTTTGAACATGGGCTATAGCCCATACCATACGGCATACTATAGCATGCCGTTTTTCATCATTTTTGAGGTTTTGAAGAAAAAAAAAACAAAAAAAAACATGGGTTATAGCCCATCGTTTTTTTTAATTTTGGAAAAATAATTAACCTCGTTTTTCATCATTTTTGAACATGGGCTATAGCCCATACCATACGGCATACTATAGCATGCCGTTTTTCATCATTTTTGAGGTTTTGAAGAAAAAAAAAAAAACAAAAAAACATGGGTTATAGCCCATCGTTTTTTGAAATTTTGGAAAAAAAAATTAACCTCGTTTTTAATCATTTTTGAACATGGGCTATAGCCCATACCGTACGGCATACTATAGCACGCCGTTTTTCATCATTTTTGAGGTTTTGAAAAAAAAGAAAAAAAAAAAAAACATGGGTTATAGCCCATCGTTTTTTTTAATTTTGGAAAAATAATTAACCTCGTTTTTCATCATTTTTGAACATGGGCTATAGCCCATACCATACGGCATACTATAGCATGCCGTTTTTCATCATTTTTGAGGTTTTGAAGAAAAAAAAAAAAAAAAAAACATGGGTTATAGCCCATCGTTTTTTGAAATTTTGAAAAAAAAAATTAACCTTGTTTTTAATCATTTTTGAACATGGGCTATAGCCCATACCGTACGGCATACTATAGCACGCCGTTTTTCATCATGTTTGAGGTTTTGAAAAAAAAAAAAAAAAAAAAAAACATGGGTTATAGCCCATCGTTTTTTGAAATTTTGAAAAAAAAAATTAACCTCGTTTTTAATCATTTTTGAACATGGGCTATAGCCCATACCATACGGCATACTATAGTACGCCGTTTTTCATCATTTTTGAGGTTAAAAAAAAACAAAAAAAACATGGGTTATAGCCCATCGTTTTTTTAAATTTTGGAAAATAATTAACCTCGTTTTTCATTATTTTTGAACATGGGCTATAGCCCATACCATACGGCATACTATAGTACGCCGTTTTTCATCATTTTTGAGGTTTAAAAAAAAACAAAAAAACATGGGTTATAGCCCATCGTTTTTTTAAATTTTGGAAAAATAATTAACCTCGTTTTTCATTATTTTTGAACATGGGCTATAGCCCATACCGTACGGCATACTATAGCATGCCGTTTTTCATCATTTTTGAGGTTTTGAAGAAAAAGAAAAAAAAAAAAAAAAAAACATGGGTTATAGCCCATCGTTTTTTGAAATTTTGAAAAAGAAAATTAACCTCGTTTTTAATCATTTTTGAACATGGGCTATAGCCCATACCGTACGGCATACTATAGCACGCCGTTTTTCATCATTTTTGAGGTTTTGAAAAAAATGAAAAAAAAAAAAAACATGGGTTATAGCCCATCGTTTTTTTTTAATTTTGGAAAAATAATTAACCTCGTTTTTCATCATTTTTGAACATGGGCTATAGCCCATACCATACGGCATACTATAGCATGCCGTTTTTCATCATTTTTGAGGTTTTGAAGAAAAAAAAAAAACAAAAAAACATGGGTTATAGCCCATCGTTTTTTGAAATTTTGAAAAAAAAAATTAACCTCGTTTTTAATCATTTTTTAACATGGGCTATAGCCCATACCATACGGCATACTATAGTACGCCGTTTTTCATCATTTTTTAGGTTAAAAAAAAAAAAAAAAAACATGGGTTATAGCCCATCGTTTTTTTAAATTTTGGAAAATAATTAACCTCGTTTTTCATTATTTTTGAACATGGGCTATAGCCCATACCATACGGCATACTATAGCATGCCGTTTTTCATCATTTTTGAGGTTTTGAAGAAAAAAAAAAAAAAAAAAAAAACATGGGTTATAGCCCATCGTTTTTTGAAATTTTGGAAAAAAAAATTAACCTCGTTTTTAATCATTTTTGAACATGGGCTATAGCCCATACCATACGGCATACTATAGTACGCCGTTTTTCATCATTTTTGAGGTTTAAAAAAAAAAAAAAAAACATGGGTTATAGCCCATCGTTTTTTTAAATTTTGGAAAATAATTAACCTCGTTTTTCATTATTTTTGAACATGGGCTATAGCCCATACCATACGGCATACTATAGCATGCCGTTTTTCATCATTTTTGAGGTTTTGAAGAAAAAAAAAAAAAAAAAAAACATGGGTTATAGCCCATCGTTTTTTTTAATTTTGGAAAAATAATTAACCTCGTTTTTCATCATTTTTGAACATGGGCTATAGCCCATACCATACGGCATACTATAGCATGCCGTTTTTCATCATTTTTGAGGTTTTGAAGAAAAAAAAAAAAACAAAAAAACATGGGTTATAGCCCATCGTTTTTTGAAATTTTGAAAAAAAAAATTAACCTCGTTTTTAATCATTTTTGAACATGGGCTATAGCCCATACCGTACGGCATACTATAGCACGCCGTTTTTCATCATTTTTGAGGTTTTGAAAAAAATGAAAAAAAAAAAAAACATGGGTTATAGCCCATCGTTTTTTTTAATTTTGGAAAAATAATTAACCTCGTTTTTCATCATTTTTGAACATGGGCTATAGCCCATACCATACGGCATACTATAGCATGCCGTTTTTCATCATTTTTGAGGTTTTGAAGAAAAAAAAAAAAAAAAAAAAACATGGGTTATAGCCCATCGTTTTTTGAAATTTTGAAAAAAAAAATTAACCTTGTTTTTAATCATTTTTGAACATGGGCTATAGCCCATACCGTACGGCATACTATAGCACGCCGTTTTTCATCATTTTTGAGGTTTTGAAAAAAAAAAGAAAAAAAAAAAACATGGGTTATAGCCCATCGTTTTTTGAAATTTTGAAAAAAAAATTAACCTCGTTTTTAATCATTTTTGAACATGGGCTATAGCCCATACCATACGGCATACTATAGTACGCCGTTTTTCATCATTTTTGAGGTTTAAAAAAAAAAAAAAAAACATGGGTTATAGCCCATCGTTTTTTTAAATTTTGGAAAATAATTAACCTCGTTTTTCATTATTTTTGAACATGGGCTATAGCCCATACCATACGGCATACTATAGTACGCCGTTTTTCATCATTTTTGAGGTTTAAAAAAAAACAAAAAAACATGGGTTATAGCCCATCGTTTTTTTAAATTTTGGAAAAATAATTAACCTCGTTTTTCATTATTTTTGAACATGGGCTATAGCCCATACCGTACGGCATACTATAGCATGCCGTTTTTCATCATTTTTGAGGTTTTGAAGAAAAAGAAAAAAAAAACAAAAAAAACATGGGTTATAGCCCATCGTTTTTTGAAATTTTGAAAAAAAAAATTAACCTCGTTTTTAATCATTTTTGAACATGGGCTATAGCCCATACCGTACGGCATACTATAGCACGCCGTTTTTCATCATTTTTGAGGTTTTGAAAAAAATTAAAAAAAAAAAAAACATGGGTTATAGCCCATCGTTTTTTTTAATTTTGGAAAAATAATTAACCTCGTTTTTCATCATTTTTGAACATGGGCTATAGCCCATACCATACGGCATACTATAGCATGCCGTTTTTCATCATTTTTGAGGTTTTGAAGAAAAAAAAAAACAAAAAAACATGGGTTATAGCCCATCGTTTTTTGAAATTTTGAAAAAAAAAATTAACCTCGTTTTTAATCATTTTTTAACATGGGCTATAGCCCATACCATACGGCATACTATAGTACGCCGTTTTTCATCATTTTTGAGGTTAAAAAAAAAAAAAAAAAACATGGGTTATAGCCCATCGTTTTTTTAAATTTTGGAAAATAATTAACCTCGTTTTTCATTATTTTTGAACATGGGCTATAGCCCATACCATACGGCATACTATAGCATGCCGTTTTTCATCATTTTTGAGGTTTTGAAGAAAAAAAAAAAGAAAAAAAACATGGGTTATAGCCCATCGTTTTTTGAAATGTTGGAAAAAAAATTAACCTTGTTTTTAATCATTTTTGAACATGGGCTATAGCCCATACCATACGGCATACTATAGTACGCCGTTTTTCATCATTTTTGAGGTTTAAAAAAAACAAAAAAAACATGGGTTATAGCCCATCGTTTTTTTAAATTTTGGAAAAATAATTAACCTCGTTTTTCATTATTTTTGAACATGGGCTATAGCCCATACCGTACGGCATACTATAGCATGCCTTTTTCATCATTTTTGAGGTTTTGAAGAAAAAAACAAAAACAAAAAAAAAACATGGGTTATAGCCCATCGTTTTTTGAAATTTTGAAAAAAAAAATTAACCTCGTTTTTAATCATTTTTGAACATGGGCTATAGCCCATACCGTACGGCATACTATAGCACGCCGTTTTTCATCATTTTTGAGGTTTTGAAAAAAAAAAAAAAAAAAAAAAACATGGGTTATAGCCCATCGTTTTTTTTTATTTTGGAAAAATAATTAACCTCGTTTTTCATCATTTTTGAACATGGGCTATAGCCCATACCATACGGCATACTATAGCATGCCGTTTTTCATCATTTTTGAGGTTTTGAAGAAAAAAAAAAAAAAAAAAAAACATGGGTTATAGCCCATCGTTTTTTGAAATTTTGAAAAAAAACATTTACCTTGTTTTTAATCATTTTTGAACATGGGCTATAGCCCATACCATACGGCATACTATAGTACGCCGTTTTTCATCATTTTTGAGGTTTAAAAAAAAAAAAAAAACATGGGTTATAGCCCATCGTTTTTTTTAATTTTGGAAAAATAATTAACCTCGTTTTTCATTATTTTTGAACATGGGCTATAGCCCATACCGTACGGCATACTATAGCATGCCGTTTTTCATCATTTTTGAGGTTTTGAAGAAAAAGAAAAAAAAACAAAAAAAAACATGGGTTATAGCCCATCGTTTTTTGAAATTTTGAAAAAAAAATTAACCTCGTTTTTAATCATTTTTGAACATGGGCTATAGCCCATACCGTACGGCATACTATAGCACGCCGTTTTTCATCATTTTTGAGGTTTTGAAAAAAATGAAAAAAAAAAAAAACATGGGTTATAGCCCATCGTTTTTTTTAATTTTGGAAAAATAATTAACCTCGTTTTTCATCATTTTTGAACATGGGCTATAGCCCATACCATACGGCATACTATAGCATGCCGTTTTTCATCATTTTTGAGGTTTTGAAGAAAAAAAAAAAAAAAAAAAACATGGGTTATAGCCCATCGTTTTTTGAAATTTTGAAAAAAAAAATTAACCTCGTTTTTAATCATTTTTTAACATGGGCTATAGCCCATACCATACGGCATACTATAGTACGCCGTTTTTCATCATTTTTGAGGTTTAAAAAAAAAAAAAAAACATGGGTTATAGCCCATCGTTTTTTTTAATTTTGGAAAAATAATTAACCTCGTTTTTCATTATTTTTGAACATGGGCTATAGCCCATACCGTACGGCATACTATAGCATGCCGTTTTTCATCATTTTTGAGGTTTTGAAGAAAAAAAAAAAAAAAAAAAAAAACATGGGTTATAGCCCATCGTTTTTTGAAATTTTGAAAAAAAAAATTAACCTCGTTTTTAATCATTTTTGAACATGGGCTATAGCCCATACCGTACGGCATACTATAGCACGCCGTTTTTCATCATTTTTGAGGTTTTGAAAAAAATTAAAAAAAAAAAAAACATGGGTTATAGCCCATCGTTTTTTTTTAATTTTGGAAAAATAATTAACCTCGTTTTTCATCATTTTTGAACATGGGCTATAGCCCATACCATACGGCATACTATAGCATGCCGTTTTTCATCATTTTTGAGGTTTTGAAGAAAAAAAAAAAAAAAAAAAAACATGGGTTATAGCCCATCGTTTTTTTTAATTTTGGAAAAATAATTAACCTCGTTTTTCATCATTTTTGAACATGGGCTATAGCCCATACCATACGGCATACTATAGCATGCCGTTTTTCATCATTTTTGAGGTTTTGAAGAAAAAAGAAAAAAAAGAAAAACATGGGTTATAGCCCATCGTTTTTTGAAATTTTGGAGAAAAAAAATTAACCTCGTTTTTAATCATTTTTGAACATGGGCTATAGCCCATACCGTACGGCATACTATAGCACGCCGTTTTTCATCATTTTTGAGGTTTAAAAAAAAAAAAAAAAACATGGGTTATAGCCCATCGTTTTTTGAAATTTTGAAAAAAAAAATTAACCTTGTTTTTAATCATTTTTGAACATGGGCTATAGCCCATACCGTACGGCATACTATAGCACGCCGTTTTTCATCATTTTTGAGGTTTTGAAAAAAATGAAAAAAAAAAAAAACATGGGTTATAGCCCATCGTTTTTTTTAATTTTGGAAAAATAATTAACCTCGTTTTTCATCATTTTTGAACATGGGCTATAGCCCATACCATACGGCATACTATAGCATGCCGTTTTTCATCATTTTTGAGGTTTTGAAGAAAAAAAAAAAAAAAAAAAACATGGGTTATAGCCCATCGTTTTTTGAAATTTTGAAAAAATAAATTAACCTCGTTTTTAATCATTTTTGAACATGGGCTATAGCCCATACCGTACGGCATACTATAGCACGCCGTTTTTCATCATTTTTGAGGTTTTGAAAAAAATGAAAAAAAAAAAAAACATGGGTTATAGCCCATCGTTTTTTTTAATTTTGGAAAAATAATTAACCTCGTTTTTCATCATTTTTGAACATGGGCTATAGCCCATACCATACGGCATACTATAGCATGCCGTTTTTCATCATTTTTGAGGTTTTGAAGAAAAAAAAAAAAAAAAGAAAAACATGGGTTATAGCCCATCGTTTTTTGAAATTTTGGAGAAAAAAAATTAACCTCGTTTTTAATCATTTTTGAACATGGGCTATAGCCCATACCGTACGGCATACTATAGCACGCCGTTTTTCATCATTTTTGAGGTTTAAAAAAAAAAAAAAAAAAAAAAAACATGGGTTATAGCCCATCGTTTTTTTAATTTTGGAAGAAAAAAAAAACCTCGTTTTTCATCATTTTTGAACATGGGCTATAGCCCATACCGTACGGCATACTATAGCACGCCGTTTTTCATCATTTTTGAGGTTTTGAAAAAAAAAAAAAACATGGGTTATAGCCCATCGTTTTTTTAAATTTAGAAAAAAAAAAAGTAACCTAGTTTTTCATGATTTTTGAACATGGGCTATAGCCCATACCGTACTGCATACTATAGCACGCCGTTTTTCATCATTTTTGAGGTTTTGAAGAAAAAAAAAAAAGAAAAAAACATGGGTTATAGCCCATCGTTTTTTGAAATGTTGGAAAAAAAATTAACCTTGTTTTTAATCATTTTTGAACATGGGCTATAGCCCATACCATACGGCATACTATAGTACACCGTTTTTCATCATTTTTGAGGTTAAAAAAAAAAAAAAAAAACATGGGTTATAGCCCATCGTTTTTTTAAATTTTGGAAAAATAATTAACCTCGTTTTTCATTATTTTTGAACATGGGCTATAGCCCATACCGTACGGCATACTATAGCACGCCGTTTTTCATCATTTTTGAGGTTTTGAAAAAAATGAAAAAAAAAAAAAACATGGGTTATAGCCCATCGTTTTTTGAAATTTTGAAAAAAAAAATTAACCTCGTTTTTAATCATTTTTGAACATGGGCTATAGCCCATACCGTACGGCATACTATAGCACGCCGTTTTTCATCATTTTTGAGGTTTTGAAAAAAATGAAAAAAAAAAAAAACATGGGTTATAGCCCATCGTTTTTTTAATTTTGGAAAAATAATTAACCTCGTTTTTCATTATTTTTGAACATGGGCTATAGCCCATACCATACGGCATACTATAGCACGCCGTTTTTCATCATTTTTGAGGTTTTGAAGAAAAAAAAAAAAAAAAAAAACATGGGTTATAGCCCATCGTTTTTTTTAATTTTGGAAAAATAATTAACCTCGTTTTTCATCATTTTTGAACATGGGCTATAGCCCATACCATACGGCATACTATAGCATGCCGTTTTTCATCATTTTTGAGGTTTTGAAGAAAAAAAAAAAAACAAAAAAACATGGGTTATAGCCCATCGTTTTTTGAAAATTTGAAAAAAAAAATTAACCTCGTTTTTAATCATTTTTGAACATGGGCTATAGCCCATACCGTACTGCATACTATAGCACGCCGTTTTTCATCATTTTTGAGGTTTTGAAAAAAAAAAAAAAAAAAAAAACATGGGTTATAGCCCATCGTTTTTTGAAATGTTGGAAAAAAAATTAACCTTGTTTTTAATCATTTTTGAACATGGGCTATAGCCCATACCATACGGCATACTATAGTACACCGTTTTTCATCATTTTTGAGGTTAAAAAAAAAAAAAAAAAACATGGGTTATAGCCCATCGTTTTTTTAAATTTTGGAAAAATAATTAACCTCGTTTTTCATTATTTTTGAACATGGGCTATAGCCCATACCGTACGGCATACTATAGCATGCCGTTTTTCATCATTTTTGAGGTTTTGAAGAAAAAAAAAAAAAAAAAAAAAACATGGGTTATAGCCCATCGTTTTTTGAAATTTTGAAAAAAAAAATTAACCTTGTTTTTAATCATTTTTGAACATGGGCTATAGCCCATACCGTACGGCATACTATAGCACGCCGTTTTTCATCATTTTTGAGGTTTTGAAAAAAATGAAAAAAAAAAAAAACATGGGTTATAGCCCATCGTTTTTTTTAATTTTGGAAAAATAATTAACCTCGTTTTTCATCATTTTTGAACATGGGCTATAGCCCATACCATACGGCATACTATAGCACGCCGTTTTTCATCATTTTTGAGGTTTTGAAAAAAATGAAAAAAAAAAAAAACATGGGTTATAGCCCATCGTTTTTTTTAATTTTGGAAAAATAATTAACCTCGTTTTTCATTATTTTTGAACATGGGCTATAGCCCATACCGTACGGCATACTATAGCATGCCGTTTTTCATCATTTTTGAGGTTTTGAAGAAAAAGAAAAAAAAAAAAAAAACATGGGTTATAGCCCATCGTTTTTTTGAAATTTTGAAAAAAAAAATTAACCTCGTTTTTAATCATTTTTGAACATGGGCTATAGCCCATACCATACGGCATACTATAGTACGCCGTTTTTCATCATTTTTGAGGTTAAAAAAAAAAAAAAAAAACATGGGTTATAGCCCATCGTTTTTTTAAATTTTGGAAAATAATTAACCTCGTTTTTCATTATTTTTGAACATGGGCTATAGCCCATACCATACGGCATACTATAGCATGCCGTTTTTCATCATTTTTGAGGTTTTGAAGAAAAAAACAAACAAAAAAAACATGGGTTATAGCCCATCGTTTTTTTTAATTTTGGAAAAATAATTAACCTCGTTTTTCATCATTTTTGAACATGGGCTATAGCCCATACCATACGGCATACTATAGCATGCCGTTTTTCATCATTTTTGAGGTTTTGAAGAAAAAAAAAAAAAAAAAAAAACATGGGTTATAGCCCATCGTTTTTTGAAAATTTGAAAAAAAAAATTAACCTCGTTTTTAATCATTTTTGAACATGGGCTATAGCCCATACCGTACTGCATACTATAGCACGCCGTTTTTCATCATTTTTGAGGTTTTGAAAAAAAAAAAAAAAAAAAAAACATGGGTTATAGCCCATCGTTTTTTGAAATGTTGGAAAAAAAATTAACCTTGTTTTTAATCATTTTTGAACATGGGCTATAGCCCATACCATACGGCATACTATAGTACACCGTTTTTCATCATTTTTGAGGTTAAAAAAAACAAAAAAAAACATGGGTTATAGCCCATCGTTTTTTTAAATTTTGGAAAAATAATTAACCTCGTTTTTCATTATTTTTGAACATGGGCTATAGCCCATACCGTACGGCATACTATAGCATGCCGTTTTTCATCATTTTTGAGGTTTTGAAGAAAAAAAAAAAAAAAAAAAAAACATGGGTTATAGCCCATCGTTTTTTGAAATTTTGAAAAAAAAAATTAACCTCGTTTTTAATCATTTTTGAACATGGGCTATAGCCCATACCGTACGGCATACTATAGCACGCCGTTTTTCATCATTTTTGAGGTTTTGAAAAAAATGAAAAAAAAAAAAAACATGGGTTATAGCCCATCGTTTTTTTAAATTTTGGAAAAATAATTAACCTCGTTTTTCATTATTTTTGAACATGGGCTATAGCCCATACCGTACGGCATACTATAGCATGCCGTTTTTCATCATTTTTGAGGTTTTGAAGAAAAAGAAAAAAAAAAAAAAAACATGGGTTATAGCCCATCGTTTTTTGAAATTTTGAAAAAAGAAATTAACCTCGTTTTTAATCATTTTTGAACATGGGCTATAGCCCATACCGTACGGCATACTATAGCACGCCGTTTTTCATCATTTTTGAGGTTTTGAAAAAAATGAAAAAAAAAAAAAACATGGGTTATAGCCCATCGTTTTTTTTAATTTTGGAAAAATAATTAACCTCGTTTTTCATCATTTTTGAACATGGGCTATAGCCCATACCATACGGCATACTATAGCATGCCGTTTTTCATCATTTTTGAGGTTTTGAAGAAAAAAGAAAAAAAAAAAAAAACATGGGTTATAGCCCATCGTTTTTTGAAATTTTGAAAAAAAAAATTAACCTCGTTTTTAATCATTTTTGAACATGGGCTATAGCCCTTACCATACGGCATACTATAGTACGCCGTTTTTCATCATTTTTGAGGTTTAAAAAAAAACAAAAAAACATGGGTTATAGCCCATCGTTTTTTTAAATTTTGGAAAATAATTAACCTCGTTTTTCATTATTTTTGAACATGGGCTATAGCCCATACCATACGGCATACTATAGCATGCCGTTTTTCATCATTTTTGAGGTTTTGAAGAAAAAAAAAAAAAAAAAAAACATGGGTTATAGCCCATCGTTTTTTTTAATTTTGGAAAAATAATTAACCTCGTTTTTCATCATTTTTGAACATGGGCTATAGCCCATACCATACGGCATACTATAGCATGCCGTTTTTCATCATTTTTGAGGTTTTGAAGAAAAAAAAAAAAAGAAAAAAACATGGGTTATAGCCCATCGTTTTTTGAAAATTTGAAAAAAAAAATTAACCTCGTTTTTAATCATTTTTGAACATGGGCTATAGCCCATACCGTACTGCATACTATAGCACGCCGTTTTTCATCATTTTTGAGGTTTTGAAAAAGAAAAAAAAAAGAAAAACATGGGTTATAGCCCATCGTTTTTTGAAATGTTGGAAAAAAAATTAACCTTGTTTTTAATCATTTTTGAACATGGGCTATAGCCCATACCATACGGCATACTATAGTACACCGTTTTTCATCATTTTTGAGGTTAAAAAAAACAAAAAAAAACATGGGTTATAGCCCATCGTTTTTTGAAATTTTGAAAAAAAAAATTAACCTCGTTTTTAATCATTTTTGAACATGGGCTATAGCCCATACCGTACGGCATACTATAGCACGCCGTTTTTCATCATTTTTGAGGTTTTGAAAAAAATGAAAAAAAAAAAAAACATGGGTTATAGCCCATCGTTTTTTTTAATTTTGGAAAAATAATTAACCTCGTTTTTCATCATTTTTGAACATGGGCTATAGCCCATACCATACGGCATACTATAGCATGCCGTTTTTCATCATTTTTGAGGTTTTGAAGAAAAAAGAAAAAAAAAAAAAACATGGGTTATAGCCCATCGTTTTTTGAAATTTTGAAAAAAAAAATTAACCTCGTTTTTAATCATTTTTGAACATGGGCTATAGCCCATACCATACGGCATACTATAGTACGCCGTTTTTCATCATTTTTGAGGTTTAAAAAAAAAAAAAAAAACATGGGTTATAGCCCATCGTTTTTTTAAATTTTGGAAAATAATTAACCTCGTTTTTCATTATTTTTGAACATGGGCTATAGCCCATACCATACGGCATACTATAGCATGCCGTTTTTCATCATTTTTGAGGTTTTGAAGAAAAAAAAAAAAAAAAAAAACATGGGTTATAGCCCATCGTTTTTTGAAATGTTGGAAAAAAAATTAACCTTGTTTTTAATCATTTTTGAACATGGGCTATAGCCCATACCATACGGCATACTATAGTACGCCGTTTTTCATCATTTTTTAGGTAAAAAAAAAAAAAAAAAACATGGGTTATAGCCCATCGTTTTTTTAAATTTTGGAAAATAATTAACCTCGTTTTTCATTATTTTTGAACATGGGCTATAGCCCATACCATACGGCATACTATAGGATGCCGTTTTTCATCATTTTTGAGGTTTTGAAGAAAAAAAAAAAAAAAAAAAACATGGGTTATAGCCCATCGTTTTTTTTAATTTTGGAAAAATAATTAACCTCGTTTTTCATCATTTTTGAACATGGGCTATAGCCCATACCATACGGCATACTATAGCATGCCGTTTTTCATCATTTTTGAGGTTTTGAAGAAAAAAAAAAACAAAAAAAAACATGGGTTATAGCCCATCGTTTTTTGAAAATTTGAAAAAAAAAATTAACCTCGTTTTTAATCATTTTTGAACATGGGCTATAGCCCATACCGTACTGCATACTATAGCACGCCGTTTTTCATCATTTTTGAGGTTTTGAAGAAAAAAAAAAAAAAAAAAAACATGGGTTATAGCCCATCGTTTTTTGAAATGTTGGAAAAAAAATTAACCTTGTTTTTAATCATTTTTGAACATGGGCTATAGCCCATACCATACGGCATACTATAGTACACCGTTTTTCATCATTTTTTAGGTTAAAAAAAAACAAAAAAAACATGGGTTATAGCCCATCGTTTTTTTAAATTTTGGAAAAATAATTAACCTCGTTTTTCATTATTTTTGAACATGGGCTATAGCCCATACCGTACGGCATACTATAGCATGCCGTTTTTCATCATTTTTGAGGTTTTGAAGAAAAAAAAAAAAAAAAAAAACATGGGTTATAGCCCATCGTTTTTTGAAATTTTGAAAAAAAAAATTAACCTCGTTTTTAATCATTTTTGAACATGGGCTATAGCCCATACCGTACGGCATACTATAGCACGCCGTTTTTCATCATTTTTGAGGTTTTGAAAAAAATGAAAAAAAAAAAAAACATGGGTTATAGCCCATCGTTTTTTTTTATTTTGGAAAAATAATTAACCTCGTTTTTCATCATTTTTGAACATGGGCTATAGCCCATACCATACGGCATACTATAGCATGCCGTTTTTCATCATTTTTGAGGTTTTGAAGAAAAAAAAAAAAAAAAAAAAAACATGGGTTATAGCCCATCGTTTTTTGAAATTTTGAAAAAAAAAAATTAACCTCGTTTTTAATCATTTTTGAACATGGGCTATAGCCCATACCATACGGCATACTATAGTACGCCGTTTTTCATCATTTTTGAGGTTTTGAAGAAAAAGAAAAAAAAAAAAAAAACATGGGTTATAGCCCATCGTTTTTTTAAATTTTGGAAAATAATTAACCTCGTTTTTCATTATTTTTGAACATGGGCTATAGCCCATACCATACGGCATACTATAGCATGCCGTTTTTCATCATTTTTGAGGTTTTGAAGAAAAAAAAAAAAAAAAAAAACATGGGTTATAGCCCATCGTTTTTTTTAATTTTGGAAAAATAATTAACCTCGTTTTTCATCATTTTTGAACATGGGCTATAGCCCATACCATACGGCATACTATAGCATGCCGTTTTTCATCATTTTTGAGGTTTTGAAGAAAAAAAAAAACCAAAAAAACATGGGTTATAGCCCATCGTTTTTTGAAAATTTGAAAAAAAAAATTAACCTCGTTTTTAATCATTTTTGAACATGGGCTATAGCCCATACCGTACGGCATACTATAGCACGCCGTTTTTCATCATTTTTGAGGTTTTGAAAAAAATGAAAAAAAAAAAAAACATGGGTTATAGCCCATCGTTTTTTTTTATTTTGGAAAAATAATTAACCTCGTTTTTCATCATTTTTGAACATGGGCTATAGCCCATACCATACGGCATACTATAGCATGCCGTTTTTCATCATTTTTGAGGTTTTGAAGAAAAAAAAACAAACAAAAAAACATGGGTTATAGCCCATCGTTTTTTGAAATTTTGAAAAAAAAAAATTAACCTCGTTTTTAATCATTTTTGAACATGGGCTATAGCCCATACCATACGGCATACTATAGTACGCCGTTTTTCATCATTTTTGAGGTTTTGAAGAAAAAAAAACAAAAAAAAAAAACATGGGTTATAGCCCATCGTTTTTTTAAATTTTGGAAAATAATTAACCTCGTTTTTCATTATTTTTGAACATGGGCTATAGCCCATACCATACGGCATACTATAGCATGCCGTTTTTCATCATTTTTGAGGTTTTGAAGAAAAAAAAAAAAAAAAAAAACATGGGTTATAGCCCATCGTTTTTTTTAATTTTGGAAAAATAATTAACCTCGTTTTTCATCATTTTTGAACATGGGCTATAGCCCATACCATACGGCATACTATAGCATGCCGTTTTTCATCATTTTTGAGGTTTTGAAGAAAAAAGAAAAAAAAAAAAACATGGGTTATAGCCCATCGTTTTTTGAAAATTTGAAAAAAAAAATTAACCTCGTTTTTAATCATTTTTGAACATGGGCTATAGCCCATACCGTACGGCATACTATAGCACGCCGTTTTTCATCATTTTTGAGGTTTTGAAAAAAATGAAAAAAAAAAAAAACATGGGTTATAGCCCATCGTTTTTTTTTATTTTGGAAAAATAATTAACCTCGTTTTTCATCATTTTTGAACATGGGCTATAGCCCATACCATACGGCATACTATAGCATGCCGTTTTTCATCATTTTTGAGGTTTTGAAGAAAAAAAAACAAACAAAAAAACATGGGTTATAGCCCATCGTTTTTTGAAATTTTGAAAAAAAAAATTAACCTCGTTTTTAATCATTTTTGAACATGGGCTATAGCCCATACCGTACGGCATACTATAGCACGCCGTTTTTCATCATTTTTGAGGTTTTGAAAAAAATGAAAAAAAAAAAAAACATGGGTTATAGCCCATCGTTTTTTTTAATTTTGGAAAAATAATTAACCTCGTTTTTCATCATTTTTGAACATGGGCTATAGCCCATACCATACGGCATACTATAGCATGCCGTTTTTCATCATTTTTGAGGTTTTGAAGAAAAAAGAAAAAAAAAAAAACATGGGTTATAGCCCATCGTTTTTTGAAATTTTGAAAAAAAAAAATTAACCTCGTTTTTAATCATTTTTGAACATGGGCTATAGCCCATACCATACGGCATACTATAGTACGCCGTTTTTCATCATTTTTGAGGTTTTGAAGAAAAAGAAAAAAAAAAAAAAAACATGGGTTATAGCCCATCGTTTTTTTAAATTTTGGAAAATAATTAACCTCGTTTTTCATTATTTTTGAACATGGGCTATAGCCCATACCATACGGCATACTATAGCATGCCGTTTTTCATCATTTTTGAGGTTTTGAAGAAAAAAAAAAAGAAAAAAAACATGGGTTATAGCCCATCGTTTTTTGAAATGTTGGAAAAAAAATTAACCTTGTTTTTAATCATTTTTGAACATGGGCTATAGCCCATACCATACGGCATACTATAGTACGCCGTTTTTCATCATTTTTGAAGAAAAAAGAAAAAAAAAAAAACATGGGTTATAGCCCATCGTTTTTTGAAATTTTGAAAAAAAAAAATTAACCTCGTTTTTAATCATTTTTGAACATGGGCTATAGCCCATACCATACGGCATACTATAGTACGCCGTTTTTCATCATTTTTGAGGTTTTGAAGAAAAAGAAAAAAAAAAAAAAAACATGGGTTATAGCCCATCGTTTTTTTAAATTTTGGAAAATAATTAACCTCGTTTTTCATTATTTTTGAACATGGGCTATAGCCCATACCATACGGCATACTATAGCATGCCGTTTTTCATCATTTTTGAGGTTTTGAAGAAAAAAAAAAAAAAAAAAAACATGGGTTATAGCCCATCGTTTTTTTTAATTTTGGAAAAATAATTAACCTCGTTTTTCATCATTTTTGAACATGGGCTATAGCCCATACCATACGGCATACTATAGCATGCCGTTTTTCATCATTTTTGAGGTTTTGAAGAAAAAAAAAAAACCAAAAAAACATGGGTTATAGCCCATCGTTTTTTGAAAATTTGAAAAAAAAAATTAACCTCGTTTTTAATCATTTTTGAACATGGGCTATAGCCCATACCGTACGGCATACTATAGCACGCCGTTTTTCATCATTTTTGAGGTTTTGAAAAAAATGAAAAAAAAAAAAAACATGGGTTATAGCCCATCGTTTTTTTTTATTTTGGAAAAATAATTAACCTCGTTTTTCATCATTTTTGAACATGGGCTATAGCCCATACCATACGGCATACTATAGCATGCCGTTTTTCATCATTTTTGAGGTTTTGAAGAAAAAAAAACAAACAAAAAAACATGGGTTATAGCCCATCGTTTTTTGAAATTTTGAAAAAAAAAATTAACCTCGTTTTTAATCATTTTTTAACATGGGCTATAGCCCATACCATACGGCATACTATAGTACGCCGTTTTTCATCATTTTTGAGGTTTAAAAAAAAAAAAAAAAACATGGGTTATAGCCCATCGTTTTTTTAAATTTTGGAAAATAATTAACCTCGTTTTTCATTATTTTTGAACATGGGCTATAGCCCATACCATACGGCATACTATAGCATGCCGTTTTTCATCATTTTTGAGGTTTTGAAGAAAAAAAAAAAGAAAAAAAACATGGGTTATAGCCCATCGTTTTTTGAAATGTTGGAAAAAAAATTAACCTTGTTTTTAATCATTTTTGAACATGGGCTATAGCCCATACCATACGGCATACTATAGTACGCCGTTTTTCATCATTTTTGAGGTTTAAAAAAAACAAAAAAAACATGGGTTATAGCCCATCGTTTTTTGAAATTTTGAAAAAAAAAATTAACCTCGTTTTTAATCATTTTTGAACATGGGCTATAGCCCATACCGTACGGCATACTATAGCACGCCGTTTTTCATCATTTTTGAGGTTTTGAAAAAAATGAAAAAAAAAAAAAACATGGGTTATAGCCCATCGTTTTTTTTAATTTTGGAAAAATAATTAACCTCGTTTTTCATCATTTTTGAACATGGGCTATAGCCCATACCATACGGCATACTATAGCATGCCGTTTTTCATCATTTTTGAGGTTTTGAAGAAAAAAGAAAAAAAAAAAAACATGGGTTATAGCCCATCGTTTTTTGAAATTTTGAAAAAAAAAAATTAACCTCGTTTTTAATCATTTTTGAACATGGGCTATAGCCCATACCATACGGCATACTATAGTACGCCGTTTTTCATCATTTTTGAGGTTTTGAAGAAAAAGAAAAAAAAAAAAAAAACATGGGTTATAGCCCATCGTTTTTTTAAATTTTGGAAAATAATTAACCTCGTTTTTCATTATTTTTGAACATGGGCTATAGCCCATACCATACGGCATACTATAGCATGCCGTTTTTCATCATTTTTGAGGTTTTGAAGAAAAAAAAAAAGAAAAAAAACATGGGTTATAGCCCATCGTTTTTTGAAATGTTGGAAAAAAAATTAACCTTGTTTTTAATCATTTTTGAACATGGGCTATAGCCCATACCATACGGCATACTATAGTACGCCGTTTTTCATCATTTTTGAAGAAAAAAGAAAAAAAAAAAAACATGGGTTATAGCCCATCGTTTTTTGAAATTTTGAAAAAAAAAAATTAACCTCGTTTTTAATCATTTTTGAACATGGGCTATAGCCCATACCATACGGCATACTATAGTACGCCGTTTTTCATCATTTTTGAGGTTTTGAAGAAAAAGAAAAAAAAAAAAAAAACATGGGTTATAGCCCATCGTTTTTTTAAATTTTGGAAAATAATTAACCTCGTTTTTCATTATTTTTGAACATGGGCTATAGCCCATACCATACGGCATACTATAGCATGCCGTTTTTCATCATTTTTGAGGTTTTGAAGAAAAAAAAAAAAAAAAAAAACATGGGTTATAGCCCATCGTTTTTTTTAATTTTGGAAAAATAATTAACCTCGTTTTTCATCATTTTTGAACATGGGCTATAGCCCATACCATACGGCATACTATAGCATGCCGTTTTTCATCATTTTTGAGGTTTTGAAGAAAAAAAAAAAACCAAAAAAACATGGGTTATAGCCCATCGTTTTTTGAAAATTTGAAAAAAAAAATTAACCTCGTTTTTAATCATTTTTGAACATGGGCTATAGCCCATACCGTACGGCATACTATAGCACGCCGTTTTTCATCATTTTTGAGGTTTTGAAAAAAATGAAAAAAAAAAAAAACATGGGTTATAGCCCATCGTTTTTTTTTATTTTGGAAAAATAATTAACCTCGTTTTTCATCATTTTTGAACATGGGCTATAGCCCATACCATACGGCATACTATAGCATGCCGTTTTTCATCATTTTTGAGGTTTTGAAGAAAAAAAAACAAACAAAAAAACATGGGTTATAGCCCATCGTTTTTTGAAATTTTGAAAAAAAAAATTAACCTCGTTTTTAATCATTTTTTAACATGGGCTATAGCCCATACCATACGGCATACTATAGTACGCCGTTTTTCATCATTTTTGAGGTTTAAAAAAAAAAAAAAAAACATGGGTTATAGCCCATCGTTTTTTTAAATTTTGGAAAATAATTAACCTCGTTTTTCATTATTTTTGAACATGGGCTATAGCCCATACCATACGGCATACTATAGCATGCCGTTTTTCATCATTTTTGAGGTTTTGAAGAAAAAAAAAAAGAAAAAAAACATGGGTTATAGCCCATCGTTTTTTGAAATGTTGGAAAAAAAATTAACCTTGTTTTTAATCATTTTTGAACATGGGCTATAGCCCATACCATACGGCATACTATAGTACGCCGTTTTTCATCATTTTTGAGGTTTAAAAAAAACAAAAAAAACATGGGTTATAGCCCATCGTTTTTTGAAATTTTGAAAAAAAAAATTAACCTCGTTTTTAATCATTTTTGAACATGGGCTATAGCCCATACCGTACGGCATACTATAGCACGCCGTTTTTCATCATTTTTGAGGTTTTGAAAAAAATTAAAAAAAAAAAAAACATGGGTTATAGCCCATCGTTTTTTTTAATTTTGGAAAAATAATTAACCTCGTTTTTCATCATTTTTGAACATGGGCTATAGCCCATACCATACGGCATACTATAGCATGCCGTTTTTCATCATTTTTGAGGTTTTGAAGAAAAAAAAAACAAAAAAAAAACATGGGTTATAGCCCATCGTTTTTTGAAATTTTGAAAAAAAAAATTAACCTCGTTTTTAATCATTTTTGAACATGGGCTATAGCCCATACCGTACGGCATACTATAGCACGCCATTTTTCATCATTTTTGAGGTTTTGAAAAAAAAAAAAAAAAAAAAAAACATGGGTTATAGCCCATCGTTTTTTGAAATTTTGAAAAAAAAAATTAACCTCGTTTTTAATCATTTTTGAACATGGGCTATAGCCCATACCATACGGCATACTATAGTACGCCGTTTTTCATCATTTTTGAGGTTTAAAAAAAATAAAAAAAACATGGGTTATAGCCCATCGTTTTTTTAAATTTTGGAAAAATAATTAACCTCGTTTTTCATTATTTTTGAACATGGGCTATAGCCCATACCGTACGGCATACTATAGCATGCCGTTTTTCATCATTTTTGAGGTTTTGAAGAAAAAGAAAAAAAAAACATGGGTTATAGCCCATCGTTTTTTGAAATTTTGAAAAAAAAAATTAACCTCGTTTTTAATCATTTTTGAACATGGGCTATAGCCCATACCGTACGGCATACTATAGCACGCCGTTTTTCATCATTTTTGAGGTTTTGAAAAAAATGAAAAAAAAAAAAAACATGGGTTATAGCCCATCGTTTTTTTTAATTTTGGAAAAATAATTAACCTCGTTTTTCATCATTTTTGAACATGGGCTATAGCCCATACCATACGGCATACTATAGCATGCCGTTTTTCATCATTTTTGAGGTTTTGAAGAAAAAAAAAAAAGAAAAAAACATGGGTTATAGCCCATCGTTTTTTGAAAATTTGAAAAAAAAAAATAACCTCGTTTTTAATCATTTTTTAACATGGGCTATAGCCCATACCGTACGGCATACTATAGCACGCCATTTTTCATCATTTTTGAGGTTTTGAAAAAAAAAAAAAAAAAAAAAAACATGGGTTATAGCCCATCGTTTTTTGAAATTTTGAAAAAAAAAATTAACCTCGTTTTTAATCATTTTTGAACATGGGCTATAGCCCATACCATACGGCATACTATAGTACGCCGTTTTTCATCATTTTTGAGGTTTAAAAAAAATAAAAAAAACATGGGTTATAGCCCATCGTTTTTTTAAATTTTGGAAAATAATTAACCTCGTTTTTCATTATTTTTGAACATGGGCTATAGCCCATACCATACGGCATACTATAGTACGCCGTTTTTCATCATTTTTTAGGTTTAAAAAAAAAAAAAAAAACATGGGTTATAGCCCATCGTTTTTTTAAATTTTGGAAAAATAATTAACCTCGTTTTTCATTATTTTTGAACATGGGCTATAGCCCATACCGTACGGCATACTATAGCATGCCGTTTTTCATCATTTTTGAGGTTTTGAAGAAAAAGAAAAAAAAAACATGGGTTATAGCCCATCGTTTTTTGAAATTTTGAAAAAAAAAATTAACCTCGTTTTTAATCATTTTTGAACATGGGCTATAGCCCATACCGTACGGCATACTATAGCACGCCGTTTTTCATCATTTTTGAGGTTTTGAAAAAAATGAAAAAAAAAAAAAACATGGGTTATAGCCCATCGTTTTTTTTAATTTTGGAAAAATAATTAACCTCGTTTTTCATCATTTTTGAACATGGGCTATAGCCCATACCATACGGCATACTATAGCATGCCGTTTTTCATCATTTTTGAGGTTTTGAAGAAAAAAAAAAAAGAAAAAAACATGGGTTATAGCCCATCGTTTTTAGAAAATTTGAAAAAAAAAAATAACCTCGTTTTTAATCATTTTTTAACATGGGCTATAGCCCATACCATACGGCATACTATAGTACGCCGTTTTTCATCATTTTTGAGGTTAAAAAAAAAAAAAAAAACATGGGTTATAGCCCATCGTTTTTTTAAATTTTGGAAAATAATTAACCTCGTTTTTCATTATTTTTGAACATGGGCTATAGCCCATACCATACGGCATACTATAGCATGCCGTTTTTCATCATTTTTGAGGTTTTGAAGAAAAAAAAAAAGAAAAAAAACATGGGTTATAGCCCATCGTTTTTTGAAATGTTGGAAAAAAAATTAACCTTGTTTTTAATCATTTTTGAACATGGGCTATAGCCCATACCATACGGCATACTATAGTACGCCGTTTTTCATCATTTTTGAGGTTTAAAAAAAACAAAAAAAACATGGGTTATAGCCCATCGTTTTTTTAAATTTTGGAAAAATAATTAACCTCGTTTTTCATTATTTTTGAACATGGGCTATAGCCCATACCGTACGGCATACTATAGCATGCCGTTTTTCATCATTTTTGAGGTTTTGAAGAAAAAAAAAAAAAAAAAAAAAAAACATGGGTTATAGCCCATCGTTTTTTGAAATTTTGAAAAAAAAAATTAACCTCGTTTTTAATCATTTTTGAACATGGGCTATAGCCCATACCGTACGGCATACTATAGCACGCCGTTTTTCATCATTTTTGAGGTTTTGAAAAAAAAAAAAAAAAAAAAAAAACATGGGTTATAGCCCATCGTTTTTTTTAATTTTGGAAAAATAATTAACCTCGTTTTTCATCATTTTTGAACATGGGCTATAGCCCATACCATACGGCATACTATAGCATGCCGTTTTTCATCATTTTTGAGGTTTTGAAGAAAAAAAAAAAAAAAAAAAAACATGGGTTATAGCCCATCGTTTTTTTTAATTTTGGAAAAATAATTAACCTCGTTTTTCATCATTTTTGAACATGGGCTATAGCCCATACCATACGGCATACTATAGCATGCCGTTTTTCATCATTTTTGAGGTTTTGAAGAAAAAAAAAAAAAAAGAAAAACATGGGTTATAGCCCATCGTTTTTTGAAATTTTGGAGAAAAAAAATTAACCTCGTTTTTAATCATTTTTGAACATGGGCTATAGCCCATACCGTACGGCATACTATAGCACGCCGTTTTTCATCATTTTTGAGGTTTAAAAAAAAAAAGAAAAAACATGGGTTATAGCCCATCGTTTTTTTTAATTTTGGAAGAAAAAAAAAACCTCGTTTTTCATCATTTTTGAACATGGGCTATAGCCCATACCATATGGCATACTATAGCACGCCGTTTTTCATCATTTTTGAGGTTTTGAAAAAAAAAAAAAACATGGGTTATAGCCCATCGTTTTTTTAAATTTAGAAAAAAAAAAGTAACCTAGTTTTTCATGATTTTTGAACATGGGCTATAGCCCATACCGTACTGCATACTATAGCACGCCGTTTTTCATCATTTTTGAGGTTTTGAAAAAAATGAAAAAAAAAAAAAACATGGGTTATAGCCCATCGTTTTTTTTAATATTGGAAAAATAATTAACCTCGTTTTTCATCATTTTTGAACATGGGCTATAGCCCATACCATACGGCATACTATAGCATGCCGTTTTTCATCATTTTTGAGGTTTTGAAGAAAAAAAAAAAAAGAAAAAAAAACATGGGTTATAGCCCATCGTTTTTTGAAATTTTGGAAAAAAAAATTTACCTCGTTTTTAATCATTTTTGAACATGGGCTATAGCCCATACCGTACGGCATACTATAGCACGCCGTTTTTCATCATTTTTGAGGTTTAAAAAAAAAAAAAAAAAAAGAAAAAACATGGGTTATAGCCCATCGTTTTTTTTAATTTTGGAAGAAAAAAAACCCCTCGTTTTTCATCATTTTTGAACATGGGCTATAGCCCATACCGTACTGCATACTATAGCACGCCGTTTTTCATCATTTTTGAGGTTTTGAAAAAAATGAAAAACATGGGTTATAGCCCATCGTTTTTTTAAATTTAGAAAAAAAAAAGTAACCTAGTTTTTCATGATTTTTGAACATGGGCTATAGCCCATACCGTACTGCATACTATAGCACGCCGTTTTTCATCATTTTTGAGGTTTTGAAAAAAATGAAAAAAAAAAAAAACATGGGTTATAGCCCATCGTTTTTTTTAATATTGGAAAAATAATTAACCTCGTTTTTCATCATTTTTGAACATGGGCTATAGCCCATACCATACGGCATACTATAGCATGCCGTTTTTCATCATTTTTGAGGTTTTGAAGAAAAAAAAAAAAAAAAAAAAAAACATGGGTTATAGCCCATCGTTTTTTGAAATTTTGGAAAAAAAAATTTACCTCGTTTTTAATCATTTTTGAACATGGGCTATAGCCCATACCGTACGGCATACTATAGCACGCCGTTTTTCATCATTTTTGAGGTTTAAAAAAAAAAAAAAAAAAGAAAAAACATGGGTTATAGCCCATCTTTTTTTTTAATTTTGGAAGAAAAAAAACCCCTCGTTTTTCATCATTTTTGAACATGGGCTATAGCCCATACCGTACTGCATACTATAGCACGCCGTTTTTCATCATTTTTGAGGTTTTGAAAAAAATGAAAAAAAAAACAAACATGGGTTATAGCCCATCGTTTTTTTTAATTTTGGAAAAATAATTAACCTCGTTTTTCATCATTTTTGAACATGGGCTATAGCCCATACCATACGGCATACTATAGCATGCGGTTTTTCATCATTTTTGAGGTTTTGAAGAAAAAAAAAAAAAAAAGAAAAACATGGGTTATAGCCCATCGTTTTTTGAAATTTTGGAAAAAAAAATTAACCTCGTTTTTAATCATTTTTGAACATGGGCTATAGCCCATACCGTACGGCATACTATAGCACGCCGTTTTTCATCATTTTTGAGGTTTAAAAAAAAAAAAAAAAAAAGAAAAAACATGGGTTATAGCCCATCGTTTTTTTTAATTTTGGAAGAAAAAAAAAAACCTCGTTTTTCATCATTTTTGAACATGGGCTATAGCCCATACCGTACGGCATACTATAGCACGCCGTTTTTCATCATTTTTGAGGTTTTGAAAAAAAAAAAAAAAATGGGTTATAGCCCATCGTTTTTTGAAATTTAGAAAAAAAAAAGTAACCTAGTTTTTCATGATTTTTGAACATGGGCTATAGCCCATACCGTACTGCATACTATAGCACGCCGTTTTTCATCATTTTTGAGGTTTTGAAAAAAATGAAAAAAAAAAGAAAAACATGGGTTATAGCCCATCGTTTTTTTTAATTTTGGAAAAATAATTAACCTCGTTTTTCATCATTTTTGAACATGGGCTATAGCCCATACCATACGGCATACTATAGCATGCCGTTTTTCATCATTTTTGAGGTTTTGAAAAAAAAAAAAAAAAAAAGAAAAACATGGGTTATAGCCCATCGTTTTTTGAAATTTTGGAAAAAAAAATTAACCTCGTTTTTAATCATTTTTGAACATGGGCTATAGCCCATACCGTACGGCATACTATAGCACGCCGTTTTTCATCATTTTTGAGGTTTAAAAAAAAAAAAAAAAAAAGAAAAAACATGGGTTATAGCCCATCGTTTTTTTTAATTTTGGAAGAAAAAAAAACCCTCGTTTTTCATCATTTTTGAACATGGGCTATAGCCCATACCGTACTGCATACTATAGCACGCCGTTTTTCATCATTTTTGAGGTTTTGAAAAAAATGAAAAAAAAAAAAAAAACATGGGTTATAGCCCATCGTTTTTTTTAATTTTGGAAAAATAATTAACCTCGTTTTTCATCATTTTTGAACATGGGCTATAGCCCATACCATACGGCATACTATAGCATGCGGTTTTTCATCATTTTTGAGGTTTTGAAGAAAAAGAAAAAAAAAAGAAAAACATGGGTTATAGCCCATCGTTTTTTGAAATTTTGGAAAAAAAAATTAACCTCGTTTTTAATCATTTTTGAACATGGGCTATAGCCCATACCGTACGGCATACTATAGCACGCCGTTTTTCATCATTTTTGAGGTTTAAAAAAAAAAAAAAAAAAGAAAAAACATGGGTTATAGCCCATCGTTTTTTTTAATTTTGGAAGAAAAAAAAAACCTCGTTTTTCATCATTTTTGAACATGGGCTATAGCCCATACCGTACGGCATACTATAGCACGCCGTTTTTCATCATTTTTGAGGTTTTGAAAAAAAAAAAAAAAAAGGGTTATAGCCCATCGTTTTTTGAAATTTAGAAAAAAAAAATTTGAGGTTTTGAAAAAAATGAAAAAAAAAGAAAAACATGGGTTATAGCCCATCGTTTTTTTTAATTTTGGAAAAATAATTAACCTCGTTTTTCATCATTTTTGAACATGGGCTATAGCCCATACCATACGGCATACTATAGCATGCCGTTTTTCATCATTTTTGAGGTTTTGAAGAAAAAAAAAAAAAAAAGAAAAACATGGGTTATAGCCCATCGTTTTTTGAAATTTTGGAAAAAAAAATTAACCTCGTTTTTAATCATTTTTGAACATGGGCTATAGCCCATACCGTACGGCATACTATAGCACGCCGTTTTTCATCATTTTTGAGGTTTAAAAAAAAAAAAAAAAAAAGAAAAAACATGGGTTATAGCCCATCGTTTTTTTTTAATTTTGGAAGAAAAAAAACCCCTCGTTTTTCATCATTTTTGAACATGGGCTATAGCCCATACCGTACTGCATACTATAGCACGCCGTTTTTCATCATTTTTGAGGTTTTGAAAAAAATGAAAAAAAAAAAAAAAACATGGGTTATAGCCCATCGTTTTTTTTAATTTTGGAAAAATAATTAACCTCGTTTTTCATCATTTTTGAACATGGGCTATAGCCCATACCATACGGCATACTATAGCATGCCGTTTTTCATCATTTTTGAGGTTTTGAAGAAAAAAAAAAAAAAAAGAAAAACATGGGTTATAGCCCATCGTTTTTTGAAATTTTGGAAAAAAAAATTAACCTCGTTTTTAATCATTTTTGAACATGGGCTATAGCCCATACCGTACGGCATACTATAGCACGCCGTTTTTCATCATTTTTGAGGTTTAAAAAAAAAAAAAAAAAAAGAAAAAACATGGGTTATAGCCCATCGTTTTTTTTAATTTTGGAAGAAAAAAAAAACCTCGTTTTTCATCATTTTTGAACATGGGCTATAGCCCATACCGTACGGCATACTATAGCACGCCGTTTTTCATCATTTTTGAGGTTTTGAAAAAAAAAAAAAACATGGGTTATAGCCCATCGTTTTTTGAAATTTAGGAAAAAAAAAGTAACCTAGTTTTTCATGATTTTTGAACATGGGCTATAGCCCATACCGTACTGCATACTATAGCACGCCGTTTTTCATCATTTTTGAGGTTTTGAAAAAAAAAAAAAAAAAAAAAAAACATGGGTTATAGCCCATCGTTTTTTGAAATGTTGGAAAAAAAATTAACCTTGTTTTTAATCATTTTTGAACATGGGCTATAGCCCATACCATACGGCATACTATAGTACGCAGTTTTTCATCATTTTTGAGGTTTTGAAAAAAAAAAAAAAACATGGGTTATAGCCCATCGTTTTTTTTAATTTTGGAAAAATAATTAACCTCGTTTTTCATTATTTTTGAACATGGGCTATAGCCCATACCATACGGCATACTATAGCATGCCGTTTTTCATCATTTTTGAGGTTTTGAAGAAAAAAAAAAAAACATGGGTTATAGCCCATCGTTTTTTGAAATTTTGAAAAAAAAAATTAACCTCGTTTTTCATCATTTTTGAACATGGGCTATAGCCCATACCATACGGCATACTATAGCATGCCGTTTTTCATCATTTTTGAGGTTTTGAAGAAAAAAAAAAAAAAAGAAAAACATGGGTTATAGCCCATCGTTTTTTGAAATTTTGGAAAAATAATTAACCTCGTTTTTCATTATTTTTGAACATGGGCTATAGCCCATACCATACGGCATACTATAGCATGCCGTTTTTCATCATTTTTGAGGTTTTGAAGAAAAAAAAAAACAAAAAAAAAACATGGGTTATAGCCCATCGTTTTTTGAAATTTTGAAAAAAAAAATTAACCTCGTTTTTCATCATTTTTTAACATGGGCTATAGCCCATACCATACGGCATACTATAGCATGCCGTTTTTCATCATTTTTGAGGTTTTGAAGAAAAAAAAAAAAAAAAGAAAAACATGGGTTATAGCCCATCGTTTTTTGAAATTTTGGAAAAAAAAATTAACCTCGTTTTTAATCATTTTTGAACATGGGCTATAGCCCATACCGTACGGCATACTATAGCACGCCGTTTTTCATCATTTTTGAGGTTTAAAAAAAAAAAAAAAAAAAGAAAAAACATGGGTTATAGCCCATCGTTTTTTTTAATTTTGGAAGAAAAAGAAACCTCGTTTTTCATCATTTTTGAACATGGGCTATAGCCCATACCGTACGGCATACTATAGCACGCCGTTTTTCATCATTTTTGAGGTTTTGAAAAAAAAAAAAAACATGGGTTATAGCCCATCGTTTTTTGAAATTTAGAAAAAAAAAAGTAACCTAGTTTTTCATGATTTTTGAACATGGGCTATAGCCCATACCGTACTGCATACTATAGCACGCCGTTTTTCAGCATTTTTGAGGTTTTGAAAAAAAAAACAAAAAAAAACATGGGTTATAGCCCATCGTTTTTTTTAATTTTGGAAAAATTATTAACCTCGTTTTTCATCATTTTTGAACATGGGCTATAGCCCATACCATACGGCATACTATAGCATGCCGTTTTTCATCATTTTTGAGGTTTTGAAGAAAAAAACAAAACAAAAAAAACATGGGTTATAGCCCATCGTTTTTTGAAATGTTGGAAAAAAAATTAACCTTGTTTTTAATCATTTTTGAACATGGGCTATAGCCCATACCATACGGCATACTATAGTACGCAGTTTTTCATCATTTTTGAGGTTTTGAAAAAAAAAAAAAAACATGGGTTATAGCCCATCGTTTTTTTAAATTTTGGAAAAATAATTAACCTCGTTTTTCATTATTTTTGAACATGGGCTATAGCCCATACCATACGGCATACTATAGCATGCCGTTTTTCATCATTTTTGAGGTTTTGAAAAAAAAAAAAAAAAAAAAAAAACATGGGTTATAGCCCATCGTTTTTTGAAATTTAAAAAAAAAAAATTAACCTCGTTTTTAATCATTTTTGAACATGGGCTATAGCCCATACCGTACAGCATACTATAGCACGCCGTTTTTCATCATTTTTGAGGTTTTGAAAAAAATGGAAAAAAAAAAAAAACATGGGTTATAGCCCATCGTTTTTTTTATTTTGGAAAAATAATTAACCTCGTTTTTCATCATTTTTGAACATGGGCTATAGCCCATACCATACGGCATACTATAGCATGCCGTTTTTCATCATTTTTGAGGTTTTGAAGAAAAAAAAAAAAAAAAACATGGGTTATAGCCCATCGTTTTTTTTAATTTTGGAAAAATTATTAACCTCGTTTTTCATCATTTTTGAACATGGGCTATAGCCCATACCATACGGCATACTATAGCATGCCGTTTTTCATCATTTTTGAGGTTTTGAAGAAAAAAACAAAACAAAAAAAACATGGGTTATAGCCCATCGTTTTTTGAAATGTTGGAAAAAAAATTAACCTTGTTTTTAATCATTTTTGAACATGGGCTATAGCCCATACCATACGGCATACTATAGTACGCAGTTTTTCATCATTTTTGAGGTTTTGAAAAAAAAAAAAAAACATGGGTTATAGCCCATCGTTTTTTTAAATTTTGGAAAAATAATTAACCTCGTTTTTCATTATTTTTGAACATGGGCTATAGCCCATACCATACGGCATACTATAGCATGCCGTTTTTCATCATTTTTGAGGTTTTGAAAAAAAAAAAAAAAAAAAAAAAACATGGGTTATAGCCCATCGTTTTTTGAAATTTAAAAAAAAAAAATTAACCTCGTTTTTAATCATTTTTGAACATGGGCTATAGCCCATACCGTACAGCATACTATAGCACGCCGTTTTTCATCATTTTTGAGGTTTTGAAAAAAATGGAAAAAAAAAAAAACATGGGTTATAGCCCATCGTTTTTTTTATTTTGGAAAAATAATTAACCTCGTTTTTCATCATTTTTGAACATGGGCTATAGCCCATACCATACGGCATACTATAGCATGCCGTTTTTCATCATTTTTGAGGTTTTGAAGAAAAAAAAAAAAAAAAGAAAAACATGGGTTATAGCCCATCGTTTTTTGAAATTTTGGAAAAAAAAATTAACCTCGTTTTTAATCATTTTTGAACATGGGCTATAGCCCATACCATACGGCATACTATAGCATGCCGTTTTTCATCATTTTTGAGGTTTTGAAGAAAAAAAAACAAACAAAAAAACATGGGTTATAGCCCATCGTTTTTTGAAATTTTGAAAAAAAAAATTAACCTCGTTTTTAATCATTTTTTAACATGGGCTATAGCCCATACCATACGGCATACTATAGCACGCCGTTTTTCATCATTTTTGAGGTTTTGAAAAAAATGAAAAAAAAAAAAAACATGGGTTATAGCCCATCGTTTTTTTTAATTTTGGAAAAATAATTAACCTCGTTTTTCATCATTTTTGAACATGGGCTATAGCCCATACCATACGGCATACTATAGCATGCCGTTTTTCATCATTTTTGAGGTTTTGAAGAAAAAAAAACAAACAAAAAAACATGGGTTATAGCCCATCGTTTTTTGAAATTTTGAAAAAAAAAATTAACCTAGTTTTTAATCATTTTTTAACATGGGCTATAGCCCATACCATACGGCATACTATAGTACGCCGTTTTTCATCATTTTTGAGGTTTAAAAAAAAAAAAAAAAACATGGGTTATAGCCCATCGTTTTTTTAAATTTTGGAAAATAATTAACCTCGTTTTTCATTATTTTTGAACATGGGCTATAGCCCATACCATACGGCATACTATAGCATGCCGTTTTTCATCATTTTTGAGGTTTTGAAGAAAAAAAAAAAGAAAAAAAACATGGGTTATAGCCCATCGTTTTTTGAAATGTTGGAAAAAAAAATTACCTTGTTTTTAATCATTTTTGAACATGGGCTATAGCCCATACCATACGGCATACTATAGTACGCCGTTTTTCATCATTTTTGAGGTTTAAAAAAAACAAAAAAAACATGGGTTATAGCCCATCGTTTTTTTAAATTTTGGAAAAATAATTAACCTCGTTTTTCATTATTTTTGAACATGGGCTATAGCCCATACCGTACGGCATACTATAGCATGCCGTTTTTCATCATTTTTGAGGTTTTGAAGAAAAGAAAAAAAAAAAAAAAAAAAACATGGGTTATAGCCCATCGTTTTTTGAAAATTTGAAAAAAAAAATTAACCTCGTTTTTAATCATTTTTGAACATGGGCTATAGCCCATACCGTACGGCATACTATAGCACGCCGTTTTTCATCATTTTTGAGGTTTTGAAAAAAATTAAAAAAAAAAAAAACATGGGTTATAGCCCATCGTTTTTTTTAATTTTGGAAAAATAATTAACCTCGTTTTTCATCATTTTTGAACATGGGCTATAGCCCATACCATACGGCATACTATAGCATGCCGTTTTTCATCATTTTTGAGGTTTTGAAGAAAAAAAAAAACAAAAAAAAACATGGGTTATAGCCCATCGTTTTTTGAAATTTTGAAAAAAAAAATTAACCTCGTTTTTAATCATTTTTGAACATGGGCTATAGCCCATACCGTACGGCATACTATAGCACGCCATTTTTCATCATTTTTGAGGTTTTGAAAAAAAAAAAAAAAAAAAAAAACATGGGTTATAGCCCATCGTTTTTTGAAATTTTGAAAAAAAAAATTAACCTCGTTTTTAATCATTTTTGAACATGGGCTATAGCCCATACCATACGGCATACTATAGTACGCCGTTTTTCATCATTTTTTAGGTTTAAAAAAAATAAAAAAAACATGGGTTATAGCCCATCGTTTTTTTAAATTTTGGAAAATAATTAACCTCGTTTTTCATTATTTTTGAACATGGGCTATAGCCCATACCATACGGCATACTATAGTACGCCGTTTTTCATCATTTTTGAGGTTTAAAAAAAAAAAAAAAAACATGGGTTATAGCCCATCGTTTTTTTAAATTTTGGAAAAATAATTAACCTCGTTTTTCATTATTTTTGAACATGGGCTATAGCCCATACCGTACGGCATACTATAGCATGCCGTTTTTCATCATTTTTGAGGTTTTGAAGAAAAAGAAAAAAAAAACAAAAAAAACATGGGTTATAGCCCATCGTTTTTTGAAATTTTGAAAAAAAAAATTAACCTCGTTTTTAATCATTTTTGAACATGGGCTATAGCCCATACCGTACGGCATACTATAGCACGCCGTTTTTCATCATTTTTGAGGTTTTGAAAAAAATGAAAAAAAAAAAAAACATGGGTTATAGCCCATCGTTTTTTTTTATTTTGGAAAAATAATTAACCTCGTTTTTCATCATTTTTGAACATGGGCTATAGCCCATACCATACGGCATACTATAGCATGCCGTTTTTCATCATTTTTGAGGTTTTGAAGAAAAAAAAAAAGAAAAAAAACATGGGTTATAGCCCATCGTTTTTTGAAATGTTGGAAAAAAAATTAACCTTGTTTTTAATCATATTTGAACATGGGCTATAGCCCATACCATACGGCATACTATAGTACGCCGTTTTTCATCATTTTTGAGGTTAAAAAAAAACAAAAAAAACATGGGTTATAGCCCATCGTTTTTTTAAATTTTGGAAAAATAATTAACCTCGTTTTTCATTATTTTTGAACATGGGCTATAGCCCATACCGTACGGCATACTATAGCATGCCGTTTTTCATCATTTTTGAGGTTTTGAAGAAAAAAAAAAAAAAAAAAAAAAAACATGGGTTATAGCCCATCGTTTTTTGAAATTTTGAAAAAAAAAATTAACCTCGTTTTTAATCATTTTTGAACATGGGCTATAGCCCATACCGTACGGCATACTATAGCACGCCGTTTTTCATCATTTTTGAGGTTTTGAAAAAAAAAAAAAAAAAAAAAAAACATGGGTTATAGCCCATCGTTTTTTTTAATTTTGGAAAAATAATTAACCTCGTTTTTCATCATTTTTGAACATGGGCTATAGCCCATACCATACGGCATACTATAGCATGCCGTTTTTCATCATTTTTGAGGTTTTGAAGAAAAAAAAAAAAAAAAAAAAAACATGGGTTATAGCCCATCGTTTTTTTTAATTTTGGAAAAATAATTAACCTCGTTTTTCATCATTTTTGAACATGGGCTATAGCCCATACCATACGGCATACTATAGCATGCCGTTTTTCATCATTTTTGAGGTTTTGAAGAAAAAAAAAAAAAGAAGAAAAACATGGGTTATAGCCCATCGTTTTTTGAAATTTTGGAGAAAAAAAATTAACCTCGTTTTTAATCATTTTTGAACATGGGCTATAGCCCATACCGTACGGCATACTATAGCACGCCGTTTTTCATCATTTTTGAGGTTTAAAAAAAAAAAGAAAAAACATGGGTTATAGCCCATCGTTTTTTTTAATTTTGGAAGAAAAAAAAAACCTCGTTTTTCATCATTTTTGAACATGGGCTATAGCCCATACCGTATGGCATACTATAGCACGCCGTTTTTCATCATTTTTGAGGTTTTGAAAAAAAAAAAAAACATGGGTTATAGCCCATCGTTTTTTTAAATTTAGAAAAAAAAAAGTAACCTAGTTTTTCATGATTTTTGAACATGGGCTATAGCCCATACCGTACTGCATACTATAGCACGCCGTTTTTCATCATTTTTGAGGTTTTGAAAAAAATGAAAAAAAAAAAAAACATGGGTTATAGCCCATCGTTTTTTGAAATTTTGGAAAAAAAAATTAACCTCGTTTTTAATCATTTTTGAACATGGGCTATAGCCCATACCGTACGGCATACTATAGCACGCCGTTTTTCATCATTTTTGAGGTTTAAAAAAAAAAAAAAAAAAAGAAAAAACATGGGTTATAGCCCATCGTTTTTTTTAATTTTGGAAGAAAAAAAAAACCTCGTTTTTCATCATTTTTGAACATGGGCTATAGCCCATACCGTACGGCATACTATAGCACGCCGTTTTTCATCATTTTTGAGGTTTTGAAAAAAAAAAAAAACATGGGTTATAGCCCATCGTTTTTTGAAATTTTGAAAAAAAAAATTAACCTCGTTTTTAATCATTTTTGAACATGGGCTATAGCCCATACCGTACGGCATACTATAGCACGCCATTTTTCATCATTTTTGAGGTTTTGAAAAAAAAAAAAAAAAAAAAAAACATGGGTTATAGCCCATCGTTTTTTGAAATTTTGAAAAAAAAAATTAACCTCGTTTTTAATCATTTTTGAACATGGGCTATAGCCCATACCATACGGCATACTATAGTACGCCGTTTTTCATCATTTTTTAGGTTTAAAAAAAATAAAAAAAACATGGGTTATAGCCCATCGTTTTTTTAAATTTTGGAAAATAATTAACCTCGTTTTTCATTATTTTTGAACATGGGCTATAGCCCATACCATACGGCATACTATAGTACGCCGTTTTTCATCATTTTTGAGGTTTAAAAAAAAAAAAAAAAACATGGGTTATAGCCCATCGTTTTTTTAAATTTTGGAAAAATAATTAACCTCGTTTTTCATTATTTTTGAACATGGGCTATAGCCCATACCGTACGGCATACTATAGCATGCCGTTTTTCATCATTTTTGAGGTTTTGAAGAAAAAGAAAAAAAAAACAAAAAAAACATGGGTTATAGCCCATCGTTTTTTGAAATTTTGAAAAAAAAAATTAACCTCGTTTTTAATCATTTTTGAACATGGGCTATAGCCCATACCGTACGGCATACTATAGCACGCCGTTTTTCATCATTTTTGAGGTTTTGAAAAAAATGAAAAAAAAAAAAAACATGGGTTATAGCCCATCGTTTTTTTTAATTTTGGAAAAATAATTAACCTCGTTTTTCATCATTTTTGAACATGGGCTATAGCCCATACCATACGGCATACTATAGCATGCCGTTTTTCATCATTTTTGAGGTTTTGAAGAAAAAAAAAAAAGAAAAAAACATGGGTTATAGCCCATCGTTTTTTGAAATTTTGAAAAAAAAAAATAACCTCGTTTTTAATCATTTTTTAACATGGGCTATAGCCCATACCATACGGCATACTATAGTACGCCGTTTTTCATCATTTTTGAGGTTTAAAAAAAAAAAAAAAAACATGGGTTATAGCCCATCGTTTTTTTAAATTTTGGAAAATAATTAACCTCGTTTTTCATTATTTTTGAACATGGGCTATAGCCCATACCATACGGCATACTATAGCATGCCGTTTTTCATCATTTTTGAGGTTTTGAAGAAAAAAAAAAAGAAAAAAAACATGGGTTATAGCCCATCGTTTTTTGAAATGTTGGAAAAAAAATTAACCTTGTTTTTAATCATTTTTGAACATGGGCTATAGCCCATACCATACGGCATACTATAGTACGCCGTTTTTCATCATTTTTGAGGTTTAAAAAAAACAAAAAAAACATGGGTTATAGCCCATCGTTTTTTTAAATTTTGGAAAAATAATTAACCTCGTTTTTCATTATTTTTGAACATGGGCTATAGCCCATACCGTACGGCATACTATAGCATGCCGTTTTTCATCATTTTTGAGGTTTTGAAGAAAAAAAAAAAAAAAAAAAAAAAACATGGGTTATAGCCCATCGTTTTTTGAAATTTTGAAAAAAAAAATTAACCTCGTTTTTAATCATTTTTGAACATGGGCTATAGCCCATACCGTACGGCATACTATAGCACGCCGTTTTTCATCATTTTTGAGGTTTTGAAAAAAAAAAAAAAAAAAAAAAACATGGGTTATAGCCCATCGTTTTTTTTAATTTTGGAAAAATAATTAACCTCGTTTTTCATCATTTTTGAACATGGGCTATAGCCCATACCATACGGCATACTATAGCATGCCGTTTTTCATCATTTTTGAGGTTTTGAAAAAAAAAAAAAAAAAAAAAAAACATGGGTTATAGCCCATCGTTTTTTTTAATTTTGGAAAAATAATTAACCTCGTTTTTCATCATTTTTGAACATGGGCTATAGCCCATACCATACGGCATACTATAGCATGCCGTTTTTCATCATTTTTGAGGTTTTGAAGAAAAAAAAAAAAAGAAGAAAAACATGGGTTATAGCCCATCGTTTTTTGAAATTTTGGAAAAAAAAATTAACCTCGTTTTTAATCATTTTTGAACATGGGCTATAGCCCATACCGTACGGCATACTATAGCACGCCGTTTTTCATCATTTTTGAGGTTTAAAAAAAAAAAAAAAAAAAGAAAAAACATGGGTTATAGCCCATCGTTTTTTTTAATTTTGGAAGAAAAAAAAAACCTCGTTTTTCATCATTTTTGAACATGGGCTATAGCCCATACCGTACGGCATACTATAGCACGCCGTTTTTCATCATTTTTGAGGTTTTGAAAAAAAAAAAAAACATGGGTTATAGCCCATCGTTTTTTGAAATTTAGAAAAAAAAAAGTAACCTAGTTTTTCATGATTTTTGAACATGGGCTATAGCCCATACCGTACTGCATACTATAGCACGCCGTTTTTCATCATTTTTGAGGTTTTGAAAAAAATGAAAAAAAAAAAAAAACATGGGTTATAGCCCATCGTTTTTTTTAATTTTGGAAAAATAATTAACCTCGTTTTTCATCATTTTTGAACATGGGCTATAGCCCATACCATACGGCATACTATAGCATGCCGTTTTTCATCATTTTTGAGGTTTTGAAGAAAAAAAAAAAAAAAAGAAAAACATGGGTTATAGCCCATCGTTTTTTGAAATTTTGGAAAAAAAAATTAACCTCGTTTTTAATCATTTTTGAACATGGGCTATAGCCCATACCGTACGGCATACTATAGCACGCCGTTTTTCATCATTTTTGAGGTTTAAAAAAAGAAAAAACATGGGTTATAGCCCATCGTTTTTTTTTATTTTGGAAGAAAAAAAAACCCTCGTTTTTCATCATTTTTGAACATGGGCTATAGCCCATACCGTACTGCATACTATAGCACGCCGTTTTTCATCATTTTTGAGGTTTTGAAAAAAATGAAAAAAAAAAAAAAAACATGGGTTATAGCCCATCGTTTTTTTTAATTTTGGAAAAATAATTAACCTCGTTTTTCATCATTTTTGAACATGGGCTATAGCCCATACCATACGGCATACTATAGCATGCCGTTTTTCATCATTTTTGAGGTTTTGAAGAAAAAAAAAAAAAAAAGAAAAACATGGGTTATAGCCCATCGTTTTTTGAAATTTTGGGAAAAAAAATTAACCTCGTTTTTAATCATTTTTGAACATGGGCTATAGCCCATACCGTACGGCATACTATAGCACGCCGTTTTTCATCATTTTTGAGGTTTAAAAAAAAAAAAAAAAAAGAAAAAACATGGGTTATAGCCCATCGTTTTTTTTAATTTTGGAAGAAAAAAAGAACCTCGTTTTTCATCATTTTTGAACATGGGCTATAGCCCATACCGTACGGCATACTATAGCACGCCGTTTTTCATCATTTTTGAGGTTTTGAAAAAAAAAAAGAAACATGGGTTATAGCCCATCGTTTTTTGAAATTTAGGAAAAAAAAAGTAACCTAGTTTTTCATGATTTTTGAACATGGGCTATAGCCCATACCGTACTGCATACTATAGCACGCCGTTTTTCATCATTTTTGAGGTTTTGAAAAAAAAAAAAAAAAAAAAAACATGGGTTATAGCCCATCGTTTTTTGAAATGTTGGAAAAAAAATTAACCTTGTTTTTAATCATTTTTGAACATGGGCTATAGCCCATACCATACGGCATACTATAGTACGCAGTTTTTCATCATTTTTGAGGTTTTGAAAAAAAAAAAAAAACATGGGTTATAGCCCATCGTTTTTTTAAATTTTGGAAAAATAATTAACCTCGTTTTTCATTATTTTTGAACATGGGCTATAGCCCATACCATACGGCATACTATAGCATGCCGTTTTTCATCATTTTTGAGGTTTTGAAGAAAAAAAAAAAAACATGGGTTATAGCCCATCGTTTTTTGAAATTTTGAAAAAAAAAATTAACCTCGTTTTTCATCATTTTTGAACATGGGCTATAGCCCATACCATACGGCATACTATAGCATGCCGTTTTTCATCATTTTTGAGGTTTTGAAGAAAAAAAAAAAAAAAGAAAAACATGGGTTATAGCCCATCGTTTTTTGAAATTTTGGAAAAATAATTAACCTCGTTTTTCATTATTTTTGAACATGGGCTATAGCCCATACCATACGGCATACTATAGCATGCCGTTTTTCATCATTTTTGAGGTTTTGAAGAAAAAAAAAAACAAAAAAAAAACATGGGTTATAGCCCATCGTTTTTTGAAATTTTGAAAAAAAAAATTAACCTCGTTTTTCATCATTTTTTAACATGGGCTATAGCCCATACCATACGGCATACTATAGCATGCCGTTTTTCATCATTTTTTAGGTTTTGAAGAAAAAAAAAAGAAAAAAGAAAAACATGGGTTATAGCCCATCGTTTTTTGAAAATTTGGAAAAAAAAATTAACCTCGTTTTTAATCATTTTTGAACATGGGCTATAGCCCATACCGTACGGCATACTATAGCACGCCGTTTTTCATCATTTTTGAGGTTTAAAAAAAAAAAAAAAAAAAGAAAAAACATGGGTTATAGCCCATCGTTTTTTTTAATTTTGGAAGAAAAAAAAACCTCGTTTTTCATCATTTTTGAACATGGGCTATAGCCCATACCGTACGGCATACTATAGCACGCCGTTTTTCATCATTTTTGAGGTTTTGAAAAAAAAAAAAAACATGGGTTATAGCCCATCGTTTTTTGAAATTTAGAAAAAAAAAAGTAACCTAGTTTTTCATGATTTTTGAACATGGGCTATAGCCCATACCGTACTGCATACTATAGCACGCCGTTTTTCATCATTTTTGAGGTTTTGAAAAAAAAAACAAAAAAAAACATGGGTTATAGCCCATCGTTTTTTTTTATTTTGGAAAAATTATTAACCTCGTTTTTCATCATTTTTGAACATGGGCTATAGCCCATACCATACGGCATACTATAGCATGCCGTTTTTCATCATTTTTGAGGTTTTGAAGAAAAAAACAAAACAAAAAAAACATGGGTTATAGCCCATCGTTTTTTGAAATGTTGGAAAAAAAATTAACCTTGTTTTTAATCATTTTTGAACATGGGCTATAGCCCATACCATACGGCATACTATAGCATGCCGTTTTTCATCATTTTTGAGGTTTTGAAGAAAAAAAATAAAATAAAAAAAACATGGGTTATAGCCCATCGTTTTTTGAAATTTTGAAAAAAAAAATTAACCTCGTTTTTAATCATTTTTGAACATGGGCTATAGCCCATACCGTACGGCATACTATAGCACGCCGTTTTTCATCATTTTTGAGGTTTTGAAAAAAATGAAAAAAAAAAAAACATGGGTTATAGCCCATCGTTTTTTTTATTTTGGAAAAATAATTAACCTCGTTTTTCATCATTTTTGAACATGGGCTATAGCCCATACCATACGGCATACTATAGCATGCCGTTTTTCATCATTTTTGAGGTTTTGAAGAAAAAAAAAAAAAAAAGAAAAACATGGGTTATAGCCCATCGTTTTTTGAAATTTTGGAAAAAAAAATTAACCTCGTTTTTAATCATTTTTGAACATGGGCTATAGCCCATACCGTACGGCATACTATAGCACGCCGTTTTTCATCATTTTTGAGGTTTAAAAAAAAAAAAAAACATGGGTTATAGCCCATCATTTTTTGAAATTTAGAAAAAAAAAAGTAACCTAGTTTTTCATGATTTTTGAACATGGGCTATAGCCCATACCGTACTGCATACTATAGCACGCCGTTTTTCATCATTTTTGAGGTTTTGAAAAAAAAAACAAAAAAAAACATGGGTTATAGCCCATCGTTTTTTTTAATTTTGGAAAAATTATTAACCTCGTTTTTCATCATTTTTGAACATGGGCTATAGCCCATACCATACGGCATACTATAGCATGCCGTTTTTCATCATTTTTGAGGTTTTGAAGAAAAAAACAAAACAAAAAAAACATGGGTTATAGCCCATAGTTTTTTGAAATGTTGGAAAAAAAATTAACCTTGTTTTTAATCATTTTTGAACATGGGCTATAGCCCATACCATACGGCATACTATAGTACGCAGTTTTTCATCATTTTTGAGGTTTTGAAAAAAAAAAAAAACATGGGTTATAGCCCATCGTTTTTTTAAATTTTGGAAAAATAATTAACCTCGTTTTTCATTATTTTTGAACATGGGCTATAGCCCATACCATACGGCATACTATAGCATGCCGTTTTTCATCATTTTTGAGGTTTTGAAGAAAAAAAAAAAAAAAAAAAAAACATGGGTTATAGCCCATCGTTTTTTGAAATTTTGAAAAAAAAAATTAACCTCGTTTTTAATCATTTTTGAACATGGGCTATAGCCCATACCGTACGGCATACTATAGCACGCCGTTTTTCATCATTTTTGAGGTTTTGAAAAAAATGAAAAAAAAAAAAAACATGGGTTATAGCCCATCGTTTTTTTTATTTTGGAAAAATAATTAACCTCGTTTTTCATCATTTCTGAACATGGGCTATAGCCCATACCATACGGCATACTATAGCATGCCGTTTTTCATCATTTTTGAGGTTTTGAAGAAAAAAAAAAAGAAAAAAAAACATGGGTTATAGCCCATTGTTTTTTGAAATTTTGAAAAAAAAAATTAACCTCGTTTTTAATCATTTTTGAACATGAGCTATAGCCCATACCGTACGGCATACTATAGCACGCCGTTTTTCATCATTTTTGAGGTTTTGAAAAAAATGAAAAAAAAAAAAAAACATGGGTTATAGCCCATCGTTTTTTTTATTTTGGAAAAATAATTAACCTCGTTTTTCATCATTTTTGAACATGGGCTATAGCCCATACCATACGGCATACTATAGCATGCCGTTTTTCATCATTTTTGAGGTTTTGAAGAAAAAAAAACAAACAAAAAAAACATGGGTTATAGCCCATCGTTTTTTGAAATTTTGAAAAAAAAAATTAACCTCGTTTTTAATCATTTTTGAACATGGGCTATAGCCCATACCGTACGGCATACTATAGCACGCCGTTTTTCATCATTTTTGAGGTTAAAAAAAAAAAAGAAAAAACATGGGTTATAGCCCATCGTTTTGTTTAATTTTGGAAGAAAAAAAAAACCTCGTTTTTCATCATTTTTGAACATGGGCTATAGCCCATACCGTACGGCATACTATAGCACGCCGTTTTTCATCATTTTTGAGGTTTTGAAAAAAAAAAAAAACATGGGTTATAGCCCATCGTTTTTTGAAATTTAGAAAAAAAAAAGTAACCTAGTTTTTCATCATTTTTGAACATGGGCTATAGCCCATACCGTACTGCATACTATAGCACGCCGTTTTTCATCATTTTTGAGGTTTTGAAAAAAAAACAAAAAAAAAACATGGGCCCATCGTTTTTTTTTATTTTGGAAAAATTATTAACCTCGTTTTTCATCATTTTTGAACATGGGCTATAGCCCATACCATACGGCATACTATAGCATGCCGTTTTTCATCATTTTTGAGGTTTTGAAGAAAAAAAACAAAAACAAAAAACATGGGTTATAGCCCATCGTTTTTTGAAATGTTGGAAAAAAAATTAACCTTGTTTTTAATCATTTTTGAACATGGGCTATAGCCCATACCATACGGCATACTATAGTACGCCGTTTTTCATCATTTTTGAGGTTTTGAAAAAAACAAACAAACATGGGTTATAGCCCATCGTTTTTTTAAATTTTGGAAAAATAATTAACCTCGTTTTTCATTATTTTTGAACATGGGCTATAGCCCATACCATACGGCATACTATAGCATGCCGTTTTTCATCATTTTTGAGGTTTTGAAGAAAAAAAAAAAAAAAAAAAAACATGGGTTATAGCCCATCGTTTTTTTAAATTTTGGAAAAATAATTAACCTCGTTTTTAATCATTTTTGAACATGGGCTATAGCCCATACCGTACGGCATACTATAGCACGCCGTTTTTCATCATTTTTGAGGTTTTGAAAAAAATGAAAAAAAAACAAAACATGGGTTATAGCCCATCGTTTTTTTTAATTTTGGAAAAAAAATTAACCTCGTTTTTCATCATTTTTGAACATGGGCTATAGCCCATACCATACGGCATACTATAGCATGCCGTTTTTCATCATTTTTGAGGTTTTGAAGAAAAAAAAAAACAAAAAAAAACATGGGTTATAGCCCATCGTTTTTTGAAATTTTGAAAAAAAAAATTAACCTCGTTTTTAATCATTTTTGAACATGGGCTATAGCCCATACCGTACGGCATACTATAGCACGCCGTTTTTCATCATTTTTGAGGTTTTGAAAAAAAAAACAAAAAAAAACATGGGTTATAGCCCATCGTTTTTTTTTATTTTGGAAAAATTATTAACCTCGTTTTTCATCATTTTTGAACATGGGCTATAGCCCATACCATACGGCATACTATAGCATGCCGTTTTTCATCATTTTTGAGGTTTTGAAGAAAAAAACAAAACAAAAAAAACATGGGTTATAGCCCATAGTTTTTTGAAATGTTGGAAAAAAAATTAACCTTGTTTTTAATCATTTTTGAACATGGGCTATAGCCCATACCATACGGCATACTATAGTACGCAGTTTTTCATCATTTTTGAGGTTTTGAAAAAAAAAAAAAAACATGGGTTATAGCCCATCGTTTTTTTAAATTTTGGAAAAATAATTAACCTCGTTTTTCATTATTTTTGAACATGGGCTATAGCCCATACCATACGGCATACTATAGCACGCCGTTTTTCATCATTTTTGAGGTTTTGAAAAAAATGAAAAAAAAAAAAAACATGGGTTATAGCCCATCGTTTTTTTTATTTTGGAAAAATAATTAACCTCGTTTTTCATCATTTTTGAACATGGGCTATAGCCCATACCATACGGCATACTATAGCATGCCGTTTTTCATCATTTTTGAGGTTTTGAAGAAAAAAAAAAAGAAAAAAAAACATGGGTTATAGCCCATTGTTTTTTGAAATTTTGAAAAAAAAAATTAACCTCGTTTTTAATCATTTTTGAACATGAGCTATAGCCCATACCGTACGGCATACTATAGCACGCCGTTTTTCATCATTTTTGAGGTTTTGAAAAAAATGAAAAAAAAAAAAAACATGGGTTATAGCCCATCGTTTTTTTTATTTTGGAAAAATAATTAACCTCGTTTTTCATCATTTTTGAACATGGGCTATAGCCCATACCATACGGCATACTATAGCATGCCGTTTTTCATCATTTTTGAGGTTTTGAAGAAAAAAAAAAAAACAAAAAAAACATGGGTTATAGCCCATCGTTTTTTGAAATTTTGAAAAAAAAAATTAACCTCGTTTTTAATCATTTTTGAACATGGGCTATAGCCCATACCGTACGGCATACTATAGCACGCCGTTTTTCATCATTTTTGAGGTTTAAAAAAAAAAAGAAAAAACATGGGTTATAGCCCATCGTTTTTTGAAATTTAGAAAAAAAAAAGTAACCTAGTTTTTCATCATTTTTGAACATGGGCTATAGCCCATACCGTACTGCATACTATAGCACGCCGTTTTTCATCATTTTTGAGGTTTTGAAAAAAAAACAAAAAAAAAACATGGGTTATAGCCCATCGTTTTTTTTTATTTTGGAAAAATTATTAACCTCGTTTTTCATCATTTTTGAACATGGGCTATAGCCCATACCATACGGCATACTATAGCATGCCGTTTTTCATCATTTTTGAGGTTTTGAAGAAAAAAAACAAAAACAAAAAACATGGGTTATAGCCCATCGTTTTTTGAAATGTTGGAAAAAAAATTAACCTTGTTTTTAATCATTTTTGAACATGGGCTATAGCCCATACCATACGGCATACTATAGTACGCCGTTTTTCATCATTTTTGAGGTTTTGAAAAAAAAAAACAAACATGGGTTATAGCCCATCGTTTTTTTAAATTTTGGAAAAATAATTAACCTCGTTTTTCATTATTTTTTGAACATGGGCTATAGCCCATACCATACGGCATACTATAGCATGCCGTTTTTCATCATTTTTGAGGTTTTGAAGAAAAAAAAAAAAAAAAAAAAAAACATGGGTTATAGCCCATCGTTTTTTTAAATTTTGGAAAAATAATTAACCTCGTTTTTAATCATTTTTGAACATGGGCTATAGCCCATACCGTACGGCATACTATAGCACGCCGTTTTTCATCATTTTTGAGGTTTTGAAAAAAATGAAAAAAAAAAAAAACATGGGTTATAGCCCATCGTTTTTTTTAATTTTGGAAAAAAAATTAACCTTGTTTTTCATCATTTTTGAACATGGGCTATAGCCCATACCATACGGCATACTATAGCATGCCGTTTTTCATCATTTTTGAGGTTTTGAAGAAAAAAAAAAAAAAAAAAAAACATGGGTTATAGCCCATCGTTTTTTGAAATTTTGAAAAAAAAAATTAACCTCGTTTTTAATCATTTTTGAACATGGGCTATAGCCCATACCGTACGGCATACTATAGCACGCCGTTTTTCATCATTTTTGAGGTTTTGAAAAAAATGAAAAAAAAACAAAACATGGGTTATAGCCCATCGTTTTTTTTAATTTTGGAAAAAAAATTAACCTTGTTTTTCATCATTTTTGAACATGGGCTATAGCCCATACCATACGGCATACTATAGCATGCCGTTTTTCATCATTTTTGAGGTTTTGAAGAAAAAAAAAAAAAAAAAAAAACATGGGTTATAGCCCATCGTTTTTTGAAATTTTGAAAAAAAAAATTAACCTCGTTTTTAATCATTTTTGAACATGGGCTATAGCCCATACCGTACGGCATACTATAGCACGCCGTTTTTCATCATTTTTGAGGTTTTGAAAAAAATGAAAAAAAAACAAAACATGGGTTATAGCCCATCGTTTTTTTTTATTTTGGAAAAATAATTAACCTCGTTTTTCATCATTTTTGAACATGGGCTATAGCCCATACCATACGGCATACTATAGCATGCCGTTTTTCATCATTTTTGAGGTTTTGAAGAAAAAAAAAACAAAAAAAAAACATGGGTTATAGCCCATCGTTTTTTGAAATTTTGAAAAAAAAAATTAACCTCGTTTTTAATCATTTTTGAACATGGGCTATAGCCCATACCGTACGGCATACTATAGCACGCCGTTTTTCATCATTTTTGAGGTTTAAAAAAAAAAAAAAAAAAAGAAAAAACATGGGTTATAGCCCATCGTTTTTTTTAATTTTGGAAGAAAAAAAAACCCTCGTTTTTCATCATTTTTGAACATGGGCTATAGCCCATACCATACGGCATACTATAGCATGCCGTTTTTCATCATTTTTGAGGTTTTGAAGAAAAAAAAAGAAAAAAAAAGAAACATGGGTTATAGCCCATCGTTTTTTGAAATTTTGAAAAAAAAAATTAACCTCGTTTTTAATCATTTTTGAACATGGGCTATAGCCCATACCGTACGGCATACTATAGCACGCCGTTTTTCATCATTTTTGAGGTTTTGAAAAAAATGAAAAAAAAAAAAAACATGGGTTATAGCCCATCGTTTTTTAATTTTGGAAAAAAAATTAACCTCGTTTTTCATCATTTTTGAACATGGGCTATAGCCCATACCATACGTCATACTATAGCATGCCGTTTTTCATCATTTTTGAGGTTTTGAAGAAAAAAAAAAAAAAAAAAAACATGGGTTATAGCCCATCGTTTTTTGAAAATTTGAAAAAAAAAATTAACCTCGTTTTTAATCATTTTTGAACATGGGCTATAGCCCATACCGTACGGCATACTATAGCACGCAGTTTTTCATCATTTTTGAGGTTTTGAAAAAAATGAAAAAAAAAAAAAACATGGGTTATAGCCCATCGTTTTTTTTAATTTTGGAAAAATAATTAACCTCGTTTTTCATCATTTTTGAACATGGGCTATAGCCCATACCATACGGCATACTATAGCATGCCGTTTTTCATCATTTTTGAGGTTTTGAAGAAAAAAAAAACAAAAAAAAAACATGGGTTATAGCCCATCGTTTTTTGAAATTTTGAAAAAAAAAATTAACCTCGTTTTTAATCATTTTTGAACATGGGCTATAGCCCATACCGTACGGCATACTATAGCACGCCGTTTTTCATCATTTTTGAGGTTTAAAAAAAAAAAAAAAAAAAGAAAAAACATGGGTTATAGCCCATCGTTTTTTTTAATTTTGGAAGAAAAAAAAAACCTCGTTTTTCATCATTTTTGAACATGGGCTATAGCCCATACCATACGGCATACTATAGCATGCCGTTTTTCAACATTTTTGAGGTTTTGAAGAAAAAAAAAAAAAAAAAAAAAACATGGGTTATAGCCCATCGTTTTTTGAAATTTTGAAAAAAGAATTAACCTCGTTTTTAATCATTTTTGAACATGGGCTATAGCCCATACCGTACGGCATACTATAGCACGCCGTTTTTCATCATTTTTGAGGTTTTGAAAAAAATGAAAAAAAAACAAAACATGGGTTATAGCCCATCGTTTTTTTTTATTTTGGAAAAATAATTAACCTCGTTTTTCATCATTTTTGAACATGGGCTATAGCCCATACCATACGGCATACTATAGCATGCCGTTTTTCATCATTTTTGAGGTTTTGAAGAAAAAAAAAAAAAAAAAAAAACATGGGTTATAGCCCATCGTTTTTTGAAATTTTGAAAAAAAAAATTAACCTCGTTTTTAATCATTTTTGAACATGGGCTATAGCCCATACCGTACGGCATACTATAGCACGCCGTTTTTCATCATTTTTGAGGTTTTGAAAAAAATGAAAAAAAAACAAAACATGGGTTATAGCCCATCGTTTTTTTTTATTTTGGAAAAATAATTAACCTCGTTTTTCATAATTTTTGAACATGGGCTATAGCCCATACCATACGGCATACTATAGCATGCCGTTTTTCATCATTTTTGAGGTTTTGAAGAAAAAAAAAAAAAAAAAAAACATGGGTTATAGCCCATCGTTTTTTTTAATTTTGGAAGAAAAAAAAAACCTCGTTTTTCATCATTTTTGAACATGGGCTATAGCCCATACCGTACGGCATAATATAGCACGCCGTTTTTCATCATTTTTGAGGTTTTGAAAAAAAAAAAAAACATGGGTTATAGCCCATCGTTTTTTGAAATTTAGAAAAGAAAAAGTAACCTAGTTTTTCATCATTTTTGAACATGGGCTATAGCCCATACCGTACTGCATACTATAGCACGCCGTTTTTCATCATTTTTGAGGTTTTGAAAAAAACAAACAAAAAAAACATGGGTTATAGCCCATCGTTTTTTTTAATTTTGGAAAAATTATTAACCTCGTTTTTCATCATTTTTGAACATGGGCTATAGCCCATACCGTACGGCATACTATAGCACGCCGTTTTTCATCATTTTTGAGGTTTTGAAAAAAATGAAAAAAAAACAAAACATGGGTTATAGCCCATCGTTTTTTTTTATTTTGGAAAAATAATTAACCTCGTTTTTCATCATTTTTGAACATGGGCTATAGCCCATACCATACGGCATACTATAGCATGCCGTTTTTCATCATTTTTGAGGTTTTGAAGAAAAAAAAACAAAAAAAAAAACATGGGTTATAGCCCATCGTTTTTTGAAATTTTGAAAAAAAAAAATTAACCTCGTTTTTAATCATTTTTGAACATGGGCTATAGCCCATACCGTACGGCATACTATAGCACGCCGTTTTTCATCATTTTTGAGGTTTAAAAAAAAAAAAAAAAAAAGAAAAAACATGGGTTATAGCCCATCGTTTTTTTAAATTTTGGAAGAAAAAAAAACCCTCGTTTTTCATCATTTTTGAACATGGGCTATAGCCCATACCGTACGGCATAATATAGCATGCCGTTTTTCATCATTTTTGAGGTTTTGAAAAAAAAAAAAAAACATGGGTTATAGCCCATCGTTTTTTGAAATTTAGAAAAGAAAAAGTAACCTAGTTTTTCATCATTTTTGAACATGGGCTATAGCCCATACCGTACTGCATACTATAGCACGCCGTTTTTCATCATTTTTGAGGTTTTGAAAAAAAAAACAAAAAAAAACATGGGTTATAGCCCATCGTTTTTTTTAATTTTGGAAAAATTATTAACCTCGTTTTTCATCATTTTTGAACATGGGCTATAGCCCATACCATACGGCATACTATAGTACGCCGTTTTTCATCATTTTTGAGGTTTAAAAAAAAAAAAAAAAACATGGGTTATAGCCCATCGTTTTTTTAAATTTTGAAAAAAAAAATTAACCTCGTTTTTAATCATTTTTGAACATGGGCTATAGCCCATACCGTACGGCATACTATAGCACGCCGTTTTTCATCATTTTTGAGGTTTAAAAAAAAAAAAAAAAAAAAACAAAACATGGGTTATAGCCCATCGTTTTTTTTAATTTTGGAAGAAAAAAAAAACCTCGTTTTTCATCATTTTTGAACATGGGCTATAGCCCATACCGTACGGCATAATATAGCACGCCGTTTTTCATCATTTTTGAGGTTTTGAAAAAAAAAAAAAACATGGGTTATAGCCCATCGTTTTTTGAAATTTAGAAAAGAAAAAGTAACCTAGTTTTTCATCATTTTTGAACATGGGCTATAGCCCATACCGTACTGCATACTATAGCACGCCGTTTTTCATCATTTTTGAGGTTTTGAAAAAAACAAACAAAAAAAACATGGGTTATAGCCCATCGTTTTTTTTAATTTTGGAAAAATTATTAACCTCGTTTTTCATCATTTTTGAACATGGGCTATAGCCCATACCGTACGGCATACTATAGCACGCCGTTTTTCATCATTTTTGAGGTTTTGAAAAAAATGAAAAAAAAACAAAACATGGGTTATAGCCCATCGTTTTTTTTTATTTTGGAAAAATAATTAACCTCGTTTTTCATCATTTTTGAACATGGGCTATAGCCCATACCATACGGCATACTATAGCATGCCGTTTTTCATCATTTTTGAGGTTTTGAAGAAAAAAAAACAAAAAAAAAAACATGGGTTATAGCCCATCGTTTTTTGAAATTTTGAAAAAAAAAAATTAACCTCGTTTTTAATCATTTTTGAACATGGGCTATAGCCCATACCGTACGGCATACTATAGCACGCCGTTTTTCATCATTTTTGAGGTTTAAAAAAAAAAAAAAAAAAAGAAAAAACATGGGTTATAGCCCATCGTTTTTTTAAATTTTGGAAGAAAAAAAAAACCTCGTTTTTCATCATTTTTGAACATGGGCTATAGCCCATACCGTACGGCATAATATAGCATGCCGTTTTTCATCATTTTTGAGGTTTTGAAAAAAAAAAAAAACATGGGTTATAGCCCATCGTTTTTTGAAATTTAGAAAAGAAAAAGTAACCTAGTTTTTCATCATTTTTGAACATGGGCTATAGCCCATACCGTACTGCATACTATAGCACGCCGTTTTTCATCATTTTTGAGGTTTTGAAAAAAAAAACAAAAAAAAACATGGGTTATAGCCCATCGTTTTTTTTAATTTTGGAAAAATTATTAACCTCGTTTTTCATCATTTTTGAACATGGGCTATAGCCCATACCATACGGCATACTATAGTACGCAGTTTTTCATCATTTTTGAGGTTTAAAAAAAAAAAAAAAAACATGGGTTATAGCCCATCGTTTTTTTAAATTTTGAAAAAAAAAATTAACCTCGTTTTTAATCATTTTTGAACATGGGCTATAGCCCATACCGTACGGCATACTATAGCACGCCGTTTTTCATCATTTATGAGGTTTTGAAAAAAAAAAACAAAAAAAAAACATGGGTTATAGCCCATCGTTTTTTGAAATTTAGAAAAAAAAAATTAACCTCCTTTTTAATCATTTTTGAACATGGGCTATAGCCCATACCGTACGGCATACTATAGCACACCGTTTTTCATCATTTTTGAGGTTTTGAAAAAAATGGAAAAAAAAAAAAAACATGGGTTATAGCCCATCTGTTACATAATCGGGGATATATATTTATGAGATGATAACGTGGTGATTGTATTTATATATATATATATATTATATGATAACTTCGTTATGTTTATATATATATATATAATTATAATATATCATGAATAGGTTACATTATACAGAGTGCTGATCAGTTCTTTCAGTCACAGGTCTGATCTGCTGTGGTGCGTGGAGGCGGAGACCAATCAACCTGTCTGCCCACCCCCTCGTCACCAGGAACCAATCCGCTCTCAGAGGACCAGCCTGGCTGGGAACACTACTTAACAGCAGATGTGCCGCTTGATCGTTGGCATTGTCTCTCAGTCACCCATACTGTGCAGTACTCTGTCCATGTCGGAGCTAGTTAACGCTCAATAGTCAATACTGTGTGTATTCTGTGTAAGGCATAGGCCCGGGTCTTCAGTTCACCTGTGGGGAGCACCCAGAGCCTTTACCTATCTCATTACCTGAGGGTACCAGTGATTATATATATACATGTAGAGAGAATATATATATATAATGTGAACGGAGTATGGGAGCATGTTTACTGTAACCTTTTGTTAGGAAGTAGGTAGAGTAGGGAGGTTAGGCAGTTAAATCTTGTGTAACCCCTCTTTTCCTTTTCTAGATTAGGTTTATTTAGAGGGCTCAGTTGATCCAGAATAGGGCTAGATAGTTTTGATTGTTTTGTTAAGTTGCCCCATACAGCCGGTTCCCCTTGTATTGTTCCTCGTATACACATTGGGTAAAGGGCTCTTCCCTTATTTTGATTTGGTTGGAAACCCTTAACTATCATTATTAGTCGCTTACAGGTTGCCAGGACAGAAGGAGGTAGATAGAGATATAGATATATTCCACTGCTTACATATAGAGATATAGACGTATATACTATGTGAACTGTGTGTGAACCACCTTCTGTCCAGTTGTGTACGACTTATCATCTTACCGGGCAATAAATAACAACTCTTATGTCAGCCGTGTTGCATTCTCTTCTTGATATACCCCTAGACATTCAAAGGGGAATGTAACATGTTTTTGAAATTTTGAAAAAAAGATTTAACCTCGTTTTTCATCATTTTTGAACTATAGCCCATACCGTACGGCATACTATAGCACGCCGTTATTCATCATTTTTGAGGTTTTGAAAAAAAAAACAAAAAAAAAACATGGGTTATAGCCCATCGTTTTTTGAAATTTTGATTTTTTTTTTGTAACCTCGATTTTAATCATTTTTTAACATGGGCTATAGCCCATACCGTACGGCATACTATAGCACGCCGTTTTTCATCATTTTTGAGGTTTTGAAAAAAATGAAAAAAAAACAAACATGGGTTATAGCCCATCGTTTTTTGAAATTTTGATTTCTTTTTTTAACCTCGTTTTTCATCATTTTTGAACATGGGCTATAGCCCATACCGTACGGCATACTATAGCACGCCGTTTTTCATCATTTTTGAGGTTTTGAAAAAATTAAAAAAAAAAAAACATGGGTTATAGCCCATCGTTTTTTGAAATTTTGAAAAAAACAATTAACCTCGTTTTTCATCATTTTTGAACATGGGCTATAGCCCATACCGTACGGCATACTATAGCACGCCGTTTTTCATCATTTTTGAGGTTTTAAAAAAAAACAAAAAAAAAACATGGGTTATAGCCCATCGTTTTTTGAAAATTTGAAAAAAAAGATAACCTCGTTTTTCATCATTTTTTAACATGGGCTATAGCCCATACCGTACGGCATACTATAGCACGCCGTTTTTCATCATTTTTGAGCTTTTGAAAAAAATTGAAAAAAAAAAACATGGGTTATAGCCCATCGTTTTTTGAAAATTTGGAAAAAAAAATTAACCTCGTTTTTCATCATTTTTGAACATGGGCTATAGCCCATACCGTACGGCATACTATACCACGCCGTTTTTCATCATTTTTGAGGTTTTGAAAAAAATGAAAAAAACAAAACAAACATGGGTTATAGCCTATCGTTTTTTGAAATTTTGGAGAAAAAAAATTAACCTAGTTTTTCATCATTTTTGAACATGGGCTATAGCCCATATCGTACGGCATACTATAGCACGCCGTTTTTCATCATTTTTGAGCTTTTGAAAAAAAAGAAAAAAAAAAGAAAACATGGGTTATAGCCCATCGTTTTTTGAAATTTTGATTTATTTTTTTAACCTCGTTTTTCATCATTTTTGAACATGGGCTATAGCCCATACCATACGGCATACTATAGCACGCCGTTTTTCATCATTTTTGAGGTTTTGAAAAAAATGGAAAAAAAAACATGGGTTATAGCCCATCGTTTTTTGAAATTTTGAAAAAAACAATTAACCTCGTTTTTCATCATTTTTGAACATGGGCTATAGCCCATACCGTACGGCATACTATAGCACGCCGTTTTTCATCATTTTTGAGCTTTTGAAAAAAATGAAAAAAAAACAAACATGGGTTATAGCCCATCGTTTTTTGAAAATTTGATTTCTTTTTTTAACCTCGTTTTTTATCATTTTTGACCATGGGCTATGGCCCATACCGTACGGCATACTATAGCACGCCGTTTTTCATCATTTTTGAGGATTTGAAAAAAAATAAAAATAAAAACAAAACATGGGTTATAGCCCATCGTTTTTTGAATTTTTGAATTGTTTTTAATCCTCGTTTTTTATCATTTTTGACCATGGGCTATGGCCCATACCGTACGGCATACTATAGCACGCCGTTTTTCATCATTTTTGAGGATTTGAAAAAAATGGAAAAAAAAACAAAACATGGGTTATAGCCCATCGTTTTTTGAAATTTGGATTTCTTTTTTTAACCTCGTTTTTCATCATTTTTGAACATGGGCTATAGCCCATACCGTACGGCATACTATAGCACGCCGTTTTTCATCATTTTTGAGCTTTTGAAAAAAAAAAAAAAAAAAAAAAAACATGGGTTATAGCCCATCCTTTTTTGAAATTTTGAAAAAAAAAATTACCTCGTTTTTCAACATTTTTGAACATGGGCTATAGCCCATACCGTACGGCATACTATAGCACGCCGTTTTTCATCATTTTTGAGCTTTTGAAAAAAAACAAAAAACAAAAAAAAACATGGGTTATAGCCCATCGTTTTTTGAAATTTTGAAAAAAAAAAATTACCTCGTTTTTCAACATTTTTGAACATGGGCTATAGCCCATACCGTACGGCATACTATAGCACGCCGTTTTTCATCATTTTTGAGGTTTTGAAAAAAATGAAAAAAAAAAAAACATGGGTTATAGCCCATCGTTTTTTGAAATTTTGGAGAAAAAAAATGTACCTCGTTTTTCATCATTTTGGAAAAAAGAAAAAGAAAAAAAAAACATGGGTTATAGCCCATCGTTTTTTGAATCTTTTTTGAATCCTCGTTTTTTATCATTTTTGACCATGGGCTATGGCCCATACCGTACGGCATACTATAGCACGCCGTTTTTCATCATTTTTGAGGATTTGAAAAAAATGAAAAAAAAAAAAAACATGGGTTATAGCCCATCGTTTTTTGAAATTTTGGAGAAAAGAAATTTACCTCGTTTTTCATCATTTTGGAAAAAAGAAAAAGAAAAAAAAAACATGGGTTATAGCCCATCGTTTTTTGAAAAAAATTTAATCCTCGTTTTTTATCATTTTTGACCATGGGCTATGGCCCATACCGTACGGCATACTATAGCACGCCGTTTTTCATCATTTTTGAGGATTTGAAAAAAATGAAAAATGTGTTATAGCCCATCGTTTTTTAAATCTTTGAAAAAAAAATTATCCTCGTTTTTCATCATTTTTGACCATCCCACTGAGAAATAGCCAGCTATTTGACGTGCGTCTAAAAATGGGATAAAAAACGTCTAAAAATAGACGCCTAAAACACGTCTATTTTTAGACGTGTTTTAGACGTCTATTTTTAGACGTTTTTTTATCCCATTTTTAGACGCTCGTCTAATAGCCCATACCGTACGGCATACTATAGCACGCTGTTTTTCATCATTTTTGAGGATTTAAAAAAAAAACATGGGTTATAGCCCATCGTTTTTTGAATTTTTGAATTTTTTTTAATCCTCGTTTTTTATCATTTTTGATCATGGGCTATGGCCCATACCGTACGGCATACTATAGCACGCCGTTTTTCATCATTTTTGAGGATTTGAAAATAATGGAAAAAAAACAAAACATGGGTTATAGCCCATCGTTTTTTGAAATTTGGATTTTTTTTTTAACCTTGTTTTTCATCATTTTTGAACATGGGCTATAGCCCATACCGTACGGCATACTATAGCTCGCCGTTTTTCATCATTTTTGAGCTTTTGAAAAAAAAAAACAAAAAAAAAAAACATGGGTTATAGCCCATCGTTTTTTGAAATTTTGAAAAAAAAAATTACCTCGTTTTTCAACATTTTTGAACATGGGCTATAGCCCATACCGTACGGCATACTATAGCACGCCGTTTTTCATCATTTTTGAGGTTTTTGAAAAAAAAAAAAAAACATGGGTTATAGCCCATCGTTTTTATTTTTATTTTGGAAAAATAAATTACCTCGTTTTCCCACATTTTTGAACATGGGCTATAGCCCATACCGTACGGCATACTATAGCACGCCGTTTTTCATCATTTTTGAGGTTTTGAAAAAATTGAAAAAAAAAACAAACATGGGTTATAGCCTATCGTTTTTTGAAATTTTGAAAAAAAAAATTAACCTCGTTTTTCATCATTTTTGAACATGGGCTATGGCCCATACCGTACGGCATACTATAGCACGCCGTTTTTCATCATTTTTGAGGATTTGAAAAAAATGAAAAATGTGTTATAGCCCATCGTTTTTTAAATCTTTGAAAAAAAAATTATCCTCGTTTTTCATCATTTTTGACCATCCCACTGAGAAATAGCCAGCTATTTGACGTGCGTCTAAAAATGGGATAAAAAACGTCTAAAAATAGACGCCTAAAACACGTCTATTTTTAGACGTGTTTTAGACGTCTATTTTTAGACGTTTTTTTATCCCATTTTTAGACGCTCGTCTAATAGCCCATACCGTACGGCATACTATAGCACGCTGTTTTTCATCATTTTTGAGGATTTAAAAAAAAAACATGGGTTATAGCCCATCGTTTTTTGAATTTTTGAATTTTTTTTAATCCTCGTTTTTTATCATTTTTGATCATGGGCTATGGCCCATACCGTACGGCATACTATAGCACGCCGTTTTTCATCATTTTTGAGGATTTGAAAATAATGGAAAAAAAACAAAACATGGGTTATAGCCCATCGTTTTTTGAAATTTGGATTTTTTTTTTAACCTTGTTTTTCATCATTTTTGAACATGGGCTATAGCCCATACCGTACGGCATACTATAGCTCGCCGTTTTTCATCATTTTTGAGCTTTTGAAAAAAAAAAACAAAAAAAAAAAACATGGGTTATAGCCCATCGTTTTTTGAAATTTTGAAAAAAAAAATTACCTCGTTTTTCAACATTTTTGAACATGGGCTATAGCCCATACCGTACGGCATACTATAGCACGCCGTTTTTCATCATTTTTGAGGTTTTTGAAAAAAAAAAAAAAACATGGGTTATAGCCCATCGTTTTTATTTTTATTTTGGAAAAATAAATTACCTCGTTTTCCCACATTTTTGAACATGGGCTATAGCCCATACCGTACGGCATACTATAGCACGCCGTTTTTCATCATTTTTGAGGTTTTGAAAAAATTGAAAAAAAAAACAAACATGGGTTATAGCCTATCGTTTTTTGAAATTTTGAAAAAAAAAATTAACCTCGTTTTTCATCATTTTTGAACATGGGCTATAGCCCATACCGTACGGCATACTATAGCACGCCGTTTTTCATCATTTTTGAGGTTTTGAAAAAAATGAAAAAAAAAAAAACATGGGTTATAGCCCATCGTTTTTTGAAAATTTGATTTTTTTTTTAACCTCGTTTTTCATCATTTTTGAACATGGGCTATAACCCATACCGTACGGCATACTATAGCACGCCGTTTTTCATCATTTTTGAGGTTTTTGAAAAAAATAAAAAATAATAAAAAAACATGGGTTATAGCCCATCGTTTTTTGAAATTTTGAAAAAAAAAAATAACCTCGTTTTTCAACATTTTTGAACATGGGCTATAGCCCATACCGTACGGCATACTATAGCACGCCGTTTTTCATCATTTTTGAGGTTTTGAAAAAATTGAAAAAAAAAACAAACATGGGTTATAGCCTATCGTTTTTTGAAATTTTGAAAAAAAAAATTAACCTCGTTTTTCATCATTTTTGAACATGGGCTATAGCCCATACCGTACGGCATACTATAGCACGCCGTTTTTCATCATTTTTGAGGTTTTGAAAAAAATGGAAAAAAAAACAAACATGGGTTATAGCCCATCGTTTTTTGAAAATTAGATTTCTTTTTTAACCTCGTTTTTCATCATTTTTGAACATGGGCTATAACCCATACCGTACGGCATACTATAGCACGCCGTTTTTCATCATTTTTTAGGTTTTTGAAAAAAAAAAAAAAACATGGGTTATAGCCCATCGTTTTTTTTTAATTTTGGAAAAAAAAATTACCTCGTTTTCCCACATTTTTGAACATGGGCTATAGCCCATACCGTACGGCATACTATAGCACGCCGTTTTTCATCATTTTTGAGGTTTTGAAAAAAATGAAAAAAAAACAAACATGGGTTATAGCCCATCGTTTTTTGAAATTTTGATTTCTTTTTTAACCTCGTTTTTTATCATTTTTTAACATGGGCTATAGCCCATACCGTACGGCATACTATAGCACGCCGTTTTTCATCATTTTTGAGGTTTTTGAAAAAAAAAAAAAAAAAAAAAATATGGGTTATAGCCCATCGTTTTTTTGAAATTTTGGAAAAAAAAATTACCTCGTTTTTCCACATTTTTGAACATGGGCTATAGCCCATACCGTACGGCATACTATAGCACGCAGTTTTTCATCATTTTTGAGGTTTTGAAAAAAACGAAAAAAAAAACAAACATGGGTTATAGCCCATCGTTTTTTGAAATTTTGATTTTTTTTTTAACCTTGTTTTTCATCATTTTTGAACATGGGCTATAGCCCATACCGTACGGCATACTATAGCACGCCGTTTTTCATCATTTTTTAGCTTTTGATTATTTATTTTTTTAAACAAAAAAACATGGGTTATAGCCCATCGTTTTTTGAAATTTTGAAAAAAAAAATTACCTCGTTTTTCATCATTTTTGAACATGGGCTATAGCCCATACCGTACAGCATACTATAGCACGCCGTTTTTCATCATTTTTGAGGTTTTGAAAAAAATGAAAAAAATAACAAACATGGGTTATAGCCTATAGTTTTTTTGAAATTTTGAAAAAATAAATTAACCTCGTTTTTCATCATTTTTGAACATGGGCTATAGCCCATACCGTACGGCATACTATAGCACGCCGTTTTTCATCATTTTTGAGGTTTTGAATTTTTTTTTTTTTTAAACAAAAAAACATGGGTTATAGCCCATCGTTTTTTGAAATTTTGAAAAAAAAACTAAACTCGTTTTTCAACATTTTTGAACATGGGCTATAGCCCATACCGTACGGCATACTATAGCACGCCGTTTTTCATCATTTTTGAGGTTTTGAAAAAAATGAAAAAAAAAAACAAACATGGGTTATAGCCTATAGTTTTTTGAAATTTTGAAAAAATAAATTAACCTTGTTTTTCATCATTTTTGAACATGGGCTATAGCCCATACCGTACGGCATACTATAGCACGCCGTTTTTCATCATTTTTGAGGTTTTGAAAAAAATGAAAAAAAAAAAAAAACATGGGTTATAGCCCATCCTTTTTTGAAATTTTGAAAAAAAAAATTACCTCGTTTTTCAACATTTTTGAACATGGGCTATAGCCCATACCGTACGGCATACTATAGCACGCCGTTTTTCATCATTTTTGAGCTTTTGAAAAAAAACAAAAAACAAAAAAAAACATGGGTTATAGCCCATCGTTTTTTGAAATTTTGAAAAAAAAAATTTACCTCGTTTTTCAACATTTTTGAACATGGGCTATAGCCCATACCGTACGGCATACTATAGCACGCCGTTTTTCATCATTTTTGAGGTTTTGAAAAAAATGAAAAAAAAAAAAACATGGGTTATAGCCCATCGTTTTTTGAAATTTTGGAGAAAAAAAATGTACCTCGTTTTTCATCATTTTGGAAAAAAGAAAAAGAAAAAAAAAACATGGGTTATAGCCCATCGTTTTTTGAATCTTTTTTGAATCCTCGTTTTTTATCATTTTTGACCATGGGCTATGGCCCATACCGTACGGCATACTATAGCACGCCGTTTTTCATCATTTTTGAGGATTTGAAAAAAATGAAAAAAAAAAACATGGGTTATAGCCCATCGTTTTTTGAAATTTTGGAGAAAAGAAATTTACCTCGTTTTTCATCATTTTGGAAAAAAGAAAAAGAAAAAAAAAACATGGGTTATAGCCCATCGTTTTTTGAAAAAAATTTAATCCTCGTTTTTTATCATTTTTGACCATGGGCTATGGCCCATACCGTACGGCATACTATAGCACGCCGTTTTTCATCATTTTTGAGGATTTGAAAAAAATGAAAAATGTGTTATAGCCCATCGTTTTTTAAATCTTTGAAAAAAAAATTATCCTCGTTTTTCATCATTTTTGACCATCCCACTGAGAAATAGCCAGCTATTTGACGTGCGTCTAAAAATGGGATAAAAAACGTCTAAAAATAGACGCCTAAAACACGTCTATTTTTAGACGTGTTTTAGACGTCTATTTTTAGACGTTTTTTTATCCCATTTTTAGACGCTCGTCTAATAGCCCATACCGTACGGCATACTATAGCACGCTGTTTTTCATCATTTTTGAGGATTTAAAAAAAAAACATGGGTTATAGCCCATCGTTTTTTGAATTTTTGAATTTTTTTTAATCCTCGTTTTTTATCATTTTTGATCATGGGCTATGGCCCATACCGTACGGCATACTATAGCACGCCGTTTTTCATCATTTTTGAGGATTTGAAAATAATGGAAAAAAAACAAAACATGGGTTATAGCCCATCGTTTTTTGAAATTTGGATTTTTTTTTTAACCTTGTTTTTCATCATTTTTGAACATGGGCTATAGCCCATACCGTACGGCATACTATAGCTCGCCGTTTTTCATCATTTTTGAGCTTTTGAAAAAAAAAAAAAAAAAAAAAAACATGGGTTATAGCCCATCGTTTTTTGAAATTTTGAAAAAAAAAATTACCTCGTTTTTCAACATTTTTGAACATGGGCTATAGCCCATACCGTACGGCATACTATAGCACGCCGTTTTTCATCATTTTTGAGGTTTTTGAAAAAAAAAAAAAAACATGGGTTATAGCCCATCGTTTTTTTTTTTATTTTGGAAAAAAAAATTACCTCGTTTTCCCACATTTTTGAACATGGGCTATAGCCCATACCGTACGGCATACTATAGCACGCCGTTTTTCATCATTTTTGAGGTTTTGAAAAAATTGAAAAAAAAAACAAACATGGGTTATAGCCTATCGTTTTTTGAAATTTTGAAAAAAAAAATTAACCTCGTTTTTCATCATTTTTGAACATGGGCTATAGCCCATACCGTACGGCATACTATAGCACGCCGTTTTTCATCATTTTTGAGGTTTTGAAAAAAATGAAAAAAAAAAAAACATGGGTTATAGCCCATCGTTTTTTGAAAATTTGATTTTTTTTTTAACCTCGTTTTTCATCATTTTTGAACATGGGCTATAACCCATACCGTACGGCATACTATAGCACGCCGTTTTTCATCATTTTTGAGGTTTTTGAAAAAAATAAAAAATAATAAAAAAACATGGGTTATAGCCCATCGTTTTTTGAAATTTTGAAAAAAAAAAATAACCTCGTTTTTCAACATTTTTGAACATGGGCTATAGCCCATACCGTACGGCATACTATAGCACGCCGTTTTTCATCATTTTTGAGGTTTTGAAAAAATTGAAAAAAAAAACAAACATGGGTTATAGCCTATCGTTTTTTGAAATTTTGAAAAAAAAATTAACCTCGTTTTTCATCATTTTTGAACATGGGCTATAGCCCATACCGTACGGCATACTATAGCACGCCGTTTTTCATCATTTTTGAGGTTTTGAAAAAAATGAAAAAAAAAAAAAACATGGGTTATAGCCCATCGTTTTTTGAAAATTAGATTTTTTTTTTAACCTCGTTTTTCATCATTTTTGAACATGGGCTATAACCCATACCGTACGGCATACTATAGCACGCCGTTTTTCATCATTTTTTAGGTTTTTGAAAAAAAAAAAAAAACATGGGTTATAGCCCATCGTTTTTTTTTAATTTTGGAAAAAAAAATTACCTCGTTTTCCCACATTTTTGAACATGGGCTATAGCCCATACCGTACGGCATACTATAGCACGCCGTTTTTCATCATTTTTGAGGTTTTGAAAAAAATGAAAAAAAAACAAACATGGGTTATAGCCCATCGTTTTTTGAAATTTTGATTTCTTTTTTAACCTCGTTTTTTATCATTTTTTAACATGGGCTATAGCCCATACCGTACGGCATACTATAGCACGCCGTTTTTCATCATTTTTGAGGTTTTTGAAAAAAAAAAAAAAAAAAAAAATATGGGTTATAGCCCATCGTTTTTTTGAAATTTTGGAAAAAAAAATTACCTCGTTTTTCCACATTTTTGAACATGGGCTATAGCCCATACCGTACGGCATACTATAGCACGCAGTTTTTCATCATTTTTGAGGTTTTGAAAAAAACGAAAAAAAAAACAAACATGGGTTATAGCCCATCGTTTTTTGAAATTTTGATTTTTTTTTTAACCTTGTTTTTCATCATTTTTGAACATGGGCTATAGCCCATACCGTACGGCATACTATAGCACGCCGTTTTTCATCATTTTTTAGCTTTTGATTATTTATTTTTTTAAACAAAAAAACATGGGTTATAGCCCATCGTTTTTTGAAATTTTGAAAAAAAAAATTACCTCGTTTTTCATCATTTTTGAACATGGGCTATAGCCCATACCGTACAGCATACTATAGCACGCCGTTTTTCATCATTTTTGAGGTTTTGAAAAAAATGAAAAAAATAACAAACATGGGTTATAGCCTATAGTTTTTTTGAAATTTTGAAAAAATAAATTAACCTCGTTTTTCATCATTTTTGAACATGGGCTATAGCCCATACCGTACGGCATACTATAGCACGCCGTTTTTCATCATTTTTGAGGTTTTGAATTTTTTTTTTTTTTAAACAAAAAAACATGGGTTATAGCCCATCGTTTTTTGAAATTTTGAAAAAAAAACTAAACTCGTTTTTCAACATTTTTGAACATGGGCTATAGCCCATACCGTACGGCATACTATAGCACGCCGTTTTTCATCATTTTTGAGGTTTTGAAAAAAATGAAAAAAAAAAACAAACATGGGTTATAGCCTATAGTTTTTTGAAATTTTGAAAAAATAAATTAACCTTGTTTTTCATCATTTTTGAACATGGGCTATAGCCCATACCGTACGGCATACTATAGCACGCCGTTTTTCATCATTTTTGAGGTTTTGAAAAAAATGAAAAAAAAAAAAAAACATGGGTTATAGCCCATCGTTTTTTTAAATTTTGAAAAAAAAATTAACCTCGTTTTTCATCATTTTTGAACATGGGCTATAGCCCATACCGTACAGCATACTATAGCACGCCGTTTTTCATCATTTTTGAGGTTTTGAAAAAAATGAAAAAACAAACAAACATGGGTTATAGCCTATAGTTTTTTTAAATTTTGAAAAAATAAATTAACCTCGTTTTTAATCATTTTTGAACATGGGCTATAGCCCATACCGTACGGCATACTATAGCACGCCGTTTTTCATCATTTTTGAGGTTCTGAAAAAAATGAAAAAAAAACAAACATGGGTTATAGCCCATCGTTTTTTGAAATTTTGATATTTTTTTTTACCTCGTTTTTCATCATTTTTGAACATGGGCTATAGCCCATACCGTACGGCATACTATAGCACGCCATTTTTCATCATTTTTGAGGTTTTGAAAAAAATGGGGAAAAAAAAAAACATGGGTTATAGCCCATCGTTTTTTTGAAATTTTGAAAAAAAAATTAACCTCGTTTTTCATCATCTTTGAACATGGGCTATAGCCTATACCGTACGGCATACTATAGCACGCCATTTTTCATAATTTTTGAGGATTTGAAAAAAATGAAAAATTTCCAAAAACATGGGTTATAGCCCATCGTTTTTTGAAAATTTGAAAAAAAAAATTAACCTCGTTTTTCTTTTCTTTTCTTTTCTACCTTGTGGTTAGGTAACCATCCGGCCCCGAGCCACCGCCTCCCCACAGTGACAGTACGGGGTACCAGACAGCACTGTTCCTGTATTACAATCTGATCCGTTAGATAGAAAGAAACAGACAGCAACCAGAGTTTACATTTTTGTGCATGAATACATTTGAACACATTGTGTTAAAAGAAATAACAAACAAAACAAAAGCAGAGTTTGTATGCACGTTTTTGATACATTTGTATTAATTTCTCCTCATTTCAGCTTTATTCATTTTCACACGTCAAAAGCACATGACATTTCAGAGGCAACGTAACACAATCTGTATGAAATTCTCTATTGTTTTTGTACTCGTGCTTTAATCTCTGTTGACCTGGGGACCAAACAACTGTTTATCTGTTAAAATGTCTTTAGGAATCCTCACAGTGAGCCATCGATTGTATTTGTGTAGTGCAGTGGTTCCCAAAGTGGGGTCCGGGGACCCCCAGGGGTCCTTGAGGGAGTTCCAGGGGGTCCCCAGCTAAATTATGGTTTGGAACCAAATAGAGTGTACAAATGAGAGTGTACAAATGGAACCAAATGCCATTTTCCATTTTGTAGTTAAATTAACATTGATTTTACAATATAAATGTATAAATCCAATGCATGTCAAACTGGGGGTCCTTGAAATCAAACGGGTTGAGAATCACTGCTAGAGGCGTAAAAATATTCTCTTATGGGGGGGGGGGGGGTCCCTCGCACATCTTTTCAAATGGGGGTCCGCCAGCTAATTAGTGTCAATTTTGGGGGTCCTTGACATTAAGAAGTGTGGGAACCCCCTGGTGTAGTGACGTGCCCTTTTAGTTGTTGGCCATGGTTCTCTGTATCCAGTCAACGAACTTGGAGACGCGAGTGTAGACGCCAGGCTTCATGGCGTTGGCACAGCCCAGACCCCACGAGGTCACCCCCTGGATGACGAACCTGCTCTGGGCGTTGCACACCAGAGGGCCACCGCTGTCCCCCTACAGGGAGAACACACACACGCACGCACGCACGCACGCACGCACGCACACACACACACACACACACACACACACACACACACACACACACACACACACACACACACACACACACACACACACACACACACACACACACACACACACACACACACACACACACACAAATGAGGTTTGTCGCTTCAAAGTGTAAAAAGTCGTGGTGGACATTTTTGTCTAAATTCCATTTTTTGCCACGGACATACAAAATGAGCAGAGAATAATATTAGACACATAAAGAGCTCTGAATGACCATAACAGGTCTGTATAACTTTGAGTGTTCAACATTAAAAATGAAACTATTGCTGCCAGGTATATAAATTCTACGTATTCTATGAAATTTAAATAGCATTTTATGTAGACTTACTGTATAGAGCGTAAAGTATTTATTTAAAGACGGTTACGCCGCGGACAAAGCCAACTTGGATCGTGACAAATCATGACAATAATTACAATGTTTTGGGCCGATCAAATAATTAGTAAGAAGAAAAGCAAAACAAATAGTGTTGTATCCTGCCTTTATTTTCTTCTTTCAAATGATTTGATCGGCACAAAATATTGTGTTTGTTGTCATGATTTGTCACGATCCCAGTTGGCTTTGTCCGCGGCGTAACCGTCTTTATATAAATGCTTTTTGAAAAGCCTATGGAGAAAATGAATGGAGAATCATTTCCTGGGCCACTCGTCGTTCTGGGACTGCGACGCTCTATAGCACTCTATAGTGTATACTCAAAGTTTCATTGTTCAGATATTCTACTGTTAGATGGATGTTAGGTTCTTAGGTTACTTAATTGATTCACTTATTGACATGTTTTATTTCCCAGTATGCAGAATGGATACATTTCAAACGAAGACATAGTGTACGGACATATTGTTAAATTAATTTTGCTCCTATGCCATATGCACTCACTCACGCAGAGATGTTTTGCATACCTGACAACTATCTGTTCCTCCCTCGATGTTACCGGCGCACATCTCATGGTCTCTCACTCTGTTGTTCAGGTACGACGGACGGTTACAGATCTTGTTCTCTATCACAGGGAACCCGGTTTCCTTCAGGACGCCCTCTCCACCGGTGCCTGTAGAATACGGCCAAGCACAGTGATTTGTATTATTACATAAAAACAAACTATTTAACCATTTAAAGTGAGTTACATGAGGCGTAAAATGCATTCATGGATAATTAAAGAATAAAATAAATGAAATACATGAAATAAATTAAAAATATAGATTCACTTTCCTATCTGCTTAACCAAGTTGGCACCATACTGTATGAGGCTTTTCTTACATAAATTGCTACATTGATTTTGGATATGCATTTTTTTCACATTTATAATCTTTATCCTTGTACACAATCATCAGGATTTTGTTTGATGACGAAGTAGAGCAGACAACTAGGATCAACAAAGCATGCATGTGCACGCACGCGCGCACCCATGCATGTTATACATGTACATGTACCTTGAGTTTCTCCCCAGCCAGTAACATAGCACTCTGTTCCACTAGGGACCACGTAATCTTTGTCTGGGAGACAAACAGGCAGCACCTTGTCGTTTATTAGAACTGGGCTGGAAGCACACACGCACGCACGCGCACACGCACACACACACACACACACACACACACACACACACACACACACACACACACACACACACACACATCAAGTCATGTCATGTCCATATTAGATTGTAAACTAGAGTTACAATATTTCCCCACCAGGATTCATTAATTAGTTCACCTCGTATTGCCAGGATTTAATTACCCCCCGTTTAACTGACATTTTGAAGAGCCGTGACCGGATGTTATGTTGTGTGTGTGTGTGTGTGTGTGTTGTCTCATATCACTTCACAGCGTCAGCTATGGGCCGTGGAATAAACCAGTATATTTCTTTTGAAGGAATTTGAGATGAAAGCGATTGAAATAAATAGATAGAATGGAGTGTGTGTGCAGTTTAAGATGGCGTGCTCCAGTCTTGTTGACAACATCAGCTAGCAACCCAATGCTAATGTGAGTAGCATCTTGACTCCATCGATAAAAAAAACAATTTCGCGTTAATCTCCGCCAAATGGCGCTCGGCCAGATTAATCCAAATGACGCGGATTCACACAAATAGCGGGGAAAGTTAGTGTTTATCCTTATTTCTCTGCCAGACATGGACGGCCGAACACCGTTGGACCGATCTGCGTCAAACTTTTCACTGAAGGTTATTCAATCAAATAGTTTTCCCCCTGGATTCTCCCCATTTAGGCCCTGCACATACAGTATATGGGGGAGTTGCATCGTGATTCAAGGAATCCATGGAAAAAAATATTTTCAAGAATTATAAAGACAAAATGTGAAGCTTTCACTGTCCAATTGTGCCACAGCCACAACTGGACTTCCAAGTACTGTAAACTAGCTGTTTCCATATCCACTTAGGGAATCATTTATGATGTTTTATTCATTAAACCATTTAGGCCTGACGTCTGAAAGAATATATACCTATTCAAAGATTTGTGCCGCATTTTCACGATTTCTCAAAAATAGCAGACCTACAAGCTCGTAGCGCGCCACTCGGTGGCGCTATGAGCTTGTAGATCTGCTATTTTTCAATAGCTAAATTATAACATCATGTTTAAAACACCAAAAGGGGTTCCCCCCCAAAATGGGTTAATAACCAAAAACGATAAAGCCTTATTTTTGCTTCTGGTAAACTCCACCGACATCCGGCTGATTTTGGCTATAGAGCAACATAATACTTTCACTGCGGTACTCACGTGCTGAGTTTGAGAAGAGCGATGTCGGCTCCGTTGGGCCCAAGAACTAGCTGATCCAGTGTCCTCTCCTGTTTAGACGGCTCACTGGCTCTTTCTGTGTGGATGCCCATCACCACCTTGTAAAATGATGGTGACTTACTCCTACACGCACGCACGCACGCACGCGCGCGCACACACGCGCGCGCACACACGCACACACACACACACACACACACACACACACACACACACACACACACACACACACACACACACACACACACACACACACACACACACACACACACACACACACACACACACACACACACACACACACACACAAAACATCCTGTGTCATATACCAGTATATCAAAAACGATGTCATCCACAAAGTCACGTTCTGCATTGGGTTGCATCCAACTAATTAATTTAATAGATAAGAAATAACTGATACTGAAATAAAATACAGTAGCAAAAATAGAGAAAATAGCATGTCTTCAAGCTATCAATGATAGCTTGCGTTGTGAAGCATTGTGTGATTGTAGCTTGACTATTTGAGCTATTTATGCAGAACACTGTTGCACAACTTAGTATAAAATAGGATTTAACAACTCTCACTTGTGTAATCTATAGCTTGGCTGAGTTAATTCTCTATTCTGATTGGATGAAATTGGTATCCTGACCTGAAAATGTATTTTCTGTTGAATATATAGCTATTTAAGACAAAAAAGGATAGTTTAATACCTTGCCTTTAATTAGACTATAATTGATAGTTAAATATAAATACATAAAAAAGTTATACTCTTGATTATATGATAAATCGAAAAAGTAATCAATGGAATAATTGCTTTAGAATGTATTCCCGTGAGGGAATGAATGAATGCATGTGGTGTCAGTGTGTTAGAGTTACTTCTCCAGGCAGTGTGCAGCAGTCACGACCCACTGGGGAGCGATCAGTGTTCCCCCACAGAAGTGGATTCCTGATCTGGGAGAGACGGACAGACAGACAGACAGACAGACAGACAGACAGACATTGTACAATATTTGATCACATATTTGATCTCTCTTGTTTGATCTCTCTTCCTCTGCATGAGGGAGAGCAGTGACAAAATCTTGATTTGTGGTTGCTTTATATTATAATGATTTTTGTCTTTTATCTTACTGCATATTTTCTATATTACGGTATATCAATCTGGATGATATGGCTATGATACATTTATCAAGAACAGACGAGACGTAAAGTAGTCACGTAATTAATACAACAAAAGTGGCATTCAGTGCTCACCACTGAAGGAAATTACCACTATTAGACCTGTCCACTAGATGGAGCAGTAGGCCTGCTACTGGGTAAAACAGTAATGTATTACAGTGGTTCCCAAACTTTTTCATGTCAAGGACCCCCAGATTTACACTGATGAGCCCGCGGACACCCGCGGACCCCCATTTGAAAAGATATGCCAGTGACCCTCATAAGAGAAGACTTGTACGGCTCTAGCAGTGATTCTAAACCCGTTTAATTTCAAGGACCCCCATTTTGACATGCGTATTAGTCTACAGACGCCCATTTAATGTAATTTCTATCTCTGGGACCCCCAATTTATATTGTAAAATCAATGTTAATGTAACAGAGAGTGTACAAATGGAACCAAATAGGGTCAATTTCATTCCATTTGTACACTCTCAGAGTTACATACCCATAAGGGTTTATTTGGTTCCAAACTATCATTTAGCTGGGGACCCCCTGGAACACTCTGAACCCCTGATTGCTCCTGATGTGCAGGTTGGTGCCTTGCATGGTTTCCGAATGTGCGTGTGAATTGGTGAATGTAATGCACAATCTATGTAAAGCTAAAAAAAAGGTTTAACTTAATTAAACTTTAAACCTTTTAAACTTTAAAACGAATTATGATAAGTGAAAGTAGAACCGCTAAGTGCAAATGCAAACCTCCTCAAGCTCCTCCTCAACCTGTCAAAAAAAGCACAGGTGGTGTTAATGATTATATAGGTTTCAGTATTTATTTATGATGTATTTTCTCTATTATTAAGGTTATTGTAGCGGTCTATTACTCAATTTGGCCAAAGCATGTCCGGGGGTCCCCAGCCAAAAACGTTGAGAACCCCTGACTTAAATAACAGAGTAGTGTTTGTTAAATCTATTTATGAAATCGAAGTGTTAATTAATTAATTGTCAAGTAAAGTAATGAAAAGTATCCGCACACCATTTTCTGCTCCCAAAACTTAGTAAAGAAAGTTTCTTTACTTAACTTTTACTTTCTTTACTTTAAGTAAAGAAAGTTTTGGGAGCAGAAAATGGTGCGCAGATTCTTTTCATTTCATTTCTTTACTTAATTGTGACTTAATTTGTTTAATCCAGCACCCTGCCTAGTATAGGCACTTGGATGTGTGTGTTCTTTTTTGACTGTTTTCTCAGCCTCCTCTACTACTGATTAATTAATTGTCCTCATCTTTTTGAATAAATAAGGCCACGGAAAACAAATTTCACACAGTATTCGTCCTTTTTTGGGGATATCCAACTGCATACGGTATTAGCCTAAGCCGTTGGTGAGGTCTGATGAAGCCCTACCCGATGTTGGCAAAACCTTGGGCAGAGACGAGTGCCAAATTGTTAACCTACATTTATTAAATGTCCACGTTTTATTTGCTTTATTTGAGTGAAGCGAGTGATACAATTGCAGAGAACTTATCAGCCATATCGGCTAAGACTGATAAGTGATAAACAACTTATCACACAGGAATTAGTCTTTGCCCGGGTGTTGTTTGATAGCCAACAACAAATGTGACTGTTCAGGAGAAGAGAAAAACTGTTTCTCTTTTTTTTTAAATCCAAAATGACTTAACTCTTCACATACTAGAGCATGACTGGAATAAGTGTCAGAGCTGAAATCGATGTAAATATGAAATAAATGCTTAAACATGTAGCTAGGTGTAATGTTAGAGTCCACAGAAGTGAACCTTTCAAGCCTGTTTTCTCAACTCGCTGTTTCTGCAAGACATTACTCTATAATAAGCCATACCTCCAAAACTGGTGGGTCAAACTGAACAACCAATATGTCAATTTGAAGCTATGATTCCCTGCTTCCATATGACGTGAAAAAAAAACAATGATTTAGCCTCAGTCAGAAACGGTCACAAATGTCTGGTGATAATCTATGTGTAGTGTAATGTACACAATGGCGTACACAGACATTTAGAGGGGCAGGTGCTCAAGTGAAAAAAGGGCACCTTGTGCAGCGAGTGGAACTGGCCGTTTGCCTTAATAGTGTGAGATTTAAAGATTGTGGGGCATAAATAATATATTAGAAGCTTTTCATCAAGAATTGATCAATGTCACCATGGTCCACATACTGTACAAGTGTACAGTGTACACAAATCCCACTCACCTGGTTCTGAGGCTGATCTGCCAGGGCCACGAGTGAGGTTTAGATACACAGCCTCCCACAATACGACCAAAACAACGCCTTGGAGAGACAGGCGGTACCCCACACTTCAGTCCCGCTGCAGTGGGAGAGAAGAAACAACAACAGTGTCGGAAGTGAAATACAACACTTACATTTTGTTTTAATATAATTTTACCCCAAAACACATTGTGAAGCCAATAGTGGTTGATACTATGTAGCCGCCTAATGATCTCAAGCAGAAACGTTGAACCGGAAGCAGCAAGGCAAAATCTTATCCAACGACAAACAAAAATGTTCTACGTTTTGTGTCTGAGAGGCTAAATGTCATCAAGTGGTGGTCCGCTAAATGTCATCAAGTGTTGGTCCGCTAAATGTCATCAAGTGGTGGTCCGCTAAATGTCATCAAGTGGTGTTCCGCTAAATGTCATCAAGTGGTGGTCCGCTAAATGTCATCAAGTGGTGGTCCGCTAAATGTCATCAAGTGGTGGTCCGCTAAATGTCATCAAGTGGTGTTCCGCTAAATGTCATCAAGTGGTGGTCCGCTAAATGTCATCAAGTGGTGGTCCGCTAAATGTCATCAAGTGGTGGTCTGCTAAATGTCATCAAGTGGTGGTCTGCTAAATGTCATCAAGTGCTGAATAAATAATGGGCCTTGCTTTAAAAAAAGGGTTGAAAACGTATCACTGGCCTAATGCATAAAACTAGGGAGTTATTAAGATTAAAAGGTTGATGATAATCTCTGGATGAACGTACCACAGTCAGGGATCTGGCAGTAATCCCATTAATAATAATAATAATCTCTGGATGAACGTACCACAGTCAGGGATCTGGCAGTAATCCCATTAATAATAATAATAATCTCTGGATGAACGTACCACAGTCAGGGATCTGGCAGTAATCCCACTTCTTGTTCACATCGGTGGTGTAACACCACGGACCATTCACATCACCGTCAGGGTTTCTGCAACTCTGCGACAGTAAACACACGACAACAAAGAATTATTATTAACGCCAATCCCTTAATTTATACGACAAAGTAATAATGAAGCTTTAACACTTTTCAACATTATTTACAGTGTATAATTGTACAGTATGTGTTATAGGGCTAATATTCCATTAGCAGCCATGAAACAGAGCTGCCTCTGAAACACCATTGAAGTTGTGATGAAAAGTTTACTCCAGCGATGTCACGCACGCACACGCACGCACGCACGCACACACGCACGCACACACACACACTCACGTTGCCATCCAGCCCTTTGGTGGGGTGTGTCTCTGGGGTGAAGCTGTTGTGACGGTGGGGTGTCTGTGCGGCCCAGGCCTGACAGGTGACTCCCAGCAGGGTCATGGAGGTAGACCCACGGTACGTTAATCCGCTCCCCACCTTGCAGTCTGACAGAAAGACACGGAGAGATGGAGGAATGGATGCAATGTATTTGGGTGTCATTATTCATGTTTAGATGAGATACTTCCATTCAAAATGAGAGAGGTGAGTGGTTGAACAATCAGGTGAACCAAGAGTTTTGAATTGAATGTCTGCATGTGCATGTGCATGTGCATGTGTGCATGTGTGCGTGCGTGCATGTGTGCGTGCGTGCATGCGTGCATGCGTGCATGCGTGCATGCGTGCGTTGTGGAGCATAAAGACTGTCCCCAAAAACAAGCTACTATCTGATGGATTTAATGAATAATGTATAAGAAAATGAATGAATGAATGAATGAATGAATGAATGAACGAATGAACGAACTTCGGCCTGGTGTAGACAATAAAAGAATGAGTAATATAGTGAACACATCTAAGCCTCATTCAGTCACCTCTCTCTGGGGTCTGAGTGGCTACGGGTGCTGCGGGGAGCGTCGGTCTGGTGGGTGAGACCCCAGAAGGTTTGACGGAGCACCTCTCCAGGTTGCAGTACTCCCAGCGAACAGCAGGGTCATTGGTGTAACACCAGGGAGCTCGGTCTCCGTCCGGGTTCCTGCACAGGTTCCGTCTCAGGTCACTGTCACACAGCAGGCAGAGAGGAGAGGAAGAACACAGAGCATCGTGACCATTTTATCTTTGGTACTTCGGCAGTTAAGATAAAAATTAATCATGACATGTATTTGTGATTAACTGGGTGATGGTCCGAGGTTGCCGAGGCATGGGAATGCTAGACAGAAGGACATCTGTGCAGAGTTGAAAAAGATTCCGGCAATGATTCAGCATACCATTCATGTTTCATTTTCTTTTAATAAAAGCCCCAAATCCTGTCAATAGGTCAATAGAGCGCCGCAGTCCCGCCCCCTTTCAGAACGACGAGGGCACCAGGAAAGAAATGTAGAAATGTGAGCTTGTAGATCTGCTATTTTTCAATAGCTAAAGCATAACATGATGCCAACACCAAAATGGGTCAGAATGGGTTAAATAAATACTTTTTGAAACGTCAATGGGCAAAATTAATGGGGAATTATTTCCTGGTGCCCTCACAGGGCCAAACAACTGACATCTGCAACAGCTGCAGGAATGTTTAGTATAAGAACTCATATAATGTTTGCCATAGTATGTAATCTACTCTCAGAGCACTGAGTTTGCTGAGTTGTGATAGCACTGAGCTATTATAGGATAGTAACCACTGTCTTTCAGATCTTTATCTTTTAACCAATGTCCCCACTCTGTCCTCACCTTCCTGTCTATCTAAATTAGCATTATGTTATGCTTTAGCTATTGAAAAATAGCAGATCTACAAGCTCATAGCGCGCCACCGAGTGGCGCGCTACGAGCTTGCAGGTCTGCTATTTTTGAAAAATCGAAGAACGACTGACATGGAAACATAGCTTTTTCAGAAAACTGTAATTTTCAAACAGACATTTTTAGAATCTGATCTCAGGTCAGAATGGGTGAAACAAGTGGTGAAACAAACGATTGAAATGTCGATGAAAAACATTGTGTTCGCGGCAGAGCATTGTTTCTCACGCCAGTGGGAAGGCCTGTGGGGTTTTCTTGGGTTAGGGTTAGCATTGTTTCTCACGCCAGTGGGGTTAAACATTGTGTTGTATGGCGGCAGAGCATAGTTTCTCACGCCAGTGGGAAGGCCTGTGGGGTTAAACATTGTGTTGTATGGCGGCAGAGCATTGTTTCTCACGCCAGCGGGAAGGCCTGTGGGGTTTTCTTGTGCTTGTGAGGCGTCATGGAGCTCCAGGCCTGACACTTCTTGCCACTGATGGTCACTGTGGTCGCGCCGCGGTAGCTCGCCCCGTCCCCCACGTAGCAGTCATCGTCCTCTTCAGCCGGGATCACGGGCTCATCTAGCAACCAAACACAGACACACCATTATTTACATTTAAGAACATGATGAGGTGCAGGAGGAAGAGGAAGACGTCGTACAGATTTACACATTTTAAATTGTAAAATTGTTACACAGATATTAGTGCAATATTAAACGCTTACTGAAGCATCACTGAACGCAAAATGTATTCATTTTGCAGGACATTTCTTTCTCAAAATAACAACCTATTTCAACAAATCAGATTGCTTCATTGGAACTACCTGTTGTATAATTGAACCTGCATGGGTCTCTCCTGCATGGAAAACAAAACACCTGAAGGTCAAACAAGAACTACTAACTCAAGAGCTTAGCGGGAATTTGCTTCGAAGAATACAATACATTACTATAACACCCGAATTAAACTGAAGATCATTTCCATATCTTTTGGGATTATCCTAAAATCCAGCCCGACTGCATGGCAATGCATGTCATATAGTGACCACAAGGTGGCAACATAGGATAGATTTTAAGTAGTGATGAAAAAAACATTACTGGTAATTCATTACTATCTAGGTGATATACATCACCCTACTCAACACAACTGTTCTTTTTTCAGTTTTTATTGTTTTTTATTATTATCATTGTCTTTAATGTCTTTACTTTACATTTCATTTTTTTGCTACTCGATACATTTGGCGTTCAGAAAAGCCAATGGTCAAAGTGTCTCCAATCCAATTCAATCATGAGCAGAGGCAATGAAAAAGGCAAGATGTTCATTGTCTTTTTTGTAACAAGAAATGATCACATAGTGATATTTGTCAGGTGAAAGAAGCGCTGGTTTCTTTATTTAGTAACGAACGCTCCTCTCAACCGGCTGGTCTCAGCTCTCAATCATAACATTACGTTACATAACATTGTCTCTAAAGATTTCTGTTACCTGCTTCCTGGTCATGTGACCTGAGTAACCAATACATGACAGCAGCGTGTGTGGCAACCAATCAGGACTAGGTCCCGACCAGAGTAATCTAGTAAGAGAGTGGAGACACGCTTTGACCTCTCTGCAAAGCGGGGTGCTATGGGCTATAGTGGAACTATCCCATTGAGATAGAATGAGCACTTCCGCATTCCATTGTTACAATGGGAGTCAACGCTCTCTTACTAGATTACTCTGGTCCCGACTAGGAGCCAAAGTCGTCATTAAATTTGACTAATTCATATGTCCGGTTTCACCTGACAAAAACTAACATTATTTGTCTTGAACTTAAGTGCCTTTAGAAGTAGTTAAAGCTACCTGGTCCGGGCGCACCGTCACAGCTGGGGACCTGGCAGTACTCCCAGCGTGTATCTGCGTCAGTGGTGTAGCACCAGGGCATCCTCTCATTGTCTGGGTTACGGCAGTAGTTGTTGTCCAGGCCTCTGACAAAAAATACGTATTAGGTACAGTCGGTCAGTGGTTCCCAAACTGTTTCACGTCAAGGACCCCCAAATTGACACTGACCCCAATTTGAAAAGATATGCCAGGTCATTGTACGTATTATATCGTATCGCTGTTATAATGTATCTTCACACCCCTGACCACTACTAACTTAGTAGTAAGTAGGTAGTAGGTACAGACAGACAGACAGACAGACAGACAGACAGACAGACAGACAGACAGACAGACAGACAGACAGACAGACAGGCAGACACTGTAGCAGAGAGATATTTATCTGCGGGGTGTTCTTACTTGCAGGGGTAGTTGTCGGGAGAGCGGTTATGTTTGTGAGGTGTCTGGGTGGACCAGCTCTGGCAGGTTTTGCCAGAGATTGTCCTGGCAACCGTCCCGCGGTAGTTTCCTCCCTCGCCCGTGGCGCAGGTCAGCTCTGGGACGATGGTGGGTGGCTCTGACGCCGCTGAGGACGGGAAAGAAAGACCGGTCGATGGGTGGGTGAGAGAGAGGAAAGACGAGGACCAGTGCATTTTGCCTTGTCTGTTGACTGGCTCAGGAGAACGGCCATTTTGTCGTGAAGTAAACAGGTGTTACCAATACTAGTACTAATCAAGCTTCCATTCCTCTCATATGGCAAAGTCTCCTGTTATGCATGTTGGCTCACTGGAAAGGAATGGGATCTGGACGGGAACCCCTTTTGGTGTTTTAAATAAAGCATTATGTTATACTTTAGCTATTGAAAAATAGCAGATCTACAAGCTCATAGCGCGCCACCGAGTGGCGCGCTACGTGCTTGAAGGTCTGCTACTTTTGAAAAATTGTGAAAACGTGGCACAAATATTTCAAAAGACTAAGATCAGGCCTAAATGGGTTAAGTAGTATCATTGGTAAAATGGTAACCAGCACAGCGTTCAGTGTCAACAACGGATGTGTGGTGGACACTCACTGCAGCGGGCTATGTTGCAAAAGTCCCATCGTTTGGCTTCGCTGGTTGTGAAGCACCAGGGTTTGGGGTCGCCGTCTGGATTCCTGCAGTAGTTCTCCTCCAGGTACTTCTCTGGGAGACTGGGGTTGGGGGAGATTAAGACATATATACATTATGACATACAAAAAAAAGATTTGTAATTTTATTTTTCTGAGCTCAATTGCACCCAAACAACCTGAACTTTTAACATTCAGTAGATTTTCTGTGGTCTGGGGTTTTCTGGCTCAAACAAGTGCTCTGATTTTCCTGTGGAGTGTGATGTAAGAGCCAGCAAATCCCATAGGCCTATAGGACAATGGGATTTGCCAGCAGACGTCACTGTTTTAATTGCAGCTCAAAAGGCTTCACAGACACAGAGAAAATCCCAGACCACAGAAAATCCACGACCACAGAAAATCCATTGAATGTTCAAAGTTCAGATTGTTTGGGTGTAAAGGTCATAAAACCTAAAAGAAAAAACGAAAATTTATGTCATGAAACCTATAAAGGCTTTCTGAAGACACGCGCTGGAGACCACCGGACAACATCACAGATCAGTGTGGTTCTCTAGCGGGTGTACTGTCCAGTGCCTCTCTGGGTGCCTTGAGGCAGTTCCAAATGGTTCCAGTTACACTTACAGTTATGGTGGACCTTGGAATCCAACAAATGTGAGAACCACTGACATAGAAAAACTGTATTATTATTATTACGCGCTGGGGATGTAGCCGTGGTTGTGTGGTTTCTGCGCGTCCCATCGCTGGCAGGTGAAGCCGTTCTCTGTGGTGGCGATCTTCCCTCTGTAGTCCTCTCCACTGCAGTGCATGCACTCCTCTGTCCGCGCACACACACACACACACACACACACACACACACACACACACACACACACACACACACACACACACACACACACACACACACACACACACACACACACACACACACACGTCAGCGCGTTTGTCATTCATCCATCCAACATAATTCCTTCACTCCATTCATTCATTCATCCATCCATCCATCCATCCATCCATCCATCCCTTCATGCATTCATCCATCCGTCTGTTCGTCGGTCCACCCATCCACCCACCCATTCAATCATTCAATCAGTCATCCATTAATTAATTCTCAGTGAGAATTAATGAATGAATGGATGACTGATAGGGCCGATTCATACTCGTATTTTACCACTGTTTCGGCGCTGTAGTGCCGAAATGATTTAGGCTCGTCAGAAATTTTCAGTAGCACCGAAGAGCCGACTTTAGGACGGTACCCCGCCCCCCCGAACCTCAAATGACGTCACATTGTAGGCTCTACAGAGCCGAACCGACTTTTATTCGGCTCTAAAATAGGAGTATGAATCGGCCCATAGAATTAATCATTCTCAGTCATCTTACGGCTGCAGTCCTCTACGTTGCAGGTCTCCCAGCGCGTGGCGGGGTCCGTAGTGTAGCACCAGGGACCCTTGCTGTCCCCATCTGGGTTCCTACAGAAGTTGGAGTCCAGGTCTGCCTTGGGATGAGTCTGAGGGGTCATGCTGCAGGCAGAACACAGGACGAAGGTTATGGTATGAGATGATTCTATATGCGTTTAGATTAGATATGACTTGGTATGACTATACTCTGTCTATGATGTGTATAGAAGGATTAGAAATGATATCATATGATAGCCTATCATATGATTAGGGCTGGGACTCAATTAAAATAAGTAATCTAATTAGAACAAAGCGGAGATCCGGGCACACTTAAAGGTTAAAAAGGAGGAAAACTTTATTCAACCGACATGTTTCGACCTATATACGGTCTTCATCAGCCCTGAGAAGATTATTTTGGTCAATTAAAAGTATAAGAGTGAATCAATGAGTGAGTGGCTAATGACAGAAACAAACTATTACTACAATATTACTGCTACTACTTTGGAACGGAAATGTTCCCTGTTCGAGCTTCGATAAAATGTGATGCCAAACAGTAGAGAGACAAGTGTGAAATGAGAGGAGAACCTACTTGGGCCGGTGTGGGTATTTCCCAGCCCATCTCTGGCAAGTCTTTCCCGATTTCGTTCTAGACTTTGTGCCTCTATAATCTGTTCCTATTCCATTCACACACTCCAACAGGAACCCTAGCAGACAAGACAAGATATAGACAAAAGATAAGTTCAACAAGTCTATCAAATGACTGCATCAATGGTAGTGCAAATAGAATAGAATAGAATAGAATAAACCAAACCAAACATATACCTTTATTTTCATACAGAGCTGTGCTGCTCCTGCGTAGGACAGGCTCTGTTTTGGAGTTTGCCTCTGCTGTCCAACATTCCTGGTCTTTCTCTATGTACATGAATGACCTGCAAACACATAGCAGTAATTGTTATGGAGACAGCAGCTGCTGTCAGTTTGAACCTTTCATGAACCGTTCGTTGTCTGCCGTGTTTGGCTGCAGTGCTGGAAAGTAACTAAGTACTTTTAGACCATGAGGACGATTCTACAAATTACTTCTAAATCCTGCCAGTTTTCTGAAAAACCCATGTTTTTATGTCAGTGGTTCTCAAACATTTTCATGTCAAGGACCCCCAAAAATATATGTAATTGGCCTGCCGACCCCTATCTGAAAATATGTAGTTCCAGCCAGGGAAGTTCCCCCAGAAGCAAAGATTTGAGTTAAAAACATTCGCTCTGAAAGAATATATATTCAAAGATTTGCGCGACATTTTCACGATTTTTCTAAAATAGCAGATCTACAAGCTTGTAGATGTGATTAGGCTACTGTACTTTTCCCCACAACTGTTTGGCTGCACGTGTATTATATGATTTATACCGTTAATTGCTTATAGGGATTATGAATATTAGATAAGGAGGGGGTAGGAGTAAATAAGTCTTTACTTCTTCCTACTCCTTTTTGAACTTAAGGTGGAAGATCAATGATCACATTGTTGTGGTTTATTTTGTCTTTGTTTATTTAAAAAAAAATATATATACATTGTTTTAGTTTTTTTTTAATCTGAAAGTTCAAGATAAAGATGATCAAATCCAAAAACGTTCACAATGAAATCCTACTTGCAGGTGAAGGCCGTCTCAGTGTTACACTTGGCAGCGCACTCCGCTACAGTGTTCACCATGTATTCCCTCTTATGCAGCGAGAGGATCCATGCCCCGTCTGTCTTGGCGTAGTCCACCACATCCACGTCACCACCGACTGGAGGAACAGAGAAGAAGAAAACATACAACCAGGGGTCACCAACATGTCCGTACACGGAACACATGTGTCCGTAGCAAAGAGTTGTTCATGTCCGTGGCAACATTTTAGATGATTGTCTGTTACACCATTATAATGTCCTCATTTTGATCATAACACCCACTTACTGAATGTCAAGACTCCAGGTTTTGGCCAGAATAAGTATGGCAATTATTTATTATTATGACACTATGGCACATTAGGAGTCCACTAGTGCTAGTGGTTCTCAAATGTTTTATTTATTTGTAAGGACGTCCCGATCCGATCACATGACCGGAAATCGGGGGCAGATCACATCATTTAAAAAATGATCGGAATCGGATCGGGAGCAAGTGTGTTGTGTTTATAGCTACAGTATCTAGCTATATATCTCGTGTTGTGTTTATAGCAGACTCCTCACTCAAATGTGCACTTGCCGTTTGGGGCAACTACAAAGCAAACTCCACATGCCCCAACATTTTATTTACCTGCCATAGTGTCAACCCCTTATCCCCGTGTCGGATCGCTGGTTAGACTCGCATATTCGCCAATACCGATATGACCCGATATGACCAAATAAGGGCCGATACCGTTACAGTATCGGGACATCTCTAGTTGCAACACTGACCAGTCTATTGACAGATGAGTCATTTGTGGACTTAAAATTTAGCCTATTCCAACAGCAAATTTAAATTAATTCAAACTAAATGTGCCTGAAATAATTGTTCTAAAATGTCAGGTATAGACATCTATTAGGCTACTGATTTTGATTTAAATAAGATAAAAAATGAAAAGAATAGTGTAGTGCTGTTATACAACTTGCTTCACTGGTAAAATGGATGATAGAGACAAACAGTAGAGTTATTATAGTAACCTAACAAACAAATATGCCTATACTGTTATACTGTATATATATATACATTTTAGGAGAAGACTGCAAATTAGTGATCTAGATGTAAATATAAGACCAATGTTTACCAATGTTTTAACTTCTGTCAAGTAGGCCTACTGTACCACTGACTGCTGATCCGGATTCACTTTCACGTTATTAATATTTGTGATGATTGGTTTGATGGTTGCTTTCCTTATCCAGTTTGGTATGTAAAGCTGTCATATAGAACACGGGAATCCCTTTTGGTGTTTTAAGCATTATGTTAGACTTAGCTGTTGAAAAACAGCAGATCTACAAGCTCGTAGCGTGGCACTCTGTGCCGTGCTACGAGCTTGTAGATGTACTGTTTTCGAAAAATCGCGAAAATGTGGCACAAATCTTTGAATCTAATTTTTTCAGAGCGAACGTTTTTAACTCAAATCTTGAGTGGGGGGTCCCCTGGAATAACATATTTTGAGATACATATGGGGTTCGGTGGCCAAATACATATAATTCTGGGGCTCCTTGACATGAAATAGTTTGAGAACCACTGATATAGAAACATTGGTTTTTCGGAAAACTGTCAGGATTTAGAAGACATTTTGTAGAATCGACCTCAGGTCTAATTACAGATGTGACTATATACTCTCTATAAACCGATGCCATGTGTAAGCTGGATTCGCTGGAAATCATCCTCAGAAAGAATCAAATGTGTTTTCTGAAAAACATTCAAATAATTCAGATGCCATATTGCTTGTTTCCAAAGTACAGTATATCTTACGTACCTGTACAGATGACCGTTGCCAAGAGGAAAGTTGCCTTGTACAGATCCATTGCGAGAACTCTCACTAAAAGTGCATAGTCGACTAACTAACTCACAGGAGTTACCAAGATTACTGTACCTCATTGGGGTCCTTTCACCCAAGGCAGTAAGACAAATAACATCTCAATCATTGGTCAATCATTAGCTTGACGACAAGCACAGTTTAGGACTGAGGGGTCAAAAAACTGTTTGCCTGTGGGTTGGATTTAATAGCCTACGCAGTGGGGTGAGTTTCAGTACATCAAAGTACATAATTTCCAGTGAATATCTCATTGAATATCTTTGATCCGAACTTATCTCATACATACTGTACACCAGCACTATGCTTTTCAGACGCTTCCATGATCCTATTATTACAATGACAATATGTATTTGTGTACTGCTGGTGTCTTCCATTCGTACCCACAACACAATGGATTGGGACATGAGCTTTGAACCTGTCAATATCATGTGGGCTTTTGTGTTTTGTTATCGTTGTACCAATTCAATATCCAGTCAACACAGAGCCACGTAGCAGTGTCTTTTATGAGACTAATGACTTAATACCATTTTACACAGTATTAAAAACACAGTGTGTAGCAAGACACCATTTTTGTTCTGTAGGCTCCGGTCACTACTTTTGTGTGATCCAGATATATGTAAAAATCAATAATAGGTGGTTAATGTTCAGCTAAAGATGAGCAATGTCCTCAACTGCAAACACATCATTACAAAACAATCTACTTTAGACTGCTACCTACCGGTAGGCCTTAGTCCCTGGCTGGAACTACTGGGACTAAGGTTCAGCACTGGTTTAGTTATTCCATTTTTGTATGCAGTACAAGAGCATTTATTATATACGTGGGGGTCCTTCCATTTTTGAGCCCCCTCCCCCCCAAAACATATATAATGATAATAAACAATAATAATGACATTATTGGCAATTAATCTATTATGTTATTATGGATAAAATACACCGTGTTTTATCTCAACCACCAAGTAAAAAATAAATAAAAAAGTTTTAAAGAAAATGATGTAACTTGCAACCGGCACATGTTATATTTTGTGGGAAACATACCACCAGAGGGTGCCATTGATTACAAACTGTGAAAGCCACAATGTGTGAAAATGATTCCCTCAACAGATCCTTTGCCTGAGTTTAAACAGTTTAAGGAGAGAAATAAAATAAAACAAACCAAAAAGGCATTGTTGTAAAACATTTGAATGCGAGATAAATAATAGGCTACAATAATAATATCCACTCTGAATCATTCTTACCCCATTTAGGCCTGACCTCAACATTTAAAAATGTCTTTTTAAAATGCCTTTTTTTTCTGAAAAACCTCAAGTTTCTATATCAGTGCTAGTGGTGGTCAATATTTCATGTCAAGGAGCCCAAAAATGATATGTAATATGCCGCCGACCCCCATCTGAAAATATGTTGTTTCAGGGGACCTCTCCAGAAGCAAAGATTTGAGTTAAAAACTGAAAGAATATTCAAAGATTTGAGGCAAATTTTCGCGATTTTTCAAAAATAAATTATAACATAATGTATGTAACCACCAAAAGGGGTTCCCGCCCAGAATGAGTTAAAGCCAAGTTGACACTATTAGAGGGGGCTGTCAAAGACAGAGAGGAGCTCTAAATTCAACACAGCTCAATTGAGATGATTCTTGAATCTTGTTGTTCGGGCAGAGTAATATGGACATGTCATAAACTTACCTGATTCCCCATATGCAGGCGCTTGATTCATCATGACTCCTGTGATTTTAGCCTTGATGCAGAAGCAAATAATTTCGTTCCACCTTTGGTAAAAAAGTAATGTAGCCTCATTAAATGAATGTATTAATACATAATGAAAGAATACATGAAAGAACATGTATAAATGGAAAGTGGAAGTCTCAATAGGTTGGCCTTGGTCAATCGGGAGAAGCACCTCTAGTCATGTGTGCCACCAATTCATTTCATCTCTGAATGGCAGCGTTGATCTGCTCAAGTGCTCTTACAGTGTACAGGTCAGGTTTTCTGCCTTTGTGGAAGTCAATGGATGTTCCTGCACATTGAAAAGAAATTATAGCCTATTGAGAAATATTTTTAATTAATTGTTTTGTATTGTACTATTGTAGCTGAACAAGATATACATGCATGTTGAGAGAGAGCACCAATAAACGAAATGTTTATGAAAATGTTGCTTTACTACACGTTTAAAAATGTTAATTGCGTTATATACCTCAGTGTTCCTAAAATGGAGAACATACTGCAAAGTGAAAAGTCCTTGAAATGGGAGATTTAATAAAAATTCACCAAGATTAGCAATGTAAACAGGCTTTTAAACTTGCCATTTTATTCTCTTTCTCCGTTTCGTGAATGTCGTGCTGGGAGAGGGAAGAGTGTATGTTTCATTGTTGTTCTACATTCCCAGCAGAAGGTCACTAGTCTCGGCTGTAGAGGCAGAAGGAAGGGGACAACAACAGTTTATTAAATGCTCGCAGCAGGGAGTGAGGTCGGCTGTGCCACCCAAGGCTCATTACTGAATCAATATCCCATTATACGAGATTTGTCTATTTAGAAATAGACACTTCTCCTTAAAAAAAACCCCAACAACAACAATGGCTTCCCCTTTGTGACAGCGTTGTCCTTCACGTCATTCATTGTGCAAACTAGAACATATCTTGTGTACACTTGTATTATTATATGTTTGGTATGTATTCTTCAAATACAATGGAATTCTTGGCGCACATTCATTTCAAGAGAGTGAGAGAATCTCAATATCTAAAGAGAGGGTGACAGGTGTTTGCACCCTCTTTTCAGTGTTGTCATGCTGACTGGCAAAGGCAGGTAACCATGATTAACCTTTTCCTATCCTCGTGTTTTCAATATCATGCTCAGTGAATGGAAGGCAGATGGACATGGAACTATGGGATCGACACGAATAACGACAATATAACTCGCAAAATATAAAGTATACCTTTTCATAAAAAGTAAATACCGGTAAATCATTATTGCTTTAAATGTGTCCTTCTAGAATTTTAATCCTGTTGAGTCAACACACACACACACCGTCACAGCCAATCTCTAAGGTATAGCCAATCTCTTCGCCCTGCATCTGGCTGTGCCTGTGCTATCCTATTTGTGGCAGCCCTTTATACTAGTGGTTCCCCCAAAATGTCACTCTTTAGCCCGCGGACCCCCACTAGAAAAGATATGCCAGGGATTTTCATTTCAAGGACCCCCCCACAGGCTACGGACTCCCATTTAATGGCATTTCTATCTCCGAGACCCCAATTGATATTGTAAAATCAATGTTAATTTAACGGGTCCATTTGTTTCCATGTGTACACTCTCAGAATTAGAGTTCCAAACTATATAATTTAGCTGGGGACCCCCTGGAACTCCCCCGGACCCCACTTTGGGAACCAATACTTTATACAACTGTCATAAGAAAATGGCCATACTATACATTCTTATGGGAATGAATATGCTGATGAGGATGGGCCTCACTCTCACTGCACCATGATCATCACTGCCATCAGATGAAACAAGGAGCCCTATAAGCCCTCTTGAATGAAAATGAAAATATTTCCTCTCCACTTGAGTGCATGTCTAGTGTCTACACTCTACAGACACCTGTCGGGTAAGCCTTACTTGATTATTATGTCACAACGTAAGATGTATGGACTTGTACGGACTTGTCACACAGACTGAACCACACAAGTCCTTAAGGGACCACTTCATCACTTTTCGACCCAGAGCCATAGAGTAAGACAGAGTTACGACATTGAGGGGGCATGATGCAACTGAAGCGCTCGGAGAACTGTTTGTTCATGCAGCCTGGAGAGTGACAAGCTGGAGTTGGAAATACATTGTTTTCAACGAGGGCGGCGCGAATATCAGCAATTTTAGGCATGTGTGCAACATGACAACTGTTTTAAAGTATTGTACAGTGACAACTAAAGTCTCTGTAATGTCTATGTTGTACAATTACAAAAAGAAACGATATAAAATAAAGGGATTTAAGATCATTAAAGCTGGGCTGTTGAGTCCAGTGCATTCTGCCAACTTCCGGCCCAGGACATTGTCGCTCTTCGTCAATAGAAGTCTATACAGTATGTAAAAGAGCCGCCATTGGACTAGCCCCCCCTAAGCCCACCTCCCCACAAACCCAATTGACTGACTTCAATGTAAACCAAAATTCATTAGCCCCCCTCTGAATAGCCACTTAGCCAGCCCCCCCATAGTCCCCCCCAGTCACAATGTTCTGGAGCCATCGCTGGCTACTCGGAAAGGACGATTGAAATGGTGCCATTCATTTCCATTCATTTTGCATGATACAATGGCATGATAAATAGATGCAACATGACTCTAGACACATGAAATTATAACGTACAATGTCCTGCTGATCTCAGCCTCATGTTCCTAAACAGTATCATACAGGTATTGTTCTAGTACAAATTATATCACTCCAAGATCATCATTATGTATTCTGCATTTGAGCCACGGACCACCATTTGATGAGATTTAGCCTCTCAGATCCGAGACTTTTGATATTTTGTTATCATTGGATATAATTTTGTTCACATTTACCATAGGTGATAATCGAGAGATAACCTGCAAACCTTTTTAGAATTATTCTACAAAATTTGTCTAGACTTCAAAATTAAGTAATGCAGATGTTTAATAATTTAACCAAGAGCGTAAAATGAACATCAGCATGTTATATTGTGATAGAATTCCCATCAGACACAGTATAATACAAGGTTTTACAATTGTTTTAGCTTTGTTAAAAGCTAAAACAAGCCTTACGGGTCCATTGGCCGATTTGGTTACCAACTTGCCATCATTTAGCTGCAGGGGACCACCTGGAACGCCCTTAACCATTTAGGCCTGCATGTCGAAATTTAAAAAGAAATCTTCTAAATCATGACAGTTTTCTGAAATACCCATGTTTCTATATCAATGGTGCTCAATAATTCATGTCAAGGACCCCCATAATTATATGAATTTGGCCGCCGACCCCCATCTGAAAATATGTTGTTCCAGGGACCTCCCCAGAACCAAAGATTTGAGTTAAAAAATGTTCACTCTGAAAGAATATATATTCCAAATTTGCTTGATGTGCACATAGCTTTCGCTGACTTGACATTTTCAACACCTGCACATGCAGCTGGGAACCCGAACATGGCTTTTAAACAAAGCTAAAACAATTGTAAAACTTGTACTATTACCGATGGGAATTCTATCACAAATAATATAGCATGCTTGCTGATGTTCAAGCATTTATAGCTTTTTAGCAACTGTAGACAAGTCATTCTGTAAATATTGTATATTTGTTGCGCACTGACATGCTGTAAGCAACTGCTGGGTATCTGGATTGATGACACCCCGGGTGTGGATTCCCATGGCTCCACAACAAATCCTGTTGTTTCAGTAGACGGCAAAACGACAATCCATCTGCGCACGCGCACACACACATATGCACGCGCGCGCGCACACACACACACACACACACACACACACACACACACACACACACACACACACACACACACACACACACACACACACACACACGCCCTCACAAGTATTGCTACACTTGTGAGGACATCAACATTTTAGGACAGCGATTTTACGAAACCCCATTTATTTTGGCCATTTTTAACCGCAACCCTAAACACGAAAATATGTCGATCTATACAAGATCACAACATTGATTGATTGATTGCACACTGCAACGTGTTCTGAGCTTGTAGATCGCCGCCTATTATCAGTGCATGACACCGGCATGCAACTATTAAGTATAGGCCTAAATCAGGCATAACTATTAACACAACCTAATTGTAAGCCTATAACTCCCTATTTTTAACCATAAAACAATCATTTCTCTATAGTGAGGATCAGGAAAACGGTCGTCACAACGTCTATTTCTCAAATTCTATTATACTTGTGGGGACATTTGGCCCTCACACGTAATACAAGTGCACGCACGCACGCATGCACGCATGCACGCATGCATGCACGCACGCACGCACGCACGCACGCACGCACGCACGCACGCACGCACGCACGCACGCACGCACGCACGCACGCACGCACGCACGCACACACACACACAGAGTCCAGCCTACTGGCCCAGCTGTCTCTCTCTCCATACACTGTAAGAGAATACCCCCAGCGAGTGTTCTAACCCTCCCCATCAATCTCTCTCCATTTGACAGAAGCTATGCCCACCTGTTCTCCCACACACTTCCACAAGCCAGGACCCGAAAGAGTGAGGCAGTCACTGGCTGGGCAGGCTCCAAGAGGAGACCAGGTTACGGGCAACTACAGCAGGTCGCTGTACGCAGGGGTGGACACAGTACTCATTAATCAACCCCAGTACTAGACTATACTATACTATACTATACTAAGTAAGGAGACCAGGTTAGGGGCAACTACAGCAGGTCGCTGTATGCAGGGGTGGACACAGTACTCAACCACAGTACTAGACTATACTATACTATACTAAGTAAGGAGACCAGGTTAGGGGCAACTACAGCAGGTCGCTGTAGGCAGGGGTGGACACAGTACTCAACCACAGTACTAGACTATACTATACTATACTAAGTAAGGAGACCAGGTTAGGGGCAACTACAGCAGGTCGCTGTACGCAGGGGTGGACACAGTACTCAACCACAGTACTAGACTAGACTAGAGTCTAGACTATGTAGTCTGAAAGGCTACTTTGCTTATACTTTATACAATTCTTCATAAGTACGACATTTTCTTTTTAATGTCAACCTTTTCCAAAACACAGAAAATGGCAGATCCATAAGCTCACAGTCACATGTGCGCTTATGTACTATTTTCACAGTCTGGCTGTGGCTCAGGAGGTAGAGCAGGTCGTCCATTAATGATCCATGGGTCGGCTCCTCCTGTCCACATGTGGAAGTGTCCTTGGCAAGACACTGAACCCTACACTGCCTCCAATGAGACACTGAACCCTACACTGCCTCCAATGAGACACTGAACCCTACACTGCCTCCAATGAGTCACTGAACCCTACACTGCCTCCAATGAGACACTGAACCCTACACTGCCTCCAATGAGACACTGAACCCTACACTGCCTCCAATGAGACACTGAACCCTACACTGCCTCCAATGAGACACTGAACCCTACACTGCCTCCAATGAGACACGGAACCATACACTGCCTCCAATGAGACACTGAACCCTACACTGCCTCCAATGAGTCACTGAACCCTACACTGCCTCCAATGAGACACTGAACCCTACACTGCCTCCAATGAGACACTGAACCCTACACTGCCTCCAATGAGACACTGAACCCTACACTGCCTCCAATGAGACACTGAACCCTACACTGCCTCCAATGAGACACTGAACCCTACACTGCCTCCAATGAGACACTGAACCCTACACTGCCTCCAATGAGACACTGAACCCTACACTGCCTCCAATGAGACACTGAACCCTACACTGCCTCCAATGAGACACTGAACCCTACACTGCCTCCAATGAGTCGGTCGGTGTGAGATGTGTGTGAAGTGAGGACGCTGGCGTCGACTGTTCGCCGCTTCACCTCCCAATGTAAGAATGAATGGAACATTGTAAAGCACTTTGAGCTGAGCACTTGGAAAAGCGCTATAAAAATGCAAATTCAAATGCAAGTTCAAATCAATATCAGGGTTATTTCAGACCGTTATACCTCAATGACGATTGATGAATGTGTTTTAAAATAGCTGATCTACAAGCTTTGAAAATATGAGATACTTTCACACATTCCTGATGTCGAAACGTTGATTCCTGATCCCTTAAATAAAATTGAGGGGAGCTTAAAGAACGGTGTGCGGACTTCCTACCTTCTTACTTTCACACACCACCACTGTATAACGAAGAAGTGTAATACAAACTAGCCCAATTGGTTTATCACACTAATCAATTTATTTACACCAACATTGTTAGTGTAGTAAGTAGTGTACACATGTGACTTGTCTGTCTCTTCCACACAGTGCATATACCTATGATGCACGGGAGAGAGTTTCTGGTGTGTTTAAAGCCCCCATCCGATTAACACATACTAACCCAATACTAACCCCACACATATGATGCACAACACATGCACACCGGACACTGAGAGACAAGGAGAGAGATGATGCAGGATGACGTTACTTTGACAGACACTCTCAAGTATTTTTATTTGGGGCGTGCCTTCTGGCAGAGATTTGCACCCACTGAGCATCCCCTTTTAGCCGTAGAATCGGGATCATACTACAAAGAGAGCTGACTAAAGGGGTGTGTCACACTCACAGCCAGTGTATTATTGCTATTTTTGCCAGTCACCTGTATCGCCTTTCTCACAGACAGAAAGGCGAGAGAGAGAGAGAGAACGTGTTTTTCTTCTATGTGGGGTAAAACACGTAGAATGGCAAATCTGAGCTGCTCTCCAGTGAAGTACATAAAGCTCCCCACCATGTCAACCTAAGGAGGCATGTGTCAAGTTGCTCTGTTCTACATGTCCACAGTCTGTGTGTTGTGAGTGTATTGTCATGGCCAAGAGGTGCTAGGCAAACTTGCCTGTGTCACGCGCGGCAAGGAATGCTATACACTTGTGTTGCGGGCGTCAAGAATAGAGTGTGCAAATATAAATGTATTGCACGGCGTGCATGATTCGTGCCCATTTTGCAACTTCAAGTCTCGTGTTTCAGCTGTTCCGTTCCAAGTATGCATTGCAGAGTCATACTGCGTTACGGTCATTTTTGAGTTTCTATAGCCCGTCTGAAATGTGCAGTATTACAATTTGAATCACTACCATGTTTGAAGCACTGTTATTTGAATCATGAGGTGTGCGACCTTGCAGTTCCTGTTAATGTGTGTATGTTCATGTCGAAGCATGTGAATAATATATCCCTAGGCCGTTGTCACCAAGGCACATTCCTCCACAGCTACTGTACTTGGCAAGTAAAGTCATTCTTAGATATTGAATGCACCTGTTATTCAAATAGCCAGCCGGGGTAGTGAGTTTAGTTATAAGATATTAACCTCCCTGCTGCAGGTTGAAGATACGTACATCCCCCGCCTGCACTGCTAACTGAAATGAGAAGAAAAAACCCAGACGATAAAGTAGGATACTTTCATTCCCCAACTTGATTTCTTTAAAGTCCTTTTTTTTGTTTTGGTAGGCCTCTATACCCCCCCCCTCCCCCCCCCACGCCATCTCTAATCCTCTGTGGATCCCATAGATCATCTGTCTAACTCTAAACATAGCATGCACGCACACACACACACACACGCCATGCACACACACACACACACACACACACGCCTGCACAGGGTGTTCAGCACAGCTCCGCTTCACACCTCACCAATCACCTCTCACCCCCCCCCCCCCATCTCTCCATCCCCCCCTCTCCCTTTTACCGCTCCACTTGTTGAGCTCCATTAAGATCCTCCCAAAATCCCTTCACACACACACACACACAGTAACGCGCACGCGCACACACACACACACACACACACACACACACACACACACACACACACACACACACACACACACACACACACACACACACACACACACACACACACACACACACACACACACACACACACACACACACACACACACACACACACACACACACACACACCCTGGGGCCCACCAGTGGCCCTAATGGTTCATGGGACTCATTAGAGAGGCTCCGGGGCAGGAAGTGGGATGGTGGCTTAGGGGGGGGAGGGGGGGCAGGGGTTCAAGGTGTCTCTCATCTTAAGTTACCTGTGCAGGTAACTAAGGCTGTGTTTGTTTTACCTTTACCTCTGACAAGCCTGGAGGTCCCAAGCCACGACATGAACAGCTCACTGTGTGTGTGTGACTGTGTATGTGTGAGACTGTGTGTGTGTGTGTGTGTGTGTGTGTGTGTGTGTGTGTGTGTGTGTGTGTGTGTGTGTGTGTGTGTGTGTGTGTGCCCGAGTGCATGTGTGAGTTATTGTTGACGTTTGAGAGTAGTGACATATGATATAGGAATTGTAGGGGATTTCTGCTCAGACACACACACAAGCACACAAACACACATTCCTCCCTCGGCAAAGGACTTAACAAGACACAAAGTGTAAGAACGTGCAATTTTGATGGGCTGTATGTATTCGTCATGTCAATCTCATTCTCTCCCTCTTCATCCTTCTTTTTCTCCCTTTCTCCGAGCTCTCACAGACAGACGTACACATGCACACGCACAGGACCTTACTTGACTGTCAGGGCCACCCTTTCCCCTTTCATCAAAGCGATCTACAACACACACACACACACACACACACACAGCATCAAAGCACCTCAGAGCGCAGTCTGACAGCCCATATCACCCCCGGAAGATGAGACCGTCTGTCATCTTAAAAATAAAATGATGCCAATTGATGGGAGACATACATCGTCCCAGATGCCAATGCCAATGTGAGGTTGGCAGAGCTTGGTCCACAGCGGAGAGCCAAGCTTTCACTGCCTCCACGAAATCTACGGACAGCTGGCGTATAAGAGAGAGGCAGCGTCAGGCGCCCTGGCAGGAACCGAGGGATGGACAGGGGAAACACCGCAGGGAGGGGAAACCTCAGGAGCGTACAGCTGACCGACCCACTTACCAAAAAAAAGGAAAACACAATGTCTGATTGTGTGATCCACCATGCTCGTGCTCAGTGTTAACTCTGAGAATTGGATTATGTAACTCAAGAGTTCAATTAACACATTTTACTGTGTAATAAAAACATCAAAATAGCTTTTTTTTTTGGGGGGGGGACATAATGAATAGGAATGGTTATTCTGAACTTGTGTATTTTGAGAATTTGTTCAAATCTGTGCCGTCTAAATTGTGATGTTGATATGATTCACTAATTTGTATTTCCACTCAAAAAGTGTCTGCCTTGTTGGGTCTGCTCAAATCAAATTTTTGCTTCTTTTGTCCCTGGAACAAAATATTTTGAGATGGCGGTCTGCAGTCAAATACAATTATTATCGTTTTGGGTGTCCTTGACTTAAAAGGTTTCAGAAAAATGTTAGGATTTAAAAGACATTCAGATTTGTTTTTAGGTCATAATGAGTTAGCCCATTCAGGACAGGAACCTCTTTTGGTGTTTTAAGGATTATGTTATACTTTAGCTGTAAAAATAGCAGATCTACAAGGTCGGTGCCGCGCTACGAGCTTGTAGATTTTTTTAATCGCGAATATTCTTTCAGAGCGAACATATTTTAACTCAAATCTTTGCTACCTGCGGGGGTCCCTGGAACAACATATTTTTAGATTGGGGTCCGGGGGCCAATTACATATCATTCTAAGGGGGCCCTTGACATGAAAAAAGTTGAGCACCACTGATCTGTTCTTCCACACGCTACGTCCAACCAGGGAAATTCCCTCCTGTCAGGTGTAAAGGAGCGACTTGGACACTCATGCATGAAGGAAGCATGAGTTCAAGTCCGTTGCTCTCCCCAGGTTGGCGGAGGGTGTGTAGAGCCCAGGATCACATTAGATAATTGACACAGGAGTGAAAAATGGGTTACAAAATCGTGGGATTTAGAAGACACTTTAGAAGTAACTAAAGTATAAAGTAGCACCTTTTTGTTGTTATGACCTGCTGCAAACTTGATGCATAGGCAGACACCAGCTTCTGTCAGCGTTCCTCTGGAATCTTAGCCCATTCCTCATGTGCATTGCTTCCAGGTATAGGGTTAGGTTGGGGGGGAAAAAAAATACATGAAAATGGAGTTATTACTTCTGACTTTATTTAATTTCTTAAATTATGTCTAAAATGTAAACATCAAATCATTTGGGGCTTACACTTTTGTTTGATACATCATGTTAGGTTGGGGACAATAAATTGTACAGTAGGGTTTCTACAGAAAAGAACAAACAGAATGTATGTAAGAGCAAGGTACAGTCCCATGAGTAATAGTGTACAGCAGCCAAATGTAAATGGTGTGAGAAAACATACATTTTCAATACTACATTCATGACAATGGAAGTCCTAGGCTACACAAAAATATATAGGCCTTAAAGATGGAGTGCCGTGATCCCCCCCTCCTCTCTAAAACAGGTACGTATGACTTATATTAGGAGGAAGATTTTCTGTAAAAGTGTCAGAATGTGTTACAAATTTTAGTATAGGCCTACCTGGTTTTCACCTTAGCACCACCCACCTGAACTTAAGCCTGGCCCACAGCTGTTGTATGATAAATGAGCGAGGGTTAGGATTATGATGTCACTAAAGTGGTGTATAAGTGGTCCTTTTGATTTAAACGCTTTCAGCTTTCTGGAAGAAACCAAAAATACACAGGGAAGACAGTAATGTAAAAACATATACAAAACTCATGGCACTCTATCTTTAATAAAAAATAAAAAATATTTAGCTGGCTGGGATATGAAATGTTATAGAAATGAAAAGGGACCAATGCAACATGCATGGCCAAAGAAACTACGTTAACTTCAGCATTGTGATTCAAGGGCTTTTTCTCCAATAAATAAAATAATAGAAAATAATAAAATAAATTAAACAATATATTTATTTTTAAAGAAGAATTCAACATTTCTATTGCACAACATTTCCCTTAGAGGGCTAAAAAAAGAAACTTTTCCATTGAACTTTCCTCTCAAAAGGGGTTCAATGTTTCAAGTGTGAAGATCAAGCACCACTCTCATCATCCATTGCCTGTGAATTTACAATCACAGCAAGAGATGGGACAGTCACACAGCAGAACTGAAATTATTTCCCATGTCAACCACATACATAACAATTTCATGCATCCACATTGATGCGCGACATCACTTCCACATACTCTTTCTTGGAGAAAGAGAGACCAGAGGAAAACTACTTTTTGCAAGCATGAATGCACGTCGAGTTGAGTTCAGTCCGCAAGCGGACAGAAAACAAATACGACGGACAAATCGTGACAGATTTGTCTCCCTCTTCGCTCCCACGGGTGAGACCTTGCAAGTGCCTTCATGTGTGTAAGCTTACCATGTTCCGTTCAGGGAGGACGTGATGGACAATCACTGTTATGCAGCTCTTGGTAGTTCCATCCCTCAGTGGTGACTCGTGACGTGAGTGCTACAGTAGATGCCTTGGACAAACCGTGTTCATAAAAGGCTGAAATTTGTACGTGAAGGAATGTCATCACGGTCACCATGTGTTTAAATTCTGCCCAACAAGGAGTATGGTCGTACATTTGCTGCGATAAAACGGCAATGACATTTGTTTTTGCTTTAGTGCATATAATAATAATAGGGCTAAGTGTGTTGTGTATTCTGCAGTTGCTCTGTACTGTGTACCCTTACACCAATACAATTTATAATATATAGCCTACTGTGTCACTGGCAGTGGTTCCCAAACGTTTTAGCCTGCGACAGAACTTTTATGTCTCCCCGTGACCCAAACTAGTGAAAATAGCCTATCTACAAGCTCACACGTTGCTCCGCAACCCCTTGTGATCCTGCAGATCGTCTATTTTCACTTCGGCTTAAAAGTTACATTTGTGGAATTTATGGAAATTCTTTTAATTATTTTTTTAATTGGCTGTGGGACATTTACGCGCGACCAACAAAACGGTTTGTGAAAACAGTGCTGTAGGCCTACCTAAAGTGTATAAACTGTACTGGGTAGCTTTCAATACTGTAACACCCACCAAGCTAAAAACAAAACTAACCTATTCATCAAAGCTGGGATGCATTTCCCTTGAAAAGAGAAGGATCACTGCACTCGGCATCAGGCCTGCAAACGAGAAGAAAAATAAATATTGGATGAAAGATAATTTGTCTCTGAATAAAATTGATCACAGAATTGATCACAGTGCAAAACCCACATTCTGTTAAAGCTTTGGCTGTTCATATGCCCGAACGGGTACGTGGACTAGTGAATACAATAGAGCGCCAAAGTCCTGACGTCACTCGCTCATCCCCTGGTTTCCCCTGGTTCACGGAAGTAATTTCTCTATGGAGAATAACATGGGCTCATCTTAAAGTCGTTTCATAAAAGCATTGTGGTCCAAAAATAAACAAGTTGTCTCTGCATTATTGTTCTGCCTGAAATATAGATCTATTTCTAAAGGAAATGGAAATGGTGTGAAACTTGCCTTGTATTTCTTAAGGACAGAACGTAGATCTGACATTCTCCTTCTCCCAGTATTTGGTACTGAGTATTTCCTCCTCATTGCGTTTATCTCGTCCACATTCGATATGGGCTTTCTTTCCTTCTTGAACTTGTTTTTCAAGGAGTCGTGCAAGGCTTCCTAAATAAATGAGATTCACTTAAGAATTTCCACATCAACAGATTAGCTCAGGGGTCCGGGGACTCCTAGGGGTCCTTGAAAGAGTTCCAGGGGGTCCCCTGCTAAATGATAATTAGTAACCAAATGGACCCTTAGGGGTCTGTAACTCAGAGAGTGTACCAAATGGAATGGAGCCAAACGAAAATGGACCCTAACGGGTTCATTTGGTTCCATTTGTACACTCTCAGAGTTAAATTAACTTTTACAATATACATTGGGGTCCCAGAGATGGAAATGCCATGGGGGTCCGTAGCCTAATGCATGTCAAACTGGGGGTCATTGAAATGAAAATCGGTGAAAATCACTGCCAGAGCCGTAAACATCTTCTCTTCCCTGGCGTATCTTTTCAAATGGGGGTCCGCGTGCTAATGATAATTTGGGGGTGCTTGACATGAAAAAGTTTGGGTGTAAACATTGGGCAATGTCAATCGTTAATTGCAGCATAACTACAGTAAGAGATATATGGTCAGATAGCAAATTGGGTGCAGTGATCACTATTTAAGCAGAAAGAACTAACTAACTGAGAAACATTCATAGTTTTAAGCTGTCGACAGTGGACAAATACTTACAAATCCAGTTCCATAACTTTCCTTCAGATAAGGGAAGTTATACAGGACAGACATGAGGAGCTCCACATACTGTGTGTGCGATGGATATCTGCAAGTTATAAAATGAACAAACAGACATGTTGAGTTCCTTCCACAGTGAGGTAGCTCACAGTGACACTTCACTATGCAGTAATATGGCACTTTTGTCTGTACCGATTGGTCATCTACTGCTGTATCAGGTCTTATAAGGGCTTATAAGTTATCAGTGATGATGAATAAAATAATGTGATAAATATACCAAGCATTTATTTTCCCTGGACTGACAACTGTTATCAGAACAAGTTAGAGAAACTATAGTGTGCACTGTGTAAGTGTGCATGCCACCTCGGATTTGCAATAGCCTACCTTTTGAATGTGTTATCCAAGTACAGTGCAGTACCCAATATCATAGTACTTGAGGCCGATGCATGACACCAGTACTACGATGATACCCATCGGAACTCTAGCCCCATTCAGTTATGAAAGACCCTTTGGGCCTTTGTACCCCTTGTCTCAGGACGTATCAATTATCATATAACTTGGAGGCCCAAAGTTCTGAATTACTATTATACAGATCTCCATTCATTCAATCACAACAGAAACCGTTGTCAAACCACGCCAATCTGTACTGATATAGGGCATGCCCATATTTGGGCATCATCCCGCCACCTACCCGACACTATCAGACACACAACTTGAACTTTATAGTAGAATCTACTATAGTCTGTCTGTCTGTCTGTCTGTCTGTCTGTCTGTCTGTCTGTCCAAGTACAGTAGATGGATAGACAGATAAGACATAATAATATAGAGATAGAAGGATAGAAACACCGTGTGGATAGATAGACAGATAAGACGGAGAAATAGATGGTTAGACAAATATACTGTAGATGATAGACAAGAGAGAAATATGGAGATAGATTCACAGAAATATCAAGGATCTAATTCTGAAGTCATACTGTATGTAGTGATTGGAATAGAGACTTACAACGTCTCTTGGCTCAAGTGGTCATACAGTGCTTGAACAAGCATGTTTTTTAGTCGGTTTTTCGCATGCGACCGTAGATCTGTATCCTTATTGGTCAACGCAGTGAGTACCGCTGGAGGCAACTTCACTTTGCAACTGGGCATTGGTAGGACTGCTTCTTCTACTGGGGCTGTGTCGACCACAGGGGCTCCTTTCCCACTGCAAAGGGGAGAAATAAGGTAAGACTTTAGTTCAAGACAAAATGTTAAAAGCAGCACAATAACATCTTAAGAATGACAAATGCATTAGGAGAAGTTCAGTTCACTGTCCAATTAACTTACTGTTTCAACTGCTCTAAAGCAGACATGAACTTTACTCTGTCTTCCATTTTTGGAAAGAGTCGCTCACTCAGTGCACGGTCGTCTGTTTCATTATCTATGGACAAGACAAAAGACTGTTGAATGCAAAGCATTTCCTTATGACCAAAATCACTGTAATACATTTTGGTAGGAGGGAGGGAATTAATAGGGCACTGTGAAAGAACCAGAAATGCAGAGTACAGTACAGTGCTCCAGACTAGGCCGCGTCATTGAGGGGAGGTACCTACCAATCTACGCGCTCCTTCATCCCAAATGCCATTAAGGCACTAAATGATACCATGTCTCGCTAGAAATGTTTTTCAATGTATTTGCCACTGTTGTCCTGCACTTTTTTGCCATGGAAAAATAATTGTGTAAGTTGCTGTTGTTGTTGTTTGTTTTTTACTGTTGAGACCGATATAGGCAACCCACGAGATACATGAAGAAACCGACCCGGCCTTGGGAAGAACATTGTTTTTGAGAAATACTTACCTGATTTATTATTTATTCCCGCGCTCCTCACACCATCTGTGAAAATTAAGTGAATAAATACACTATGTTGGCTTTCACACAAACTGCTCCTGACTCTTGGTTTGGGTCAGTCAGTCGCCACAAATGGTGGAGATTATGGGTGCTGAATGGGAACACGCACAGGCACTGTCGGCTCTGCTTAAAAGCCAAACAGATTTGCAAACGGCGGTGCAGGAGCTAGTAAAAGATGCTAAAGATACAGCTAGGACAAGTGCACCTGGTGCTCACTACATTTTCACCTGAAGATGAGGTCTCTTCTGGAGCTATTCGAGCGCACCTATACTTAAGAGAGAGATGGCGGCCTGGGCCGTGGCTCAGCGGTCCAGGCACCTTGGCTGGTAATCCAGTCTGGCAGTGTGCCGCGGGTTCGACTCCCGATCCCGACGGCCTTTACTGCATGTCTTCCCCCCCCATCTCTCTCCCCATTTCCTGTCAGCCTACTGTCTGTCCCTCCATGAAATAATATAAAATAAAGGCGAAAGCCGCAAAAGAAAACAGAGAGAGATGGCCCGTAGAAAACTGCAGCTTCATCCTGGCTACCTTCCTAACCGGCGAGGCACAGCGTGTGTCTACCGAGACGTGTCACTGGCAGACGCTAGAGACTTCAGAAAACTGAAGGAAGCCATCACCACAGTTTTGGCACCCCGTTTTTCCATCTGGCAATTGACATTGTGGGCCCATCCCGAGGTCGGGCCGTGGCCATACTGCTACATCCTGGTTATAGTAGATTACACCACTCGCTATCCAGAGGCCATTCCATTACGCACCGCTTCGGCCCATGACGTCCTGCTCATGTTATTTAGTCGGGAGGGAATTGTGGACGAGGTATTAACTGATCAAGGGACATGTTTTATGTCTCGGGTGACACTGATGACACAGCTGTATAAATGGTTAAAAGTGAAAACGCATACGTACTTCTGTAGTTGGCTTTCACACAAACGGCTCCTGAGTCTTGGTTTGGGTCAGTCGCCATTGCACCTGTGAGCATTAATCCAGCGACAGACACATTCCAGCACATGGGTTATAGATGTTAGTAATTCAACAGCCCCATAAGATGCAAAATTCTTACCTTATTATGGGTCATTGTAATGAGGTCTTTACCGTCACAACTGTACACATCCAAAGCATGAAAGTCTCCACATCTCCACGCTTGAACATCAACAGCTCGTCTTTCTCTCTGATGTGGTATGAATTAAGATGTTGGGAAAAGCTTAGAATATCGCCCTATAATATGCAGAATCAGGGTTATCTTCACAGACAGCAGCATCAGCTCTCCATGCAGAATATGAAGAATGAAGACATACTGTAAAGCCACACTGACTGACAATACAAAAAACATTGCATTTAGTCTTCCATAGCTTCTCAACATTTGTATAGCGCATTTCTAAACAAAAAAATTAAAATAAAAGTAGTAATATTACATACCCAGCTGATCACCAAACGTACCTTAGTTACGTCATCAAAAATGCTGGACGGTAGTCCCTTATTGGCCGGTGGACAACACAGAATTCCCAGCAGTTGCACAGAATAGGCACAGAATAGTAAATCCTCCCCCTCTCCCTCCCCACAATGAACACAGCAGAGTGGTCCCTATCCCACTGACAGCCTGTCTCTCCAAATCACAAGCCGTGGCGCTCCAATTCCAGCCCCTCCCACCCCGGGGGAAAAACTATACAGTAGGTCACCTCACAGACAGACTCACAGCCTCACAGAGAGCTGGGGTGAAAACATAATCCCTGCCCCCAGCCGCTCTGGCAAGTGACCAAGATATATCTGCATACTGAAGTGAACTTGCATCTATATGAAATGTAAAAAGAAAAATACAATTAGAGTTTGAAATTTGAATATGAAAGATGTATATTTGAATAGGTGAGTCTTCCTATTACGGCGGGACATTTTGGAAATTGCGTCGGCAATGCTGGGTATAGTTTATTCCACAATTTGGGAGCCAGGATTGAAAAGAGTGTAGGACGTGTGATGGAGCATTGTCCAGGGTGTTTTAGGGAAGGCCCGGCAGACAGGGACAGACAGACAGACAGACAGGGACAGACAGGCAGACAGACAGAGACAGCATTCCTGTGTTAGCTGATCTAGTTAGAGGCTTGTAGAGTTGGATGCGTGTCTGAAGGCGTGAGGGCTGCGATGCGTTTAGTTGCCTTGCACATCAACAACACCACCACCAGTGTTTTGTACTGGCTGCAGGTAGCAATCGGAAACCAATGAAGGGAACAGAGAAAAGGGGGGGGACGGGGGGGACGTGACCTTTTTGGGAGGTTGAAGACCAGGCGTTGGTTGAAGACTTGAAGGGGCTTAATTGAGCATGCCAGGAGGCCAATAAGGGAGTTGTAGTAGTCAAGCACAGGAGGCCCACAGCCACAACAACCAAGAGGGCATATCTGTGGTCTGAAATTTCTACAAAATCTCCTGTGCTAATTTAACACTGAAGGTTTTTACCCTGTAGAAACTAAACGTGTGTGGCGGCTTGTGTAAACATTGTGCCACTCATGTGCTGCGAGGACCCGACCACGGTATAGACCCCATGGTGACGCACATGGTGGAGAAACTATAGACCTCAGAGAGAGTATCCAATGGTTGTTTTTCTCCCAGTTTGTCAAGAACACAACCCTGTATGTATGTGTGCCACCACAGTTTACATCAACATGATTTATATTATATACCACCTGCTGGCTGGGTTTTTCCATCTCGAATCCCGATCTGCCAGCTTAACAGAGCACCCACAGGGGTGTGAACTCCCTGTCTGTCTGTCTGTCTGTCTGTCGAGCTCACGCACGCACGCACGCAACACAGTAAACATCCTGCCTGTACACGCTGACAAGCGTGCTTCTCTGAGCATGCATATATAGAAACAAAAGTAAAAACGTCAGTGTTTATTATTTCAGCTAAATTACTGGGGATTTTGCTCTGCGTGTTCTCTCTCTCTCTCTAGGCACACACTTTTTATACAGTAAATTAAACGATCTCAGGAAGCACCTTAGTGCAGTCACCACCACTGCCAGAATTGAAAATAAATGGAAATACGGTACGAAATGAATGTAAAAAAGTGCCCTTCTGGGCACAGGTCTCCACCAGGATTTCTTCCTCAGCCTAGTGGGAATATGCGTGCACAGTTTCATCGCAATCGGACGCTGCGTTGAGGAGTTGTGGCGATTTGTACAAAGCGGGCTACTCCTGAAAACTGTAGGAGCCAATCGTGGCCAATCAGGATGGAATATGAGAAATCAAACAAACCTGCCTTGATCACATGACTATGGAGATCATGTGTACCGATTTGCGTGAAATTTGGATAAAATCTGAAGGAGTAATAATAGAAAATGTGTTTTACATATGTCGGCCTCCTGGTGGCGCTATAAAGAGCAGATGTGAAAAATTCCAGGCAAAGGTTTTTCCTTGGCCTCTAGGGAGTTGGCATACAAAGTTATCCACAGATCCGTGCAGTTAGAGGTAAAAACACTTTTCGGCCAGTTATAGCGCCACCTTGAGGCTGAGTTGAAATTGTTGATGTGGCATTTTGTCCTCGGCCTAGTGGGAATGTGGGTGCACAATTTCACGGAAATCACGCAATGTGTTCATGATTTGCAGCATTTTGTTTGAAACTGAGCACTCCTGTGAACTTTGGAAGCCAATCTTAACCAATCAGGATGGAGTGTGAGAAATCTGAAAGACCCGTTTCGTTGAATGGCTCTAGAGAGACTGTGTACCAATTTGCGTGATGTTTGGACAAAATCTGTAGGTGTACTGTGCAAAAACTTGTTTTGCACAAAGCGGCCTCCTGGTGGCGCTATAACAGGCCGTTCTGGAAAGTTTGGGGCAGAGGTTCATCGTTGGCATCCAGGGAGTGTGTGTGCAAAATTTGGCATCGACCGGGTTAACGGTGGCCGAGATTAGCTGCTCACGGACACACGGACACACGGACGGACGGACACACGGACACACGGACGGACGGAGTGCAAAACATACTCTCCCCACATGCCTTCGGCCTGGTGGAGACAACTAGAAAAAGTGCCCTTCCGGGCACAGGTCTCCACCAGGTTATCCACAGATCCGTGCAGTTAGAGGTAAAAACACTTTTCGGCCAGTTATAGCGCCACCTTGAGGCTGAGTTGAAATTGTTCATGTGGCATTACGTCCTCGGCCTAGTGGGAATGTGGGTGCACAATTTCACGGAAATCACGCGATGTGTTCATGATTTGCAGCATTTTGTTTGAAACTGAGCACTCCTGTGAACTTTGGAAGCCAATCTTAACCAATCAGGATGGAGTCTGATAAATCTGAAAGACCCGTTTCGTTGAATGGCTCTAGAGAGACTGTGTACCAATTTGCGTGATGTTTGGACAAAATCTGTAGGTGTACTGTGCAAAAACTTGTTTTGCACAAAGCGGCCTCCTGGTGGCGCTATAACAGGCCGTTCTGGAAAGTTTGGGGCAGAGGTTCATGGTTGGCATCCAGGGAGTGTGTGTGCAAAATATGGCATCGACCGGGTTAACGGTGGCCGAGATTAGCTGTTCACGGACACACGGACACACGGACGGACGGACGGACACGCGGACGGACGGAGTGCAAAACATACTCTCCCCACATGCCTTCGGCCTGGTGGAGACAAAAAACCAATTAAAACAACCTTTCTGGCATTTGATTTCTCTTTTCTTCTGGTTTTCAATGTCACAACTTCAGCCGCAGATTGATATCTGGGGTACGCACCACCCAAACTATAAGCCAAACATAAATAAATAGACAGTCATCCTCCTGACAAAGTAGAGTCGATATAAATGGCTTCCCCGTCTTCAGCAAATTGTTTTCGTCAGCTGAGCCACTCCGTCAGGCGTAAAGACCGTGCGTCGATGATGTGTTATTATGATGTATGTCAACCACACACAGTTTCTGGCAAACACGAGCCCAAGTGTGCAGGTATCTGAGCGGCCAAGTATTGACAGAAAATTGGCAATCGGTGCACCTATGCACGCTGTTGCAATTTCCACTTCAGCTGAAAGTCAACTATATGGGGTATCATATCGTGCTGCTGAGGTAAACACACCTCAATAAAACCAAATCAGTCAGGCTTACGTTTTTCCAAGGGCATTCGTTTTACTCGTCAACCCAAAACGTTTTTTTATTTGCCAGTCAAAACTTGGCTTGTAAACCACGACAGCTGTTATTCCTACCCCCACCACATATACATTTACTCCTTTCCTCTTCATTTGTGTGTGTGTGTGTGTGTGTGTGTGTGTGTGTCTTTCCTGTAATGCAACACGTATTTGGCCTGCTAATTGTAGGTTCTGACAGCTAGATTTTCTTTTTTTTGTGAGGGTTGATTTGTTAATATGACCTGTCTGTGGATTTGTTGACTCACATTTGGGGGGGGGGGGGGGGGGTTAGTTCCCATAACGCAGATTGGAGTTTGTGATGTGAATTGTGAACTCACATTCGGTTAGTCTGCCTCAGCAATCACGCGCACACATGTACAAACCAATGTACATGGGAGAGCGTTTGCATGGAGTGTATGGAGTTTAGTGTGAATTCACTGAAGGCGGTATAAGCTACTATAATGCAGCTGCCACAGAGCTCATTCACACTCACGACGACAAAGACTTTAGGACCTGAGAGAGTGCTGTATTCCACTGTGACTTGCTGTTCAACTTACTTTTTACTTCAGCCTTTTTTAATTAATCTGAACATCTTATTTTATTGCAACGTTCCTAACAAATTTTTATAATCCTATCAAGAAGATTGAGCCTCAACACATTCCCACTGTCGTCATTCTCTCCCAACACTTTCATGGTGGCAAGAAATTGCGTCTATACCTCTCTCTCTCTCTCTCTCTCTCTCTCTCTCTCTCTCTCTCTCTCTCTCTCTCTCTCTCTCTCTCTCTCTCTCTCTCTCTCTCTCTCTCTCTCTCTCTCTCTCTCTCTCTCTCTCTCTCTCTCTCTCTCTCTCTCTCTCTCTCTCTCTCTCTCTCTCTCTCTCGTTCTTTCACTTTTTGCTCTTTTTGCCATTTGTCTCATCGGAGGAACTGTAGCAAACCATATAGGACATGTGGGGAATGCGCAAGAAGAGTGACTCTCTCCATTGTTAAAGGACTGTTCCGCTCCATCTCTCCTGCAAACAGTCGGACGGGAAAGGAAACCCGATATTGTCACTTAGCTCAGATCTGCTCTGCCTGCAGAGATCATAGATCAGGGGCCGAGGAATGGAGATAAAGGGAAAAGGTGGGGCATAGATGGAGCATGGGATGACGTTCCTAGACAAGGGCAAAAGTTAAAGCAGGCACTGTTCTTTTTAAGCCATTGAAGATGGAGTGCTGTGATTTTTGTACTTTTTCCTGTTCATGTGTCTATGGAGTTAACATTACTCTAATAGACACCCAGGTGTGGTTAGAATATTCAAATATGTCTTCCCTGTGTATTTCAAAGTCAAAAGTCAAAAGGCCCAATCGAAATAACACAATTTTATACTACAACAGCTGTGGGTGAGGCTTAAGTTCAGGTGAGTGATGCTAAGGTGAAAACCAGGCATACTTTAATGAACTGGTGGGTGTGGCCCCATAAAAACATAATTTTAACACTTTCTGTACACTATTTTCAAATAAATATTCCTCCTAGTACAATCATAGTAGGCTACCTGATAATCATGTTTTAGGTGGTGGAAGAAAATCACGGCACTCCATCTTTCAAACCGGGAGAATTAAAAAACAATCTGCACATCCATTCATGCTTTGGCGAGCCTTTCCTATAGCATCACCATTGCGTAAACCTTCTACTTAACAACCGTCACAACCATCGTGACAGCCTTTCTTGATTTGCCCTCACTACTCCCTCTCCCATCTTCCTCTCTCTCTCTCCGTTTCTTTTCCCTGCGTTTTAGCGCAGCCAGCCAGCCAAGGGACCTCTCTGCAGCAGCAAGCAATAAAGTGCGGACAGGAGGATTCCACGTTCGCATTTGCGGGGCGCTTATGTCGACTAATGTGAAAAATGCGGGCGGGTGCTCGTGTGAGAAAGGGCCGGCCACGCGGCAGGGTGTGAGTGATGTGAGTGAATGTGGTAGCTAGTCGCTCGGCAGCTCAGGGGCATTAGCAGGCTTGGCATTCCTCATCGGGTTGTGATGTGCGAGGTGGGGCGGAGCAGGAGCAAGAGACAAGGGATGGGATGGGGGGGAGGTTGCAAGATTAAAAAAATAGATAAAAACAGACGGGAGAGTTCTACTATTGTGTTCTACTATTGTACTGTAACAGAGCACAAGCATTTGAAATAAATTACATTTTGAATATTTTTTTTGAAACTTTAAGAAAAAAAAACGTATAAAGATTTAGAAAATTGGCCAAAATAGGGATGCAGGGGTTAATCTATAGCTATCAACAAACATTTTAATTACGGTAAATCGCTAAGTGTGATAGTATCAAACATAATATGAAACGACATGGCATGTATTTAATGTTTAATTCAATCTGACCAGAAGCAAGGGTAAAACATATCCCCACGCCACCCCGGATGAAAAGCAATGTCAGAGGGGGTTTATTAAGGCTGCAGCATCCCCACCAGCAGCACCTGCCTTGCACACAAAACATACTAATGATTACTCAAAGATATAGTGATAGGCCATGAGCTGTCATTCCTGTTTAAAGGAGCATTCAGTGATTTGGGTGATTTGCAAAACCCTCCGGGCCGCCCCGGTAACAAGATGTGCACATACATGCACTACAGTAAGGGGGGGGGACGGGGGACGACAGGACAACAGCATGCACGCCAAGGCACGCCCCCCACTCGATCATGATTGGAGGAAGGCCCCTCTCATCCTGATTGGATGAAGACTTGGCCACCTAGCCAAAAACGAAACCTAGGGTTTTTTTTTTATACCCCAGGGGCTCACTGGGGACAGGGAGGAACTCCTTATATGGTCAGCACACTCTATAGTAGGGAGGATTATCACAACAAAACAAAAAAAATAAGTGATATTTGAATTAAGTGAAATCACTGAATATACCTTTAAAGTCCATATGTGCGACAGAATGGGTTTTGGGACTATAGTGAAAGTAACGATGGCCATAGTATAGGGAGCTCATTAGCTTTCTCGTTATGACTCATGTACTTTACAGTACACAATATACACAATACTACACATATAGTACACATTACCGGGCCAGGCTCCTCGTGCACTGCACATTTTAATGTGAACATTACAAGGTCATATAATGATACTCTATACTCCAGACCCTTGGCATGCCGATGGGTGGAAAGAGAGAGTGTTTGCATGGCTGAGGTTAATAGATGTGTGTGCTATAAAACTGATGGCTGTTTATCGCTGCTGCGTCAGCAGCACTGACGATGTCCCATTCAGATAGATAGATAGAGATGGTGTTGTAGGGCAGGCCAAATAATGACAGAGGTTACAAATTAATAGTTAAGACTTTATAGGAAATTGTTGCTGGGCAGATTTGACTTGCCGTTTCACTCATATGGATATGAAGAATCAACTGACAGCGAGAAACTGTAATGTTACTTCTGCTGAATTAGTTTCTTAGAACTAGATTTTCGCTAGAAACAGACTGTATCATATATGAGTGACTGACTGTCGCAAACGACTGACAATATCGCAGAGACAGCTTGTTTATTTTTGGACCACAATGTTTATACGAGACGATTTTAAGATGAGCCCATGTTATTCTCCATAGAGAAATGACTTCAGTGAATGATATATGTGAATGAGGGAAAAAAAGGTAAATTCACTGTGGAATTTGAGGCATCTGTGTTGATTATACAACAGATTCAAATTATGACATATCGACCATATTTCTTTACACATTTCTATTCTCCCGCCGAGCTGAATACACTCGTAGGTTTGCCTGAATAGAGCCGTTTGTTTTTGTCTCTCCAGGGAGTGTGTGCGAGGGAGAAAGTGAGAGAGAGAGAAAGTCTGAGACCTCTCCACCCTTCTCTTGTCCTTCATCACTCCAGTCAGAAGCTGATATTAATCTACAGCTGTCCGAGCTTTCAACTGGCACGCACGCACGCACGCACGCACGCAAACACACACACACACTTTATGTGCACTCTGAGAAAAATAACATATGGCTGAGATGTGACATCAGCACACTTTGTGTTCCGTTTTACTCGTGCTGTATTGTATTCTTTTATTGCAGTCGTTTGCTTGTATCAGCATCTATCTACACAGAAGTGTGTAGAAAATGGACCAATCCAGTCTGATTTATATAAAAAATCTGGATTTCAACGTGTGTATATTAATCTATCGAGTACCCCTGAGGGACACCAGTCAGCTAAATATTTTAGTATAACTAAATAGTTTAAGTGAATAATTTAGGGATCAATCAATATAAAGAGTTGAAGCACTCAAAGCTCACTGCACAACTATCATCAGGTGCAACGAAACAAACCGATCACCAGCACTCACGGTATATTCGACACTCGTGACAACTAGAACAGAATGAAGCATAAATACAAGACCGCTTCTAATTCTGTTGTTCCCTGCTGTAGAAACGCATGTCTTGCTGCAACGCACATCATGCTTTCATCCTGTTACGATTGTACTATTAGTATGGTACTGCACGTTGTACAGTATCTAATCACACAGACAAAACACATGCACATACATTACGCATGCAGGCCGAATACCTGGGACGGAGATTGTTTTCACCCCGTCAGTCTGTCGGTCTGTCTCTGTGCAAATCTGCAAATCTGGGAAACTGCTGGACTGATCAGCAAGAAAACTCCATCCCAAATTGTACAAATGGGCCAAATGCGGTTGTGATATACAAGCCCATTTTATGTTTTGCCTCTAGGCTCTAGTCAGAAATCCACCTTAGAGCTACACCCCCCCATCCCCACACGGATATCTTTCAAATCTCCAACACCATCTGCGAAGGGAACTGTCCACAACACTGGTTCACATAGTGAGGTCTGGGGACCCCCAGGGGTCCTTGAGGGGGTTTGAGGGGTTCAGCTAAAATAGCCAATCTACAAGCTCACAACACATTGCATCGTGTCTTCTGAGCTTGTATAGATCTGTTTTTATTTGGACAAATATTCTCTTATGAGGTCCACTCCCTGGTACAAAATATTTTCAAACTGGTGTCCGCAGCCAAATGTGCATACATTTGGGGGTCCTTGACTTGAATACGTTTTAAAACTACTGGTCTACAATTCCACTAACTAGTCCAACCTGGTTAGTATGACCTTGTGAGGTTGACAACTTGCACAGTCCCGACCCACATTGTACACCGACCGCACTATGCATCAGTATACCTGATGGTGTTGTACACACACTATTGTACAACACACCACTGTAGCCTGAGCAGGTGTACTGTATGTGGCACAATGCCGGCTATCTATGATCTCTCGATGTGTATACCACACAGTAACTATACCTCTGTAGCCTTGACACTGCATCTTTTCTCATCATAAAAGGTAGAAAGGTCGCACACACCAAGAAATACATTTCAACAGGGTTAGTTTAAAATAAACCTGTTGAAATTAAAGCTGGTATTTAAGCTGTGTGTCTTCCCACCCATCTCTCTCCCCGTTTCGCGTCTACCTACTATACAAAAAAGGCGGCAAAAAAGCCCCAAAAATATCCTAAGAAAAAAAGAACTTAAAAAAGACTTCATTGAGGTGTCCTGATAGTTATTGTGACTGTAGGTCGCGCTTACTATGAAAACATGCATCTCCCGTCAGTTAGTCACCCACGTCTCCATATATGGTATGGCGTCACGTGACATCTCGTGACATCATGGAGACCCTTAGATCTCCATATATGGTTGTCAGTCCATCATATGTCAGTCTGACATCATCAAACCCTCTACACTCAAGACATGCTATACATGACCATGAACACTGGCCATGGCAATGAAACATGGCCATATCAGCATTTCATTGAGCATTGTTTGGTCTTTGATCCCATGCCAAAGATCAGGGATCTCCATATGGGCATACATGTAGTCGCAATGTTGGCCCTTCTCCATATATGGGGATGTCAATATATGGCCTCCATATATTGACACCTCGTAACATCACGCCTCCATATATGGTCACGCCTTATGACATCACATGACATCATGGAGACCCTTAGACCTCAAACCCTTATATCTCCATATATGGAGCTAGCTGACCTGTTCTGACATTCCATATGTTCATACTTCCTCACCCGTCCTTCCTGTTCTGACCTCATCAAACCCTGTACACTCAACAAATCAACACGTCCAGGTTTTGCCATTGAAAAGGTCAGGTAAGCCTATATGATTTGCTTAACTGAAACGTGGCTATACTGCGAGACTAGAATTTAACTCGTTTAGATTTCAATTATTGTACGTTCGAGGATCTACAGTAGTTGCCAAGTGGTATAGAAACCATCCAATAAAACATTCACAGGTTTGATTCCCATAAACAGCCCGTCTAAACCTCCATATAGAATTCATCGTGTACATCATGTACAATCATTTATAAAGTAAAGGTAAAGTATGCAAAGTCATGTGACGTTATGTCAGACAAAAAGGTCAAATCAAGAAAACTGTGTTGTGCCGTTGTAACTCACTTGTGGTTATTACTAAACCAGGTGTTCTCAAATTATTTGACATTGGTATCTGCTTTTGAAATTAATTATCTGATCAGAAACTCTGTGGCCCACTTTTTAGGTTCACTGATTAAGAAACATTGTGATACAGAGGATCCTATCAACATATTTAACTTGGACAGAATACAGTTATAATAATAATACAATAACTTTGGTTTTATGCTCTACCACCTCCAAGCCTTCAGAATGCTTTGTGAGGTATACCATTGATATAGAAATGTTTATTTTTGCCCATAGCAAGTTGAGAGAACACACACACACACACACACACACACACACACACACACACACACACACACGATAGTGAAGTTGGCCTTGAGTCGGATTTTATAGTTACGAGCAAATAAGGCTTTACATCAGAATTGGTTGGACAGACACTTTAGGCAATATATTAATTAATTCACATAGAATACAGCATACTGTAGTTGTTGCATTGCCTTATTCATTATTAACAGTAGTATGTACAGTACTTGTAAAAAGAAAAAGAAAAGTTTATTCATTTTGAAGGGAAACATTTCAACCTAAATCCCATTGTTTTGATGTGAGTCGATCAATAAATACAGTGTGGCAAATAATACCTATAAGTCTTCTGTTCTCCATGAAAAGATGATGGGATGCGTCATTTCACAGTCTCATATGTGAAATGACGCGTTTCACATCATCAGAAATAAACAGTACAGTACCCTATATATATATATATAGGGTACTGTACTGTTTATTTCTGATGATGTGAAACATATATATATATATATTATGGATCTTCTCACATCAGAACAATTAGGTTGTAGATCAGTGATCTTTCCCATTACGTCACAGATACATGGTGGACTTGAGGAGCAGTTGTATAGATGGAGACACCACACACACACACACACACACACACACACTCACACACACACACACACACACACACACACACACACACACACACACACACACACACACACACACACACACACACACACACACACACACACACACACACACACACACACACACACACACACACACACTTTGTGTGCCCATCCCACATATAATATGGGCCAGTTGTCCCCAGTGAGGTCAACATCCAGATAACACTAAATGCTCCTTTTATGAACCCGAGAGGCCTGGCTCAAAAACCGCAGTGGGATGGTGTGTTACACTGTTATACATAGGTTTTATAATTGTGTGTGCTCAAGAATGTGTGTGTAAGTGTGTGCGTGTGTCATGCCTTGTGGCGGATATGTATTTGTGTATGTCAGTGTGCACGCATGTGCGTGCGTGTGTGTATGTGTGTGTACATTGAGTCTAAGAGCAGTTGTCGTTGACAGCTGCAGGGGAGCAGAGCACGGAGAGATAGAGTCAAGTGGCTTCAAATAGCCGCTGCGCTCCTCACTCATCTAACAAGAGAGCCCGACACTCTCTCACTTTTCTCAGACATTTCCTTTCTCTCTCGCCCTCTCTCTCTCGAAACAGAAGCAGTTCGAGTTCACGGTGTCAGTCAATCACATCAAAATGTCAAAATGTTTATTTTCACACATTTCGGTGGCCTTTCAACATGTCCACTTGCCAACGTGAAATAAAATAAGTCTTTTGAAAAACATGAAGGACGAATGTCTTCTGCTTTTGTTGTTGTTGTCGTTCTGTACACACTACATGTCGCCAGTGTCCACCGTAGCTCTGCGGCTTAGTATATCGCAAAGGACTGTGACTGTCAACATTAATGTCGGTTGTTGGATTAATGGTACAGGCTGTCCACCGCAACACGAGGGCCCTTTTATGTGTGTGTGTGGGTGTGCTGTATATCCCCAGTTGTCCCAGTGAGGCATGTCCTGCTATAAGTCCATCAAGATCTGAACCTCCCCTTCCTCCTCTTCCTGTTGCCTTTGTCTGTCGAGTGCGACAAGACATGTGTCCCTGTCCGTCTGCGCGGCGTAGCATACGCGTGTCCCCAAAGCAGAGGAGGTTACGTGCCTCCCCGTCTGTCACAGAGAGGTGCAGAGAAGCTCGTCTTTGTCTGTTGTGTCCTTAAGTACCGCAGGAGGACGATGTGGGGTCGAGACGGGTTTCTCTCACAGCCCTTCGCGTCTGTTCGAGGTGTGTCAGATTGCACTCCACCAAAAGGGGGTGTTGTTGTTGGGGGGGGGGGGGGGGGGGTTCGCGCGTCGCGGTTTTCAGCTCAGAAGAGCCGCGCCGTTGCCGCCGCCGCACAGTCCGCCATACCGCCGAGCTGCAAGCGAGACCAGAAGCTGTGTTACCAGCGCCTCCTAGCTGCCACCGTGCATGCCTGTCCTGTCCTCCCTGTCCGTCATGTCAGTCTGTCTGTCTGTCAGGTCGTTCCACAGAGCAGAACGGAACAGAGCATGAGGGGTAAAGGGGGAAGCGACAGAGCGGCCAGCAGCAAAGGAGGGGAAAAGGGGAAGCAGGAGGAGAAGATGGGGGTGGGTGGGGGGGAGAGGGTCTCTAGAACCAGTACAAGTCCTTGCTTTTATCCTGCGCCTGCAGACCTGAGAGTAGAGGGAGAGAAAGGAGGAAAATAACGGAGGGGGAGGTGGAGAGAAAAGGCGAAGTGAGCAGATTAGGAAAAAGAAAAGCCCAATAATGTTGTTGTTGGGGGCGAGAGGAAAAACGCCCCTGAGGCGGAAAGGAGATGAAAGCAGAGCAGAAGTGTGGGAGAGAAAGCCGACAGCTGATGTTAAGGACACTGACCTGAAGTCAGTCTGTCAGGACACTGACCTGAAGTCAGTCCATTACGACACTGACCTGGAGTCAGTCTGTCAGGACCCTGACCTGAACTCAGTCTGTTAGGACACTGACCTAAAATCAGTCTGTTAGGAAACTGACCTGACGTTAGTCTATTTGGGACACTGTCCTGACGTCAGTCACCACTGAACATGACGACACCTGACAAACCGTGCATGGATTAAGTCTATAGTGAGGGTGATCTACTGCAGCTTATTGATTTTAATTCATTCACGCTTTCATGCTCTAAAGAGTATTTTCAAAACCACAGAGTCTGCAAAGCTACACATGGAAAGTATCTGACGGACAGAACTGTAAAACAGGATGGACATACAGTACAACGGGTGCTTCGTTGCTCATCACTGCAGATACAGTATAAGCTATGTTAACAAGGCGATGGGTTGCATTCATAAGCGGTGTACTTGCATGCGGACCGTTACCTGTGTCCATGTTGAGTCCGATCTCGGAGGCCCCGGTGAAGGCTCCGCTCCAGGCAGACCCGGCCGCCGACTCTCCCTTCCCTCCGATGTCACACGGCGAGCCGCTGGGCCCCGGCACGGAGCTCCCGGGGGCCAGCCGGTGGTGAGGCCTCACCGACGGCACCAGCAGCGAGCCGTAGCGCGGGTCGAACGCCGTGCCGTACACCTCGTGCACGCCCGGCCGCGAGTAGGCTGAGCCCTGGCCGCCTATGGCGCTGCCTAGTGAGTAGGGGTGGTGGTGGTGGTGGTGGTGGTGGTGGGACGGGTGCCAGGCGTCGGGGCTGGGCTGGTGGAGGTGGTTGTGCAGGGAGGCGGACGAGTAGGGGTCCCCGGGGAAGGGCAGCTCTGTGTGGGGGGAGGAGAGCGCGTTGCCCAGTGAGGTGGGGACAGACGGCTGGTACGTGCTGTTCCAGAAGGAAGGAGGGAAGCTCCGCTGGTTCATTGGGAATGATCCATCTGCGACGTGCAATAAAAATAAACAATGCATGATGGAAGTGAATGTGTGACAACAATCTGAATGGATTCAAGACTCACACACTTGAAATGAAGTAAACAAACAGCCCAATAAAATGGTTGCATGCAGTCGCTGATCGGTCCATTTATTCAAACTTGACGTGCACGAAATAAAGTGTCTCTTTAAAAGTTGAAATCTGGCCTTTCACATTTAAAGGGATATATTACACAGGATTGTAGCATTAATCCTATATTTTGTCTTAGAGCCTAAAACTATTATTGGACATCAAAGACCTTAATTATTAAATATATTATATTTTTAATTTCAATATTTTATATGGAAAAATAGGCTATAGACTATAGCTTTATGAATCAACGATTTGCTTGATACAAAGGGAGTTCAAATGGCTAAAATAGGCCTATATACTGAATTTTAAAAATATTTAGTTTACTGCTCATATTCCTATGTTTTAGGAAAACAAATATAGCCTACATGTTTAATACACCTGCAGTCAGTAGACGGATCAAAATGTCTATTATAAAATAGGACTGCATCCTGTTTCATATATCATCGTGTCCTTTCATTTTGACCGCACAGGAACAAGTATAGGCATGTTTAAGACAGTAAAACAAGGCGACCTTGCAGCATCAACGCAACCTCTGATGTCACTGTATTCGATAGGACATCAGTTTCGGACGGTGTGTCCTACAATAATAATCCGACCCCCTAAACGGTATCCGGAGAACTCGCCAGTATATCCAACTTTTACTTCACCTTCATTTAAATCGCATTGAATTGAGAGAGAGAGGATATAGTTGTTTAGAGTTAACATTGGAGAAAGTAGGAATGCTAAAAGTTTAAACACCAAAGTAGCCTATACACAACAATTAGTAAACATATCCTAAAATGGTAGGCCTTACCATTGGTAGCCTATTCCGTATTCACAATCACATACTCACCTTTTTATCATTATAGATACTATAGCCGCAATTTGCAACTCTAGATTTTTTTACAATGGGTTGAATCTAGAGTTGCAACAAGCTCCATCCACTTCCTATTCATCTTTTTTGGTTTGTGATCTGCTTGTCTTAAATGACGTTAAACTCACCAACATTGCAGCTGCAGTCCAAGCTTGAATTATCCTCTTTCAATCTGCCGAGCTTGTTTTTCATAAAAATTCCCCGTAGACATGTTATGAGTTACTTTCTGTCCAAAATATTCCAAGAGTGACATTTCCGAGCCGCCATTTGTATTTTTGCAACGTGCCGTAAAACAAGATGTGAGGGCGAGCGCTTGTTTAATAGAAGGCTGTGTGTGATGGGGCGTCGCACTGTGTCTGCCTCTTCTTTGGGTGTCTTACCTGCGCAGGTAAGATTCTATTAAACAAGCGCTCCCCCTCACATCTTGTTTTACGGCACGTTGCAAAAATACAAATGGCGGCTCGGAAATGTCACTCTTGGAATATTTTGGACAGAAAGTAACTCATAACATGTCTACGGGGGATTTTTATGAAAAACAAGCTCGGCAGATTGAAAGAGGATAATTCAAGCTTGGACTACAGCTGCCATGTTGGTGAGTTTAACGTAATTTAAGACCAGCAGATCAGAAACCGAAAATCATGAATAGGAAGTGGATGGAGGGTGTTGCAACTCTAGATTCAACAGATTGTAAAAAAAATCTAGAGTTGCAAATTGCGGCTACATTATCTATAGCAATTAAGCTGACCATTTAATTGCACACAATAATTTGTTCACTTTGGAAATAAACTATATAACATCTGTGAGTTTTACATACTACACTGATAAAGACAGCATCTTAGCATAGCATAGCCTATAACGATGAAGAGTAAGACATTGATGAAGAATTTGCGGCGACTTCATGGTAAACTGGCAAGTTCTCCGCCTCTCCGGTATCCTGCAACTAAACTGACTGACTGACTGACCTCTTGTGGACTTGTTGCCGGCAGCTGCCACGGAGGCTTGCTGCCCGCCGCCGGGCTGGTGACTCAGGGCTCGGCTGAAGTGCTCGTCCACCACGGCGCTGATGTCTCCGTGGAAGTAGGTGAAGAGCACGCAGCGGGAGCTCAGGTACTCGGCCTCGGGGGGCGGCTCCCCGTGCAGCTCCTTGTGGTCCGCAGCGCCGCGGCCACCGCAGTCCTGCTCCTCCTTGATGCAGGGCGCCGCGCCGGGAGGGAGGTTGGAGAACGAAGAAGTGCTCTCATGCGCTTCTTGCATCTTAGAATAAAAGGCCAGTTTCTAATAGCGGACAGGGTGGAGAAAAAAAAGAGTTTGACTTGTTTATATGGCCTATAATGCAGAATTGAAGCCTATGATGGAAAAGGCTGTCAGATTTCTATAGTTTGTTTGACTTCGCTATATATATATATAAGGTCAGCTACTTCATTTAAAAAATGATATTGTTCTGATCGAGTCTTTTTTTGCAATAATATTTTAAATTATGTTCATTCATTTTCATTCAAATCCAACTTACAACATTTGTCTGGTTATTTTGACTGGGATTTATCTAAATTCAATAGACAGATATAAGGCCTATTAATTTATGGCTTATAGTAGCTATGTTTGTGAAGTATATAGGCCTATGGCTAACTTAGGCTGTGCAGGCTTATCTACAAGCTTGTTTAAGTGACGTCTTTTTCACACTATTTGAAATATGGAAGCGGCTCCTATACTTCAAACAGAGTCCCGCGTATATATAACATGTGGATGTTGACCAAGAGAGATTTTAAGAAAGTGTTAAAAGGGAAATAAAATAACCTACAGATCAAATTTTGGAAATAATAGCCTAATGGGGCCTACAGCTTTTTATTTGTTATTTATTTATTTAGGTTGATTGTTGACTTCTCTAATTACAAAACACTCGCAATAGGCCTACACAGTATACACACTTCACCGCCTATAGCTATAGGCCTACTGCTTATTGTAAAGGGAAAGGCCATTAAATAGCCTACATGTTCAGAAATGAACATAAGCTAATATTCCTAATATCTGTTAATGCAATTGTCGCCAACGAACCCACTAATGCAATAATCATGTGCGCAGAGTCAGTTACCGATGTGGTAAAATAATCCTTGATATATAAATAAACTGTCTATGGCGCAGTGTACGTGTTTAGGCCGCCTGAAAACATCAAATTACATAAAAAATATATACACTAACTGAGGTGTCCTGAGGTTATCAGAACACGAAATAAATAAAATAAATTGTCATGAAAGCAAACAAAAATATTATGACACATATGTCTTATATTAGACTTCATCAAATTAAATAAACACTTTCGTCGCTGATTAATCTGTAAATGCGTCGGCATGATTAGGGTAATTATATAAATATTGTTTGTTTTCCATATTTATTCATGAAACTTTATTTTCAGCAAACTTATTTGCTAACTAGTTTAAATCGCAAACGGTGCATGTATATATATATATATATATATATATATATATATATTATGCAAACGAATGTTCCCGTCATGGGTATAGACCTATACAGTTTTTGTCTGGATATATATAGAGCTTAAAATACCATCAAATAAGCAATTGTTGCATTATGTTTACGTCCCAAGTTGTCTATAATAGAAGTTAGAACGAGGCGCTTGTGTGAAGTGAAGCATGCTGCAGTCAGACTAATACAGATCCATACCTGGTGATGGTAGGGGCTGTAGGCTGCGGTGAAGTAAGGCTGAGGCGGTGGACCATACACTTGATACATAACATCCAAGCAGCTCATGGCGAAGAAGGGGAAAAAAGCCAAGGAAATCTCACGGAGAACTTGAGGGGAAGAGCGAATGCTTCATTTGAAATAGCAGACGTGCAGGGAAAACGGGAAATGATAATCCTATGTGTTTTTTTCTCAAGGAGTCGGCTCGACTGGACTATATCTATCTATGCAGAGAGAGTGTCTGTATAGCCTAGGCTACTCTAAAGCGATTCCTATCGGCGCTGGCTGAGCCCGGCTGTCTTTGCTCAGTTTGGAGAGAGTGCGTTAAAAACACGGACACGCAACAGGCTGCCATGGCTTTGACGTGGCTCTGAACACAGCCTCCTCCTGACCAATGAGCAAGCCTCAAACGCCTGCTCTGAATTTCTGTCTTTTGGAACGATGTCCGCAAGTTGTATAGCCTCGCTCGGTCCCATGCAGGCTTTTACTCATCTGTGAAGAGAAAACTGCATGTTGGGGCTTTTAATTGGCTGCTGCCAAAAGATAATGATAATAAAACGGATGTCTGCCGAGGGCAGGAATTATTAGACCATACTGTAACTTCACTGCAGCTTAGTTATAATTTTTGATCCGATCTCGCGCTATACTTTGTTCATATTATGACTTAACAAAACATAATATAGGGCCTACAAAATACATGATAAAATACATTATACATTCGACTGAAAGGTTTGAAGAGTCTATTCTTAAAACCTTTCAGTCGAAATGTATAATGTATTTTATTCATTAATCTCACCATGGCTCATGCAGGACACAAACCTGTGTCAGCCAGGTTGTCACTTGTCACCATCCATAACGTGAGAATATAACACAGTTAAAGATAAAGAAATGGGACTTCTCTACAAATTAAAACATAATACAAGCACGTACTGGTCATGCAGAAAATCATGTTGACAAAATCTGTGTTAGTTCTGATGAGAACTAAGACATGTTTTTTGATTGATTGATCGATTGATTTAAATGTCTGCCTATAGTCATTCACTGGAATGAAATTGGAACAAATTTCTGTTGGGAAAAAAAAAAGATTTTTAACATTCTAGTTGTTTATTTTTTGGGGAATTGTTTGGTGATCAGATATTTTATGGGATTATTTTAGTCACACACACACACACACACACACACACAACACAACACACACACACACACACACACACACACACACACACACACACACACACACACCTGATCTCCTAAAGATGCTACACAGTACATGCACCTCACAGTTTACCTTTCACTGCTTTCAGAAAAGCTAGAAATCACAGATCCAAAACGGCAATGTGACATCTGCAAATAGACATCAAATCAAACTTTATTTATGAAGCACGTTTAAAAACGATTGACCAAAATGCTGTACAAGTCAAGAAAACGTATATAGCATCAACAATACACACAAATAAAATCAATACATCAGTATAGCAAGCAGGTACAATACGACACTGAGATGAGGTGATCTAATAAAAGGTTGGAATTAAGCTAGACTGTGATTAAAAGCCAAGTCGAAAAAATTTAAGCAGAGACTTAAAAGTCTCGAAGTGGTCTCAAGCAATCTCGGCATGCTCTTGGCGGTGGTGTCATTTCTCAACCTGGTAACATCATTGTAGATACAGCCACATTCTCCTCCTGTTCCATTCCATTTTGTTGAATTTCTCAGGTCAATGTCACAACTTTATTGTGTACACTGTACACAATAAAGTTGTGACATTGACCTGTACTGTACACTGTACAGGCATCAGTGAATGTCATCCACTCTGTTCCCCATCCATGGCATGGCATTTTGAAGCCAAAATTCATCCGAATTCCACTTTAATACATGTGCTCATGCAGTCAAGGCTGATAGGCAGTTTGTGCTAATTGAGTGAGCAAACAGATCAAACCAACCAATGGGAAGAATGCAATACGATGAACCGCCACAATCCCTCAGTGGCTCGTCAGATTCTACAGGTCGAGGGTCAAATAGTTTGGTCCTAATCTACTACCAGTGCTAGATGGTTGGAGGTCTCTAGCTGTTTACTAGCTGCTTACGGAGTAGAGTAACGACCAGACAACTCAAACGTGAGGATATTTAAAACTCATTGAGGAGAAATCAAATCTAAATTGATTTGTGCGGCATGCTGCATGAATGGCAATAACCAATGAAAATAAATAACACATTGTTGCAACAGATCAAAATGGAAAAAGTTCCCCTCGGGGCACAGGTCTCCACCAGGGCAGGTCAGGTTGTGGCCTCCTGGTGGCACTATATAATACATAATAATATATAATGTGAAAAGGGTGACATTTCTTCTTACGCATTTGATGGCAATTGGATGATTTGAGGCATTTTGTTCCAAAAATGTGTTTTGCAAAAATGCAAACTATAACAGGCCAACGTGAAAATGGTAGGATATATTCCTCAGCCTAGTAGGAAAGTGCGAGAAAGATTTCACGTAAATTGTACGCTGCGTTCATGATTTGAGGCTTTTTGTTCAAAACGGGGCCAATCCTGCAAACTTTGAAAGCCAATGTTAGCCAATTAGGATGGAATCTGAAATATCGGACAGATCCGTCTTGAACACATGACTATAAAGATAGTGCGTAACAATTTGCTGTATTTTTGGTCATAATCTGGAGGAGTAATGTAAAAAGATGTGTTTTTCAAAAGTCGGCCTCCTGGTAGCGCTATAACAGGACGTTCTGGAAAATTTGGGGCAGAGCTGTAGAGGTTCATTGTTGGCATCTAGGGAGTGTGTGTGCAAAATATGGCATCGACCGGGTTACGGTGCCGGAGATTAGCTGTTAACAGACGGACGGACGGACGGACACACACACACACACACACACACACACAAACACAGACTCACACACACACACACGGACAGAGTGCAAAACATACTCTCTCCCCATGCCTTCGGCCTGGTGGAGACAACTAACCTGTGGCTATACAGTATACATTACTTCTTACCACTTGAACTCTACAGTATAGCGTAACTATTCTGGGGGTGAACATTCCGTGAAAATGGAAGATTAGATTGTGATCTTGTACAATTCTTTTTTTACAGCCCCATTTGAAGAGATAATGCCATGGACCCCTAAGAGAAGATTTGTACGGCTCTAGCAGGAATTCTCAACCCGTTTAATTTGACATACATTAGTCTCTGGACCCCCATTTAATGGCATTTCTATTTTCCATCTCTGGGACACCCAATTTATATTGTCAAATCTATGTGAATTTAACTCTGACAGTGTACAAATGCAACATATGCACAAATTTGTACACACTCAGAGTTACAGCACCCATAAAGGTTCATTTGGTTCCAAACATATCATTTAACTGGGGACCCCCTGGAACTCCCTCAAGGACCCCCGGGGGTCCCTGGACCTCGCTTTGGGAACCACTGGTGTAGAGGGAAAACGGAGCGTACCAAGCAGAGATGACCCGGCAACCCAGTCCCTGCTATTAGTTCACTAAGTATATATACTTAGCCTTAAATTGGGTTTAAGAGGCTAATAAAAAGGGCCAGATGCCGTTTCATGGTCCAACTATATTATCGGCATAGGGCGAATGGGGTTATCAACTCCATATGCACTGTATCAGGTACCAAATTCTGGCCTCCTGGACCTTTTTTTTTTTACGACAGTCCTATAGTATAGAGGCCAATATTTTATTTAATCGGAAGCTCCTGGCTGTACTAACACCTGTTAGTAGTAGTGGAGGAGTTAGAACCGCAGTCAAAAACTGAAATATCGTACTACACCGAAGGGCAGAAAAGCTTGGAGAGTATTCAGTGATGAACCCATTCACTGTTATTGTCAATGGAAGTAGGGTGGGAAACCCCCCCCCCCCTCCCCCCTCAATCCACCCACCCCAAGCTGGATATGGAATTCAAATAGGAATGTCTGGCATTCTCTCTTGCGCCTGTCAAGAGGTTTGCAGGATGCGAGCATAGGTTACTTCCTCGAGCCGAGACAGATAAGTGGAGGACCCCGCATGCTGTAGACAACTATTTGACTTAGTAAGCACTAACGTACCAGCTGTTAATAATATGCTGTGGTATTTCTATTACATTTGTATTTCTTCAAGGTCTATTGAAAAAGTTGAAATGTAGCAGAGTGTATATACTGTACACACTACCTTGTAAGTAATTTCCTGCTTATTGCCGTGAATTCCGACCTTGTCTTTAGACCTTTAAAAGCCACATGTTATTAATCTCTTCGGGTTAGTCTACTGATCTTTACCACCAAGTGTCATGAAAAGGCACCCATCTGTTCTTAATACTTCCCCTGCCGAAAAATGTAACTTACATTAATCAATAGTCTCAGCAGGTGCCCATAAACTTAAGTTATGTTTATTCAGTTGAATACATGTTTTGATCCGATCTAGTCGAAAGGTTACTCACATTAGCTTCGGATGGCTATCTGTTGTTAGCCATCCATTTGAGTGTGCAGTGCTGTGCACGCTCGCTTTCAGACGCTTATTGCACGGAGCATAGCGGTCGCTGTAATGGCGCCGGCCTGTACTTAATTCTCATCAGCTAGTGAGAGATCAACACCTAATCAGACAACACACACACACACACACACACACACACACACACACACACACACACACACACACACACACACACACACACACACACACACACACACACACACACACACACACAATTTACAATTTAGGCATTTAGCATAATCCAGAGCGACTTACATTTAAGCAAGAACAAAAGCATAGGAATACATCACATAAAAGCATTTATCATGAAACATGCGTAAGCTAAGAAAGTAACAGTGGAATATCTATATAATGAAACTATACATACACTATACATATAAACTATACATATTTACTACTATGCTATACATATGTACTATGGCGTGCTATGACTATATACAATACAATTATAGTGCTATATCCTGCGTAATAGTAATCATTCTTTAATTAATCCTGGCGGCCAAACGGTAAATTTTAACCGTGACTATTGTGATCTCGATGTTTGACCTTTACGACCCGATATTCATCTCTTCATAAGGCAGCCTTATGAGCTTATTAATCAAGTCTGTCCTGTCCTGTCCCGTGTGGAGGTGTGTGTGTGTGTGCGCACAGGAAAACAGGAACATGTTATAAACTTTAATTTGAAAGATTTTTAATTTTATTATTATAGCAAAATTATTGTTGGAGATACATTAGACCCTGCACATACAGTAAACATACAGTAAACATTATTTTTTAAATATTACAGATATTGTCCAAAGTAAACATCATGCAAAACGGTACACATTACACTACAGTATCTCTATAGTCATGTCATGTGATCATATTCCATCAACATTGCTGCCCCACAATATCCTACCTGTCCTGGCGGAGACCTGTGCTGCGAGGTCCAGATGGCTGGGCTGGCTTCTGCTTTGTGACTCCACGCACATACAGTACGTAGTGGCATGAACTGCATGGATTAAAGTTCACAGTCACCATGACTGAGTTCAGTCATTTGGATTCCATAGAAGCCAACATAGGAGCTATGGAATCATGATGTGTATGGGAATGCACAACACGTCGCAGCGCAACATGTTGTGAGCTTGTAGATCAGCTATTTTCTGTCGTTCAGTTATTTTTAGATAAGATTAAAGGGCATTTGAAGTGTTCAAACTATAGCAATAGAATAGATGTTTAGAAGCATCTTCCATAAACAATGGTGCCAGAGATGTCATAAAGGCAGAGGTTAAAGCCTCAAAATGTGAACAGCAGCAACATAGTTTTAGAATGATAATATCTAAACATCACCATTCAGTCATGACATTATATTTAGCTGTATCCCATGCATTAACTGTGATTGCTACACTTTTAAGGGGACATATAGAATACATAGTGTATACAGTACACACAGACAAACCCTGTTCTGGAGGGTTTGTCTGTCATTTGTATTTATAGGTTGTAATAAAAAAGACGGGGAGCAGAATTATATCGTGTGCGGACATTCCACTTTTTTCTACATTTTGTCTGTCATGGCAGCCATAATTCACCAAGGCTGGCTAGTGTCTTCTACATACGTGTTTCCCCTTTTGGGGTTGCACGCCTAATCCCCAGTAGGGTTAAAGGCGTGAGGCCTGCATGTCTGTTTGGCGGGTATAGTCCAAAATGTTTAGCATGTTGCACAAAATTACTTGCTACTTTCACTATTCTTCGTACGAGAAATATAGGCCTATATGGACAATCACAAGTGCTTGTCCCACTAAATATCTATAAAATAAATGGCGAAAGCCACAGAAAAACATAAAAATACTGTTGCGTGAGCAGCGCATGCACATGGAGGGGTCTCAACGTTTGTCGGGTGTAAGATGGAGGGCCCCAATGAAAAAAAGGTTTGATCCCTCGTGGGATCAATAAAGGTAAAATTGCAGTGCGGTTTTCTGCATTTCATCACAGTGAAGTGCAACGCACAAATATATTCCAATGGATAAGATACTGAATCAAGGTTATACAAATGGGACTGCGGGTCAGGAAAATGCTGGCCCTTTTGCATTCTCCTTTTAGCTTTGCAGTTTTAATGGCAGTGTACTTAATAGCACTGTCACACCAATGTGTCAATTAATTATATTTTCTTTCACCTGCACCTCTTTTGAAGAGATGTGCTTGAGAGGGTAGAGAATGAGTCTGTTCATTGAATATAGTTTTGAAGCACCTGCATCTATGCCTTCAAAAAGGTGCCACTTTCAAGGACAGAAAATACATATCGCCTCACACACTTTGTAAACACTTTGTAAAATTCTTTGATTTTGACGAGGCTTGTTTATCGTGTGTGATTAATATCTTAATGGCATCACAGCAATTAATTGCACCCAATTAACCTAATTTGCTATTGCAGAAATGGTAGATGCACATGCAGGCACACACACACACATCACGCACACGCATGCATGTGCTGACAAACATCTAGCTTATATATTTGCTGATGGGAGATGAAATTGTAGCACCTAACCAAGACCCACAGCAGCCCTGCCAATCGGGCTCAGGCCCTATATTGGCACGACAGGTTGTGGGTCTGTCTGGCGAGTGGGAGACTGGGGTTCAATCCCCACTCCTGCGCACCACTACAGATGCACCCCCCTTAGAGTATATATGAATAGAGAAGGCACCCAGAGGAAACCCTGAGGCGAAATGGACATAGTGGCCGAATGAAGGTATTGCAGCCTGGCCCCAAACACATGAACGCGCTGTCCATTGACTGTCTATCATTGTACACGTTCACGACGGACGACGCTCGTGCGTGTTCAACGGCAGCGCGTTCATGTGTTTGGGGCCACTCACCATTGCAATCCGTCCCAGAATGCACTCTGTTCCTACCAGGAAGGAGGAGTGAAATCGCCTCATGCGCTTTTGAGCAACTTAATGCAAGTGAATGGGAGGAGAACTCGGGTGTCTTCTCTATTCATATATACTCTATGGCACCCCCACATCCACCCCCACCCATGCACACACACACACTCTTTTTAAAGGCACAATTAACAGCTCTGGGCTTTGAATGAGTTGAAAATGGACCCTGGTGCATACTCTCTCGCGCAAGCACAAGCATGCGCACGCACGCACGCACACACCTGGAATGTATCCAGCAGCACATGTGCACGACTGATCCTCCTGTTGTGTCTACCCAGAGAAAGAGAGAGTAATGTTTCATAAAACTGTGGAACCCCTCTATTAATGCCACACAATGCATGTTGTAGCAGTCTCCGTTCCACCATGTTTTTCCATCCTCACTAGAGTGGTCTGTCTGAACACAGGTTACACGTGTAACGATTTTAAGATGAGCCCATGTTATTCTCTATAGAGAAATGACTTCCGTGAACCGATGAGGGGATGAGTGAGTGACGTCAGGGCTCTATACGTCCATTGTTTTGTTTTTCATTTTCAAGGCTGCTGAGAAGTTAACGCCACTGTTGTTTTTGGCAGCAAATTTTGATTTTAGTTTTAGTCACATTTTAGTCACCTGGAATGTCTAGGAAAATCTACAGTTGGTTTAGTCGACTAAAATGTATTTTGGCGGGCCTTGATGCCGTCGTAATGACTGTTTTTACACTTGCTGAAAATAGCCAAGCGTGCCGCGTTGTGAGCTTGTAGATCGGCTATTTCTAGCATGCAACCAAGTGTAAAATTACTTATACTGGATCTCTTGTCCACTATAGTCACTTCCTAACATTTTAGTCTAGATTTTATTTGTTGACGAAATTGTCAGTAGTATATTTAGTCTTAGTTTTAGTCATGGCTTAGTTTTCATTTAGTTTCCATTTAGTTTTCGTCAGTGAAAAAAAGGCAGTCGACGAACATTTTTCGTCTTAGTTTTAGTCGACGAAAACAACACTGTGACTTAAAGCTGTGAGTAATGTCATAATTACCGGAACCATATTTCCACCCAGGTCTGCTGACTGTGTAGCTCAGTAACAGTATCCATTTCTTCCCAGGCTGGGTGTAAAACAAGGAAGACGCAGGTGTTAACCCCAACGCTAATGGGAGCAAACTAGCTGAGACAACTTATACACTCAACACCATCACCAAAAGAGGTCAGGTGGGCTCGTCAGTGTGTGTGTGTGTGTGTGTGTGTGTGTGTGTGTGACTGTGTGTGTGTGTGTGTGTGTGTGTGTGTGTGTGTGTGTGTGTGTGCGTGCATGCGTGTCTGAATTAAGAGTCTGCACACCAATTGTGTGTCTATGTCTGTCTATTAGCATCTCACACATACACATGTATCTCACATGTGCAGTTTAAAATTTTAATTTTGGACTATACTGTATGTCCGTGTCCATGTCTGTGTGCGTGCGTGCGTGCGTGTCTTTTTGGAGGACAGAGAGAGGGGGAGAAGGCGTGTGTTTCTCGCTGAGAGACAGCGCTGGGCAGGTGTTGAGGTATTGTTTGGTCCACTGATGAGAAGGACCCCTGGCCATGACCCTCCGCGTTACCGTGGCTACTATACTGTCCCAGTGTCCCAACGAGGGTGAATTGGACCAGGGGCGCATTAAGCAACGTTGATTTTAAACATAATAGACCATCATCATCTGACTCGTCTGGTGTTGCGCTCCACCTCTGCAGTGCGTCTTCCAGGGGCCTATAGTGGGTCGGGACCCATTTGTGGGTTTTAATTACTATTATTTTAAAACATTTCCAAAAACATTCCCAAAATAATTAAATGATTTATTTCTGTAATTTCATGAGGAAATCAAAGAAAACTCCTAAGAACTTCCATAAATTAGAGAACAAATGTTTAAGAAGTAGTGAACATAGTGAACATGCTATTTTAACTACCGGTAGTTTGAGCTAAAAGGTTTGTGAATTAACCACTGGCCCCGCGCATAGTGAAACGGGGACAGATGTGCTCTGGGTGATACAGACGATAAGCCTCTCCGACATACTGCTATACTACGGACATGGACGATGTTGACGATTTTTCAACATATTTAATTCCTCCATATGAGTAATAAGTGTAATAAAATAAAATAATTCCGTACCGTGTTACAGACTCCAACCAAAACATAGAAAAGAAGGAAGGCCAAGCCTTACCTTGATTCTTCAGCTGCTGTGGGCTCCTTCTCCGTCTTCTTCTGTAACGCCAGAGGTCCAACTCGGTGTCGTGGAGCCATCTCTGGTCCCAGGTCAAAGAGGCTGGCTTCCGAGGGTGGTCTGTATAAGGGGCAGGTGTTGACGATATGGTCGGAGGTCTGCTCAGGGTCACCGCACTTGGCATGCCGCACTCCCCACTTCTACATCGATGCGCCCAGCCCCAGTTCGTAAGCGGTTCAGTGTAGTCGATTGCTGGCGAGGTATGTCATCTCCTCCTGTGGCGCCATCTCCTGGTTCCCAGATGTAGCGATGCATGTGGGAGGGCCCAGCTGACTCCCACTCCTGCTTCCACGCTGCTGCCAACCAAGCATCTCTGGAGATGTCCTCAGAGGTGGAGTTGAGAATCTCTTGTGCTGCCTTGTTATAGGGCTGGCGGGACTTGAGGAATTAGGATCAATTAGTAAATAGTAATTAATAACAAAATTGTGTCAGAGGCACTAATTAGTTAAATACATACACACAGGCCTGTGGTTCAGTAGTTCTGTCCATACCATAGTCATGTTATTGTACAATAAACAATAACTAAGAGAGACATCTTACAACACGCAAAACATAATATATCATCATTCATAGGGCACGATGAATAATATAAGTCATAAGATGAACAAAATAATGGACTAGAATAAACTATTTACTATATCATTGACCCTTTAATACAAAATAAATCTGAAGGCCGAACAGAACAGAATCCTGCCTACCAATGACATACATTAAATTGAACGGGATTCAAACCTATCTATCAAGAATGCAGCATATACAATTGCCGTGAAAGGCCTAAGAAGACATGGCACCTTTTCACATTGGCCTATTTATAATATTATAGAGCCACCAGGAGGTTACAATAACCTTCCTGACCTGGCGGAGACTTTTCTTTCCCCCCTAGTATGAAGATATATGTTTAAAATGGGTGAAGTGGTCTTTGAACCCTAGAACCTCACTGCTCATCTTATAGCCTGTTCTGGTACTTCTACATAAAAAAGTAATCCTTGAACATTCCTTACATACGTTTAACCGTACTGTAGTAAATGTTTACCGTCACCCTGTCCCTCAGGACAGAATAAAGAATGGACTGGTCTTTTAGCTCACTTATCACAACCACAATTGCTGTATTGGCATTTCAGGAGGACCAGGATCATCAACTTGTAATTCCTTCATGCAAGAGGTATGTATGTTCTTTTGTTCACGTGTGGCTGCCAGGCAATTTTGGCATTCTTATTAGTAAGATACTCATTCAGTTATCTTCAGTGGGGAATTTGAGGCGGGGGGTGAGTGGAGATGCCATCCCCCTTGTTAACGGTAATAATCTGGGTGGAAACAAAAATGAGCCTTGGCTAACAATCTCCACACAAGAGCATGTGCAAACAAACAGCAAATGCATGATTATGACTGAGCCAGTATGGAGTCTTTTGATAGTTGATAGTACTGAAAGTGAAAATTGGAGTCAGAATTTTGTACTATGTTAGGGATGTTCCGATCATGTTTTTGTTGCTCCCGATCCGATTCCGATCATTTGATTTTGAGCATCTGCCGATATTTTTCCCGATCAGATATTTATATTTTATAGAACACGTTCATGCCATCACAATAGTACAATATCCCAAATCACATACAATATCAAGTTTAATATCATCATATGGATATAATATTGATACTAGGGATGTTTTTTGGCTCCCGATACGATTCTGATAATTTGAAAATGACGTGATCGGCCCCGATTTCCGATCACCCGATCCGATCGGGACAACCCTACTCATAATGGTTTTCAGAGAGAACACAAACTTGTTCTGCATTAATAGATTCCACCCCCTTTGTCGGTTGTTTCAGGAGTGCAAATTTGTTAAATTTTTAATTAATATTACGATCACTCTATCATCGCATTTTTCTAAAGTGTATACGTTAAACAGTAAACAAAGTCATTGACAAGGAAATGCAAACATAATTGAAGTCATGAACTCGGAACGTATACTGATGGAATAGAAACAAATTCTCAAAGGGTTGTGGAACATGAGTGAAAGCAGTGCTGTACAAATATATCTCATTTTCCCTTGAAACCAAGTTCCACTGCTTGTTTTCCTCCCAATTACAAATGACATGGAATAATACCATGTTCTCATTGTGCGTGCGCGTGCGTGTGTGTGTGTGTGTGTGTGTGTGTGTGTGTGTGTGTGTGTGTGTGTGTGTGCGTGTGACAGGTGTCAGTGATATGCTGTTGAACTTATGCTCTCCATGTGACCAGAGAGAGAGAGAGAGAGAGAGAGAGAGAGAGAGAGAGAGAGAGAGAGAGAGAGAGAGAGAGAGAGAGAGAGAGAGAGAGAGAGAGAGAGAGAGAGCGCAACTGTGGCAGCGGCCTCCATAAGTGTGAAATGTGAAACAGAGAAGTGTCTGTTTCAGGAGGACAGTGAGTATTGTGACACCTGTCTCTGCTCTGTCCTGGCAGGACGCAACCCATCATAGAGCCTCTGACAGCAGCCCGATACTGTGGGCAAATGTCTCCATGATCCTTACAAGTGGAACATTTATTGTGAGATACAGACGATAACGCAATATGCCACCATCATGGTGTCACCCGGGGCTATCTAAAATGATTTTATTTCCATTTCTGTCATGGCTTTTCTCCCCCATGGGCCATGGTGCACATCACATGGTCATTGTTTGAACAGAGCACCCCAAATCACGGATTGGGGTGTCTGTCTGTCTGTGCGTGCGTGCGTTTTAGTCAGAACCAAGTATTTGTAATCCAAACATCAAGTGTGTGTGTGTGTGTGTGTGTTACCTTTTGGGGTGGTCTTTTTGTGGGGGTACCTCGTGCCATTTCACACCAGAAATGTAGTAAGATGTTCCACAATAACTTGGCCCGGACAGTAAAATTCATTCATCCATCTTCAACCGCTTATCTGGAGTCAATAGAAAAATAAAAAAGGTGTTTTTTGCCGGGAATCTTTGAATATATATTCTTTCAGAAGACTTATTTGTTTTTATTTCGACGTCAGGCCTAAATGGGTTAAAAGAAGCACAAAGGATATCTATATATATATATATATATATATATATATATATATACATACATATTACCATTTATTATTGGACCAGCCGTAGCAAGGGCACAGTTGAATGCAGGTCTGCATATCCCTGCATATCCATTTATTATTCCTTTTTGTATTATTTTCCATTCATTATGTGAGAGAGCGTGACTTCCATCAGGGCTTAGCAACAGCTGACCTTGAGAGTTCAGGGACTGGTTGAGAGTTTTTGTGTTGCTGCTCGGTGCGTCGTTTGGCACAGAGAGGAGGGAAAGACCTGCTGGATAATCAAACCACTGACTGGATATTTTAATGGGTTTTGTCGTGTATGAACCCAGACCTTATTAACCCATTTTGGACTGAGGTCGATAAAAGAAAGTCTTCTAAATCAAAACATTTTTCTGAAAAACCTATGTTTCTATGTCAGTGGTGCTCAACCTTTTTCATGTCAAGGACCCCCAGAATTACCTCTATTGGGCCACGAACAACCATCTCAAAATATGTAGTTCCAGGGACCCCCCAGAAGCAAATATTTTAGTTAAAAATGTTCTCTCTGAAATATATATTCAATGATTTGCGCCACATTTTAACGATTTTTCAAAAATAGCAGACCTACAAGCTTGTAGATCTGCTGTTTTTCAATAGCTAAATTATAACAATGTTTAAAACACAAAAAGGGGTTCCCGCCCAAAATTGGTTAATGGGTTTTGTCGTGTATGAACCCAGACCTTATTAAACTGTTGATTCCCATCATTGTTAGGTAGATTATTAGGCTACCTAACATGAATTAATACATTTATCCAAAACACAACAAAAAAAGTATTTGTGCTGCCCAGCTGCAGGGCTGGAGCACTGTCTGAAAACAAGTAAGTCATGAGTTGATCAAATAGAATCCATTTTCTAGCACAAATGTAAAAAAAAAAAAATTGAGAGCAATGTTTAGCCGTAAATGACTGTGTGTGTGTGTGTGTGCGTGTGCGTGTGTGTGTGTGTGTGTGTGTGTGTGTGTGTGTTTACATGGCTGTCATGTTGGAAACAACGGTAAATCAAGCGGGCGCAGCCGCGCAGCTGGTGCACAGAGGGTTTGATTAGCGGTCTGTTATCAAGAAATATCACACAGCTGAATTCAGCGATTGACCAATCGGAATCAAGCATTCAACCACGCCATGTGATAAGTTACTAATAATATGTGGGTCAAACAAAGCATTACACAACACAATGTTCAAAAATAGAATCTGCAGTATAACATAATGCCTCTGCCAAACAATAAACATTTTCAGCTGTTGTGATTTGATACGGAAAACTTTAATGTTCTATTCATATGAAGTTAGTATGTCGTGTGTGTGTGTCATAAAACCTAAATATAAACTAGAACTGCACTCTGTCGAATGCATACTTGCTTGTTGCACACTAGTAGGCTATAAATGGCCAACTAGTGCGCAAGCAGAGCGCACAAGTACTTTCGACCGCTGTAAACTGTCAAATCTCAGTATCTCTGTGAAGGATCATTTGAAATGACTAATTATTAGTTGTAACTATTTGCTACCTACCTACTTTATGCATATAAACACCTAGTATTATTAAGTATGGTTCAAGTTTCTATCTATATAAGAAATAGTTATATCGATGTAGATATATTCTGGATCCCTTTTTAGTTTTTTAAAGAAAAATAAATCATTGATATGTGATGAAGAAAAAAGGTATATAAACTGAATTAAATTGAACAAATGTGTTGTACAGTATAATTATTCTATCATTTATTCTAAATTGTCAATTGTTTTAAATGTATTTCATCTTGGAATATAGTGATATTAATACTAAATCATGATCAGAGTAATAGGTGTCTCTAACTTCAATTTCTGTAATAATACTTTCACATTTGTTAAAATATACATGATCTAAAATACTTCCGTAATCTGTAGTTGGATTTGTATTTAATTGTTTAAAGCCTAATCTTGACATGAAGGTCTTTATACTTCTACCTTTCTCACTATATTGGTCTTCATTGAAATCTCCTATTATCATAATTGCAGAAGTCGGAGATGATAGATACGTTACCATGTTTTCGAGAAATGTGTTTAAATTTGAAAGGTCTGTTTTAGGTGATCTGTACATAAGAATGATATATAGATCTTTATCTTTTACATGTATGCATACGTGTTACTTTTTCTAATATCTTGATTTCATTTTGAATTATTTTAATGGAAATATCTTCTTTTATAACAAACATAACTCCCCCACCTATATCATATTCTCTGTAAGTAACCACAGTATACCGCTAATCAACTTACAAATTACATATATGTATATCTATGACTAGCTCTCAATGATGACGTAAGACATATGGTCATGTATGTAATCTGGTCCCAGCAAATCAGGCACAATTTGCTATTTTATTTTACAAATTACATATATGTATGAAATCCATATACATATGGTCATGTATGTAATCTGGTCCCAGCAAATCAGGCACAGATATATTACATACATGAACATATGTCTTACGTCATCATTGAGAGCTAGTCATACATATGTATATGTAATTTGTAAGTTGATTAGCGGTATACTGTGGTTACTTTGCGCAAAAAAAACGTCCCAGCCAACCCGCCACTTTTGATGCGTATGCAAATAAAACAGCAAAATTTTGCCTGATTTGCTGGGACCAGATTACATAAATGTCCATAATGTCTTACGTCATCATTGAGAGCTAGTCATACATATACACACCATGTACTCTGGTCCCAGCAAATCAGGCACAATTTGCTATTTTACAAATTACATATGTATGACTCAATGATGACGTAAGACATATGGTCATTTACCCGCCACTTTTGATGCGTATGCAAATAAAACAGCTAATTGTGCCTGATTTGCTGGGACCAGATTACATACATGACCATATTTCTTACGTCATCATTGAGAGCTAGTCATACATATGTATATGTAATTTGTAAGTTGATTAGCGGTATACTGTGGTTACTTTGCGCCAAAAACCGTCCCAGCTAACCCGCAACTTTTGATGCGTATGAAAATAAAACAGCAAAATTCTGCTGGGACCAGATTACATAAATGACCATATGTCTTACATCATCATTGAGAGCTAGTCATACATATACACACCATGTACTCTGGTCCCAGCAAATCAGGCACAATTTGCTATTTTATTTTACAAATTACATATATATGTATATGTATGACTAGCTCTCAATGATGACGTAAGACATATGGTCATTTATGTAATCTGGTCCCAGCAAATCAGGCACAATTTTGCTGTTTTATTTGCATACGCATCAAAAGTGTCGGGTTGGCTGGGACGGTGCATATGGACCGGGAGAAAATATTACTTGCGCGCTCTGCTTGCGCAAGTAACTAGCGTCCTACGGTCCAATACATAACCCAAAAGCTGTGAATTGTGTGCACACTAGGTATGCAAAAAGGTCATAGGTCTGGCCTTTGTACCTTTGGTACGTTTGCTTTTGTCCACAATTATTGTGTAAGGTAATATCCAATTTCGGCCCCGTATACTAGGGCCACCAGAGCCACAACTGTACTGAAGCGTTTCTGACCACTCAACGGGTCCATTTGTACACTCTCAGAGTTAAATTAACATTGATTTTACGCTATAAATTGAGGTCCCATAGATAGAAATGCCATTAAATGGGGGTCCGTCCTTTAAATGGGTTGAGAGTCACTGCTAGAGCCGTAAAAATCTTCTCTTATCCCTGGCATACCTTTTCAAATGGGGGTCTGCGGGCTAGTCAATTTGGGGGTCCTTGACATGAAAAGGTTTGGGAACCACTGTTGTATACATCACTTGCCTGGATGTAGATCATACCTTAGTTTTCATGATTAAATCACACAATCACAAAACATTCTCTAATGTAGATTACATCTACAATACAAGAGCAATAGGCTATGGAGATGAAAGCAGTGATAACAGGGTCCAAGCAATACAATAAAAAATAGAAAAATAAAATCGATATGGAATACGCACAATAAGCCATAGCAGAGCCCACCGGCGGTGCTGGGGTGGCGATGGGAGCAAACATCACATAACAACAACCAGGAACCATTATGCAGAAGGAAGGCAGGAAGAAAGAATGAGTCTAGCTGAGCTTAAATATCCCGCCCAAATGGTCAGCTGACTGCCACATCAGCGAATGACATGTGGGTCTTGCAAACACTGTATACACCCAGTAATGCAGCATAATATTAACACCTCGAGTATATATATGTACAGTATGTGCCCTTGAGCATAGCATGAAGCCGCTCGAGTACATCCGACAGAACTAACTCTGCAAGCTACGTATCATATACAATATTTAGCCCATTTTGGGCGGGAACCCATTTTGGTGTTATAATTTAGCTATTGAAAAATAGCAGATCTACAAGCTCATAGCGCGCCACTACGAGCTTGTAGGTCTTTTTTGTTTTATCGTGCAAATGTGGCACAGAAGACATTTTATACATTTCGACGTCAGGTCTAAATGGGTTAGAGTTAGGACCCATGCACACAGCACCTACACAGCACCTTGCATTGTGTAAATTGTTGTATTGATTTTCATTAGCGCTCATTTCAACTCGAAAGCTCACACCTCGGTGACAAAAGTGTGACACAATTAGAGGTACAGTAAGCGCCACAGCGGCAGCCCATGTACGGCACGTTTGTCCTTGCCCTCTTGACTATTCTTGCCACTGTAAACACACCATTGTGTTTCTCATTTCAACACCTTGACATGCCTAAATGGAATATGACAGAGGTCTCTCCGTTTCCTTTATCCGACCACCCCAACCCAACCCCCCAAGAGAGGGGGGTCTTGTCTTTCCCACTCCCTTCATTCTTTGTGGTTACCATTCAAAGGAAACTTTGAATGGTAAACAAAACAAAACAACAAAGAGAAAGAGAAAATAGAAACACTTACTGTACCATAAAGAGGGAAACAGCTTTATAGGCCAGGCCTTTGAATGCATTTGTAGAGAAACCATTACTAAGCCGTGAAAGAAAGCACTCCGACTGAACAAGGCCAGAGGACATTCAGATGAAAAAACATGTGGTTCTTAGACTGTTGCAAAGGGCTGTATTGCAATACAATTATTAATTCAGTAGGGAGCCAATTTGGCTTTCTTTTCACTGTAAATCTATCTAATAATTTAGCGATCGCTCGCCCGCTCTATTTTGCTGGGTCAATGTCTGTCAGTCAGTCGTGGTGGTGGTGGTGTGTCGTGCCCACATGCATCGACTCCCTATGAAGCTTTCCCACAATGCATTTGGTAATGGAAGTATTGTAAACATTAATTTATTTATTATTAAATGCATCTTGATTGTGCGGTCCTTGCTAAGAAAACTATTTTGTGCTTTTTGGTTTTCACCCGATTCCGTTTGTCTGTTCATCCATCTGTCTGTTAGTAAGCTATAATAACTCAATAAAGGATTTTCATGGAACTGGGAACAAAGAGACTTAAATTATGACTACAGTATCTGAACAAAATCCCTCATGAACACATGGGCATATTTTCTTGACTTTTCTTGACGCTTGCAGAACTCTGCTAAAGCCTCGCTCCCCGTCATTACGGACCAGACCGCAAAAGAACCAGGAGGCGCATCCTTTGCGCTTAGAGGCCGGCAGAAAATGAGTTAATATCTTATGAACTTGATCATAGATATTGAACAGGGGGCTATAGCGAGTGATGCTGTATATTTATGCTAGGTATGTCTATTTACATGAGCAACTTTGCATTGGGGCATGACATTGACAGTTCTAGAACTTTGTGTGTGAATCACTGGTCTTCCATGAGAATAGTAAATAGCATAAATATGGTACCCTCAGCAGTTTTCTGAGAAAATGCACCAAACACCTCTCCTCAGACAAACAAAGTGTTTCGCCGCAATATAACATTGAAATGTGAAGCACCTTCGTGAGTCTGCGACGTGCATTTCCATCACCCCCACTTTTACCACTAGTGATGTTGATGGAAGGGTGCCCTAATACAGACACATGGAAGGGTGCCCTGATGCATTTAGAACTGCAGATGGCTGAGAGAGGGAATCTGGGATAGCTGTTGAAGTGGTCACACTTGTGACTTGACCTATTTATAGGAGAGTGAGGGGAGGACGGGACAGACAGACAGACAGACAGACAGATTATAAACTGCTGGTTACAGAGATATGCGGTCACGCTATACCTTTTTATTTTCAAACCGTCAATGAGGACCAGGTTGAAAACCTGCTACGTAATTGACAGGAGCCCAATGTAAGTGGCGAGGTAAGTATCGCTCCCCACGCCGCCGTCTGAGTTCACTGCAGGCTAAACTTTCACAACAACCTCGAGAGGGTTGCGTCATCCCTGTGCAGCTGATGACTCTTCGGTCTCTTAATAGTCAGATGGGCTACCTGATAGCAGGCAGCACAGGCCTGAGATATTTCATGTAGTGAGTGACAGACACATCACACATGATATCTTGCGTGTGGCAGTGTATTAGTGTATATCAGAGCCTGATGGAACTGATGGAAGAGTAATTATCAGCGATAGGGTGTCGCAGTCCCGCCTCCTTTCATGACGACGAGAGCCCCGGGAAGAGAATTCCACCGTTAATTTTCCTCATAGACTTTTCAAAAAGTATTTATTTAATAATAATAATAATAAAGCTTTATTTGTATAGCACCTTTTAAGAACAAGTCACAAAGTGCTTTAACAGAGAGACATATATAAAAACATAGCAAGGAGGCACACAATAGAATAAAATACATGACAATAGCAACAAGAAATCAATAAAATCACAAATCACATGGGGTTGAATGCAACTTTGTAGAAATTAGTTTTAAGGAGTGATTTAAAACGGGGCACAGACTCGGCAAGCCTGATCTCTAGGGGCAAGGCATTCCAGAGAGTCTGTGCACGGATAGCGAATGCCCGGTCACCTACAGTTTTTTTGCAGCCTGATTTTTTTTAAAGAAGGGCCGTGCCGGATGAACGTAGGTCACGGGCTGGCTCGTAGGGGACGAGTAGGTCAGATATGTACTGTAAGCGAGCGAGTCCGGATCTAGCTTTGAAGGTGAATAAAATTATTTTGAAATGTATTCTGTATGAGACAGGCAGCCAATGTAGGGTGGCCAGGATAGGGGTGATGTGATCGTATTTTTTGGAGCCTGTTAGGAGGCGAGCTGCAGCATTTTGAATGAGTTGTAACCGGTTGATGGATTTTTTTGAGAGGCAGGAGTATAGGGAATTACAGTAATCTACACGGGAGTAAATGAAAGCGTGGATAACTTTAGTGAGGTCGGGGCGGGAGAGAAAGGGTTTGATTTTTGCAATGTTTCTAAGGTGAAAAAATGAATACTGGACAACTTTTGTTACGTGACCGTCCAGGGAGAGGTCGGAATCCAGAAAGACACCCAGGTTTCTGGCTGTGGATTTTATATTGGGACGTAGGGAGCCGAGGCTAATTTCAAGATGTGCTCTGTCAGATGGTGGGCCAAATATTAATACTTCAGTTTTTGATTAATTTAGTTGGAGGAAGTTTATTGTCATCCAAGCCTTTATGTCGGCTAGGCATGAATGCAGTATGGCTATGCTGGAGGTGTCATGAGGATTGATGGGGAGGTAAAGCTGGGTATCGTCAGCATAGCAGTGAAAATTGAGGTTGTGTTTCCGTATGATGTTGCCAAGTGGGAGCATGTACAGGGAGAAAGGATAGGGCCAAGAATAGAGCCCTGAGGGACACCGCAGTGTAACGGGGCTTTGGATGAGATGGACTCACCAATGGAGACTGAGAAATGTCTGTCGGTTAAATAGGATGAAAACCAGTTTAAGGCTGTGCCTGAGATACCCACATATTTCTCGAGGCGGTTGAGAAGTGTAACGTGATCGATGGTGTAAAATGCTGCTGTTAGATCAAGGAGAACTAGGACGGAGCAGTTCCCAGATTCTGTGGCTAGGAGGAGATCATTGACGACCTTCAGGAGAGTTGTCTCCATGCTATGGAGGGCACGGAAACCAGATTGGAACTTTTCAAATAGGTTGTTTTCGCTTAAATAGTCAACGAGCTTGGTGCAGACCACTTTTTCCAGAACTTTAGACATAAATGGTAATTTAGATATTGGTCTGAAATTGCTAAGTACAGAGGGGTCCAGGTTTTTTTTTTTAAGGAGGGGCGAGACTAGTGCAGTTTTGAAAGAGGGGGGAACAGAACCAGAGGACAATGAGCTGTTAATGATGGATAGGATATGGGGACCAACGGTGGGAAAGATTTCCTTAAGAAGAGAGGTAGGGACAATATCTAGGGGGCAGGAGGAGGATTTCATATGGGTGATGGGTTTTATGGAGGTTTTCAAGGGATATCTGGCCGAGAGAGCAGAGGGGGGCAACGGGAGTGACAGGAGCAATATCCGCTCCGCTGCACAAAAGGGCAGTTAAAGAGGGTTGTGCAGTGGCCAGCAGGGACCTAATTGAGTCGATCTTCCTGATGAAGAAGGATAATAATTTATCGCAGCGGTCAGGGGATGCCTCCATGCGGGTCTGGGGATCCCCGGTGACCAGCTCAATGGTCTTAAATAGGGTTCTAGAGTTGTTGTAGTTCTCTGAGATGAGTTTTGAAAAGTACTTTGCTCTAGCTTCCTTCACCGCGTTATTATAACCCTTCATGAGGTCTTTTAGCAGCTTGAGATAAATGGTTAACTTGGAGGATTTCCATTTGCGCTCAATAATCCTAAATTCTCTCTTAATGGTACGAGTGTGGTCGTTCAGCCAGGGTGAGGATTTATGGGTGGAGTTTAGCCGGGTTTTGAAGGGGGCTACAATATCCAGTGTGGTCTGGCAGATGGTGTTAAAAGAGTTGAGTTGGTCGTTGGGGGAATAATGGAGAGCAGGAGTGGTTGCGGTGGTGACAAAAATGTTACAGAATTTGGTGGCGGTTAAAGGGTTAACACTACTTATGCCAAAATTTGACAGCGTCGTCCTCCTGGGCGACTACAATATTCACGTCTGCTGCCCCACCAACGCAGCAGCTAAGGATTTCCTCACCCTAACAGAATCATTCGATCTCATGATCCACTCAACTGGTCCATAAACTAGGTCACACCTAGCCTGGGTAAACCCACTCCCCCTGCTGGACAACATTTCATTCTGCCAGGAGGGGTGAGTCTGGCTAAATGGTAATACAAAGTCCTTAAGATTGTATCAGCTTTGGTACGAGCCAATCCGCGACCGAGCTCAGGGCTCTGTGATTGACAGCGCACGTTGGCCAATCAGGAACGATTTGAGCAGTTGATGACATGTGAACTCCTCGACTCATTCACAACAACAAACATGGGAATGAGGAAGTAGGAACGGAACGCGTTTAGATGACGCCTCTTGTTTTGATATACGCTGATTGGCTGAAGGGGTTGTCCGTCAACGCTACTCTCCCGCCCCATGGCTAAACAGCCACACAGGCGATTATGCCAGACTCACCCCTCCTGGCAGAATGAAATGTTGTCCAGCAGGGGGAGTGGGTTTACCCAGGCTAGGTCACACCCTCGATCTTGTCCTATCCTCAGGGGTGAACATTTCAAACATTGAAACTAATGCTATGGGTGGTGTTTCTGACCATTCCTCCATCATTTTTAATATGTTGTCTACTTCCCTACCCTCCAAAGCATTGGCCCCCACCCGCTCCCGCCTCATTAACAGGTCTGAAATTTCAGTGAGGAAAGAGCAGTTTGGCTTGGGGGAACGGTAGACTAAGACAAAGAGTGTACGCTGTTGCTTGATAATGAATGCCAGATATTCAAATGAATTAAAATCACCAAAAGAGAGAGGGGTACAAATAAAATTAGAATTGAAAACTCCACCGCCACGACTAGAGAGCCTAGAATTTTGTAGATAAGAATAGGTAGGGGGGAGGCCTCATTGAGGAGTTTGAAATCATTTTTTAAAGACGTTTACGCCGCGGACAAAGACTTGGCCAGTGACAAATCATGACAATAAACACAATGTTTTCGGCCAATCAAATAATTAGCAAGAAGAAAAACAAAACAAAAAGTGTTGTACCCTGACTTTTTTCTTCTTCTTCTGCCCAAAACATTGTGTTTATTGTCATGATTTGTCAGCCGAGTTGGCTATGGGGGAAATGAACAGGGAATTATATTCCTGGCCTCTCGTCGGGGCGGGACTGCGACACTCTATACATGCTACTGGCCAGGCCATGTTATGCTGCCACAGCCATAACAACCTTTTTCAAACTACTATAGGGCTGACTAGGGCCAACTGCATCTCCTGTCATGCTATAACCATTTACCATTATATGGTATTTGTACCATAAAGTCACAGTCTACAAATGTATCACATTACTAATGTATTTAACTGCAGTGCAATATCATTATATCAAAACTCATAAAAGGGACCAAGCCCAAAGGTGGTCTCCTTCCACCAAAAACAGCAGTTCTGGCTTAACCGTCGGTTTTCGCCAAACTTGGCAATATGTTAGAGGGCTATGCCAAGCGGTGCACTAGGACACAAAGCCCACGACCATTGGCCAAAGGGTGGCGCTATAGCACTCAATTGAAAATGCAAACTTTGAAGCTCATGAACCGTTAACTGGACCGCCAGCAATACAACTTTGATACACATATGAGTCTCCTCATGCCGAACTACTTTCTTGTTCTAACTTTTGACCTCCGACCTTCAGATCACCCACAATTTTATATGAAAAACAGTTCAAATCTATCTCCTCCTGTGATCTTTGTTCAAAATGCACGCATTTGTAGAAAATCGGGAGTATATGTTTTTTAAGTGGAAAAATTTAGGTTTTATGTGAAAATTGCAGTTTTATGAAAATTCTTCTTCTGCACCTAATACACGTTTATGAAACTTTACAGTATGATAGAGCATCATGCCAAATAGCGCTGAAACCAGTCTTACTCCAGTTGGCCAAAGGGGGGCGCTATAGCAATCCTTTAAAAACCTCTGTGTTGATTTCATCGACTAAAACTAAGACGAAAAATGTTCGTCAACTACCTTTTTCCACTGACGAAAACTAAATGGAAAATAAATAAAAACTAAGCTACGATGACTAAAAGTAAATATATTGACAATTTCGTCAACAAATAAAAACTAGACTAAAATGTTAGGAAGGGACTAGTGGACAAGAGATCCAGCATAAGTCATTTTACACTTGGTTGCATGCTGAAAATAGCCGATCTACAAGCTCACAAATTATCCTAATATTCTCGACCCAACAAAAACCAGGACACACTTTACTACTCAATAGTTTATCTGTTAAGGGGCGGGACACACACACACACACACGATATTTGTGCCCTAATATGTTGTTTTAAAACTTTTCCAAAATCCTTTACTGCAAGCCTACTAGCCAGTGCCACTCACTACCACTTGTCTCCTTATGATCTGACTGCTGGTCTCCTGATTCCTTGCTATCTTGTCTCCTTCCCCTGCCCTCCTGTGTGGGATGGTGACTCCCCTGCCCCCTCTGTGGCCTGCTCCTGTGTGGGATGGTGACAGGGCCAGCTGTCCCGTCTTTTTTGCCCTTGGCTGTCGCTCATTAATTTTCAGCAAAGGCCCCCAAGCGACAGGCCTACTTCATAATGACCATACTTGGAAACGAGTCGCTCAGCAGTCAGTCACCCAAAGAGCCACATGCACGCAGTCGCATACAAACACAAAAAGGTGTGTGTGTGCGCGTGCGTGTGTGTGTGTGACACACACACACACACACACTCGGCACAGAGACACATGTACACAATCTTGGCGCACGCCCAGGTAAACACAAATGTATGAAGTCACCGAGCACCACAGCGTTGGCAAGTATGGAAACGCAGACTAGTCACTGCTTGCTGAAGCAGTGTGACTGACACTGTCTACAGGGACACGTGCACGCACAGACAGGAATTTGTTTATTATCTATGATGTTTATCTGCATGTACTTCTGTAGCTCTATTAGATGACCGACCGTCTATGTTGGTAGATGTAAAATGCACTGTAAAGTCATAGATATTTATAACAGCAGCACTGAAACATTAGTTTTTTCTCATTTCAATGTGCATGGTTCCAGTAACAGATCTGCTACTCTACAACACTATACGGCCCACAGCACAATGCAATTCTTTGTTACTTTAGTTAATTAGGTACACATTTCCAGATACGCTATGACATTCCAAATATACTCAGGCTATTCATTCTATGTGGGAGTTGGCCTACTAATGAATACTAGAGGTGGCAGTCCGTTAGCAGTCACGGCCAAAGGAACTTTGACAATGTGTTGAGCCGTCAAGAAACCGAGATTACAGAATCTTAAAATGTCATTGTTTCAGCCTCACTATGTATCGTCAGTCATTGTTAACCTCATTACGTGTTCGCGCGCGTCTGCCTTCCCAGGGATGCAAATGAGCCATGTTAACGAATGTTTTCTTTCATCACATGCAAAGTGCAACGCAACTATGCTGCCTATGCCCACCTTGCTTCTCCGTTTACCGTCCCAGTGTGCCAAGCATTCAGACTAAATGAAAATATACACGCGCGCAACCATGCCCGGCATCCCCTCTTAACAAGCTGCAGAAACTCTCGAAAGCTATGACTGCTATGCCACGTGGAATCTTGAGAATCTTGGGGCTTATACCAATGAGCTCGACTCCCCCAGCTTTTCAGGGTTCTGGAAACAGCAGTACAGAGAGTAGAGAGAGAGAGAGAGATAAAGAGAGAACAGATTGGATGATAGGAGAAAGGGAAGAGAGAGGGAGGCACAGTGGGCGATAAACCTTGCTTCCTTCAGAAATGTGTAAGCGATACAACTACCTATTGGCGAGCAATGTAGGCGGTTGTATGGCCAGCAGGCAGGGGAGGCAGTTGTGGGGGGTATTTATTATTTCAAGAGAGATGCACGCTCGGACTCAGGCACGTGCTTCTCGTGCTGAGAAAATAGAAATAAAAATAAGAACACAATGATCCCCCTTATTGTCTGACGCCTAGATTTTATAATGGCCATCTTGTAATGCACAGAAACTTTCAGAAAGTTAATGCCTCTGTTTCAAGAAAAATAAAGGTGGTTCCACACATTTCCAGTTTCTGCGACGAAATTGCAAGTGCAACTGATCTATTTCTTGTTAAAATAAGCATTCCATTCATACAATACTCCAATAGTAATCATTGCTAATTTTCTATATAGCCTATACTTTATACTAGTATAGTATTTGTTCAGCAACAGGGGTCCACGTAACGTCTCTCCAGATCTTCAGTAAAGAGAAAGTACATTTTCAATGTTATCCAATCAGGAGACAGAACTCATACAGGTTATATGATAAACAAGTGAAGTTGAAAGAAACAACAAAATACTAGTAGACAAAACGTTATAAAAAAAAAAAGGAATAAACCGGTGCTCACAGGAGATACAAGGTTGTATCACAACCTCAAAATGTGTTGCAATAAACCACACTGCTGGAGATGGGGAGACTCCGGTTACTGAACAAACAGTTATGATTACATTTGGAATACAGAGCTTTAACTTTAACAATTTAAAGCGTTATTACTTTTACACCACTTTAAAGTAGTAGTTTACCCCCAAAAAATACTTATCAATTACACACCCCATGGAGAGTGGTGCTATAGCTAGCAGCGCTCAAAAAACTCCATAAAAGCTATGTTTTTGAGCGGCGCTGCTTTGATTTTAGATTTTTTTCCCCACAAATTGATATAGTATAAAATACAGCTGGTGTTAATTTAGCCCAGATAGAAGGTAGGGCGTAGGGAGTGGAAGGCATAACGAACTAGAAGGAATGGGTATAATATATTGTGTATAATAACTTGGTGTAAATGGGAGGGGGTGTAACGGTGATGGGAGGCTTAAACAAGGTCATGGTATCTGGAATGTGATTAGCTGTCATTAAAATACAAGGCGACGAATTCCAGCCCCTCTCCAGTGTCAGTTCAGTAGGAGGTTTAGGACTGCTGTGGTCTCACTCTACAGTGGCACCGTCCGTCCGTCCGTCCGTCCGTCCGTCCGTCCGCATGCCTGTCTGTCTGTCTGTCTGTCGCTACTTATCTCCCATTTATCTCACACTTTGTATCATTGTATCTGTCACACGTCTGCTCCTTCTATTTCTCTCTTTCTCACCACATGTACTATATCTCTCCATCGTCTTTCCTCTTTCACATTTCTGCCTCATCCGTCTATGCTCTGTTTCTGCCGTATTCTCCTCTCGCATGTTCCACTTAACCCATTCTGACCTGAGATCAGATTCTAATGTCAGTCTATGTCAGTCGTTCTTCGATTTTTCAAAAATAGCAGACCTACAAGCTCGTAGCGCGCCACTCGGTGGCGCGCTATGAGCTTGTAGATCTGCTCTTTTTCAATAGCTAAAGCATAGCATAATGCTAACACAAAAGGGGTTCCCGCCCAAAATGTGTTAACACAGCCCATATGTGACTTGATCAGGGCTTAGCGTTCACTTAACAGCGCTAAGTATGCAATGGAACAGAATGTGGCTGAGAGGAGGAGGATATGTCCTTACGATGGGAACCAGAAATCTTAGCGGGAGCTATGCAGTTACGGGGCGTTAAAACTCTGCCACATTTGCCGCATTGTGTTCTGCATTCTTGACACAAAAACCTGCAGTCCTGTGGCGTCTCAATAAAAGTGAACATCGCAGCCTGTAAAGAAGGAATTCGTTGAGCCGCGTGTTAATCAGAGGTACTAGGAACAGAGCTAATGTGCAAATGTGACATTCCAAAAAGGGGAGACATCTGAATCGTCGGAGGAGGTGCAAAAATGGAGTAATGCTTTGGAATATTATAGAATAAATATAATTTGTTGAAGAAAATGTCATGGCATGCATGTCTGCCTTGTTTGAGAGAGAGAGAGAGAGAGAGAGAGAGAGAGAGTTGTCGACTCTGAACCTGAACTACGGACGTTACAGATTTGTGGCCAAACGTTATTGGCCACGCTATCGGGACGTTATAACCTTCCTTATTTGATTAATTTGATGGGCGTTCAAAGAGTCCAGAACACAGTTGTTTTCGCTCTCCCGGTCGTGTCGCCTGATTCATATTTCATCAAAAATAGGACGTGGATGTGCATGGCTCGCTCGTTGTGGGCCTGTAGGTCTGCTATCTCGCTATCGTTGCGCAACGCTGTCGTGGTGCAACAGAACATAAATGAGGCTTAAGACATCGTTAAGACATCGTTTCTAAAAGAGTTATGTCAGTGAGAAGAAGCTTTAATTCTAGATCTAACAGATCGTGAAAAGGCAACCCTTGATGTGAATCTCTCGGCTTCTAAATGAGAGTCGCCGGGCTTCTCTGCAGCTATTTCTATAATTACCCCCGGTAGCGTGCGTTTATGTAACCCGTGGTCAAATGGCCTCGTCCGTCCCACTGCCCCCCCCCCCCCCCCCCTCATCGGGAACGACGGTTTATAAATAATCCAGATGGAACAGATGTAATCCCGTTTCACTGGTCCTACTTTTGGCCTTGCAAGAGCAAACTGCTGGCCAACTTCAGGCTAAGATGTTTGCCCAAAAACCATTAGAAGCGATACCGCACCGATCACAATGTTCCCAAAGCTCACCTTAAAGTACAACTTTAGTTTTTTTCAACCAAGGTTCATGTTTTAGGTTGTTATTAGAGAAAGTAAAAGATGAGTTAATTTTTTTCATTTTCTGCTTTCTTTTGTTTTAGGGATTTTAGCTCTTTTTGACAGGGGGGCGGGGGCATTCAAGCATGGGGCTAAATATGTATTTTTTTGTATGGAGATTTATTTTTTTATTATTTACTATAGTCCTAATAAACCCCAGGAAATTACATCTGACCACAGAAGATCACAGGATCTACTGAATGTGAAGGTAGCCTACTGGGGGAAGGCTTATACTGTGTATAGGCTCAATATGTCAGTTTGTCACATTCAATAGATCCTGTGATCTTTTGTGGCCGGATGAAATTTCTTGGGGTCTAGTAGGACTATAGTAAATAATAAAAATAAAAATCGCCGTAACATTTTGTAAAAATAATACATATTTAGCCCCATGCGCAAATGCCCCCGCCCCCCTGTCAAAAACAAAAAAACGAAAGAAAGCAGCAAATGAAAGAAAATTAACATTCACCTTTTAGTTTCTCTAATAACCTAAAACATGAACCTTGGTTGAAAAAAACTAAAGTTGTCCTTTAACAGCAATTCCAACTATCGATCCATACGAGCCATGCCACGAAGCATGGTCCTGCCTACATAAACAAACCATCATTTGTCAGTAAAGAGGTTAAAAAAGCATGTTCCCAATAACTCCCAAAACATTGGCAAATCAAACTGCTGCTAAAAAAAAGAGCTGCAATCTGGAATATTGCTATATTGTCCCAGTTAAGTATGTTTTAATGGAATCAGAGACAACTTGGGCTCAGGCACCAATCAGCAGAATAATGTGATCTAAGTAACCTCGTCAACTTGATCATGTTTCATTTGAATATTTAGAAAATACTTTACATGTGCATGCATGCATGCATGAGTGTGTGTGTGTGTGTGTGTGTGTGTGTGTGTGTGTGTGTGTGTGTGTGTGTGTGTGTGTGTGTGTGTGTGTGTGTGTGTGTGTGTGTGTGTGTGTGTGTGTGTGTGTGTGTGTGTGTGTGTGTGTGTGTGTGTGTGTGTGTGTGTGTGTGTGTGTGTGTGTCCAGGCACTTGCATATAGTGTGAGTGTTTATTTATGTGTTCAACTGTTCATCACTCTGGATGCCATGTGTGTCAGTGTGTGTGTGTGTAATTTGTCATGACACCCGTAAGGGTCCATTCAGATGTGGTTTTTTATAATTTGAACGCTATTTACTTTGTCATGTCATATAGCAGATCTACAAGTTCACCACCAGCCGTTTTGCCCATGCCCAGTATAGAGGGACACTAGCTAGGGTTTATGTGGTTAAAATATGATATGGTTTCTGTGAGTCCCTGTCCCGTGATTGGCGACAAGACACCTCGGGCTGTCTGACCACCATCTTGCAGCGTTTAGGGATGAGGTCAGCCTCCGTTTGAGTGTGAGAGTGTGTGTGTGTGTGTGTGTGTGTGTGTGTGTGTGACACCTGCCTCCAATGTGACAGCTCTATGAGCATCGTCATGAATCACAGAGTCATGTGGCTCCTCTCGTCTCGCTCACCCAACTTAGAAATGGCCCTGAAACCCGGCCCTGTGTGTGAGAGAGAAGAGGGGGGGGGGGGGGGGGGGAGAAAGGCTCCAAGTTAGAAATGACTGAAACCTTAGTAGAGCAGCTGAGAATCATGGGAGACAGAAGGAAGTGGAGAACAGGAGATAGCTGTGTGTGCGTGCGTGCGTGTGTGTACGCGTGCATGCGTGTGCATGTATGCGCCATGCGTGTGTCAGAGGTCAGCTGAAGGTTTACAGGCTAACAGGGATTAGTGGGGGACATACAGTGTACACGCACACATACGCATGCACACAGGGGAGGAGTATGAAGATTCACTCCAGGAATATGGACAGAATAAATCATATAAACCAAAACAAGCACTCCCTCTGGAGTCCTCTGTCACACCACCACGTGCCTCAGCTCTGGTAGAAATGTCTTACATGCTGCTGGAATGAATTATTTATGCATTTTATTTATTTGAAATTTCACTAGCCCCATGAGCTGCAGCTCTTTTCCAGGGGGTTCTCAGTTAATATACGGTCATCTGGAAAGACATTTACTTGAACTAAACTATTTCCATACAAAAAGCATTGGTAAACCAAGTGGTGGCAACCTGTTGCCTGCTTCAGTTAGTGCTCATCATTAGATGTAGGCATCATGCCAGGCACTTGTTCTCACTACAGTTCAAAGAGGCATTTCTTACCATGGTCATTTTCCTTAGAGAAGAGATCACTTGTCAATAGGTAAACATTTTTGGTTTATCTGGAATCTCTCTCGAAGGTCAGTCTTCCACAGCTGACGTGGTTCCGCTTCTTCAGCCACTCAAAGACACTGTGACGGCACCTGCGTTCAGGTACATGTCAGGTATGACCATAACACTGTTCTCCAAGTTGGAAGATCTTTTCGGCGCCTAGTAGTGAGACCTTTGTCCCACACTCACTGTATATGTTTTTTTACCCCTTACTCCCGTTTTACCTCCTTTATGATGATTTCCTGTTTTTGTCTATACAGTATAGAAGTGTATATTTGTCCGTCTCTAATGTTATGATGAATTGAAAATGGTGGACCCTCTTGTAAACAAGTGTAATGCTTTTATGGTGTCGTCCACTATCAGTTAACAGTTTTTGTATTGAGTTGTGCTTGAAATGTACTGAAATTCTGCAAACTGTTAATAAATACTTCAATCAATGACTCAATCAAACCTTCAGCAACGATCTTGGCCTTGACCCTGGGGGCGTTGTCTCGTCTGAGACGTTTCTCTCCAGCGGCAGGGATCAGCCTCCAGGATGCTGCGCTGCATTCATAAGGCTTTTATCTCCTGCTGAGAGATAAATAAAGAAATAATATTAGTAATAATAAAAACAACTTTTGGGGCCAGCTTTGACATCACTAAACCCATTTAGCAGTACTGAAAATGTCCAAAAAAGAATCTTCTCTCTGGGAGATGTTGGCAGAAGAAAACTCTTCCACAATCTTCGAATGCTACAGTATACAGAGAGTCTGTAACTATGACTCCTGAAAGTCACGAATTGAAGCCAAGTCATTTTAGTTCACGGAAATATATTTAAGAAAATAAGCAATTTTGTGCTAAGCAGGAAGGCTGCATAATCGTTTATTGCCGTTATCGGTCGATATCGGCAAATAAAACTAATATTAACCGATGGCAGTAGCCGATATTTATCTGTTTTATTATAACATTATCTGATCAATAATGTTATTTTAAACATCGGTATCGGCCAAGAATTCCCAAATTGGTGCATCCCTACATTTAAGATTTCAATATATTTAAAACAAACATTTCTGGTGTCAGAAATGGAATAAGCATAATATTATACTAAAGGTTCTGGGTCTAATGAATAACTCCATCAAATGAGATTCTCAATCTTGGAATATTGTGCATGCATGTATGGCAATCATTTCGACAGGACAGGCCATAGCAAATTCCTGATGACAGTTCATAATATCTACATATAATTATTAATTATCCATCCCCCCCACCCCCACTCCGTCTCTCTAACCTGTCCTTGATTAGCTGAATTGGGCTCAGAGATAAAAGGAGATGCGGTGTTAGTTACATTCTTGTTACCAGGTTGCAGGTTGAAGGGCGGTGTGTGTGTGTGTGTGTGTGTGTGTGTGTGTGTGTGTGTGTGTGTGTGTGTGTGTGTGTGTGTGTGTGTGTGTGTGTGTGTGTGTGTGTGTGTGGGGGTGGGTCTCACACTGGAAGCCGGCGCTTGGAAGTCAGTCAGTCCATTCAGATGGCACAAAACTGATGATTATGCAAGCCGAAAAAAGCATAGCATTTGAAAAACATTTCTCACATTTCAGCTTTGCTCCTTTCGCCGGCTTCGCTGGTAAATGTGCCTTGTTTTGTTGCGCAAACACACACACACACACACACACACACACACACACACACACACACTCGCCCAACGTTTCCCCATGCCTCAGCGTCACCTGGTCACCTTGAAGGCGCTCACTAATTAGAGACTTCTCGTTAGCTATATCCCTCCAACCCTTAATTAAGAATGATTTCCATCCTCTTTTCATTGTCCAGGTGGGGAGAAAAAGGACGGTTGCCCCCACCGCACTGCACCCCACCCCCACCCCGAAAGATTCTCTTTTCTTTCTTATTTTCCCTTTCGCTCATTTCCAAAGGTTTTCTTTGAATGGTCAGATAATGCTGCCGGGCTGTTGGGGGTGAGAGGCGAAAGAGCGACGCGAGAGTGAAAGAGGGAGAAGAGGAGCGGCATAATGAAAAGATCCACATTCATACCGAGGACCTACTGTAGGACATACCTGGTAAATTGGCTCGTTAAGAGGCGATGTCACCCAGCGGTGACACAGGTGCAGAATAGACAAGAGACACAAAAAAGAAAAAATAGGAATCAATCAAATCATGCTAGCTGGTGTTTACAGACAGGCCACTCAATGTGTCACTGTTTTGCTTGCACATATTTAATTTGTTGGGTTGTTGCATATTCACATGCATACTCGCACGCACACACAGCCGTGCACACACACATGCACGCACAGCTGTGCACACACACACGCACGCACAGCCGTGCACACACACACACACACACACACACACATACACACACACCCCCCCCCCCCCCTCCCCCAGACCGGCAGACAAGGAGACAGAAATCTAATGTTTTAAAGGGCAAAGAGTGTCTCACACACACACATACAGCCAAACCCAAGGCCACTGCCTTGTGTCCCGTGAAGCAGCCAGCCTGCTTTAGGGAGAGCTGGCTAGGGGGGGACAATGTGGAACCCACAGAATAGAGAGAGAGAGAGAGAGAGAGAGTACGTTTACAGACCTTATTACCGAGACACAGCTGTCATTGTAAGGGACGATGGTTCACGGATACAGGAAGACACTGAGAAACGGAAAGCATTAAAAGGGACACTTCATCCTTTTTGCAAAAAAGAATATATGTTAACACCCTGAGCGGCAAGGACGGAGTTCTCCATTCAATCAATTAGTAACGCCCAGTGCTCAGGGCGGAGATTGATAAAAAGGACGGAGATTATTGATATCACAACAGATCGCATCGCTCCACAGGCTGGGAGAGTCTGTTGCGCAACATTCGATGTTATTTTCCGGTGGGACGTCATCGGAAATGTCCCCCCCCCCCCCCCCCCAATTTTAGTGGCTGAGATCTAAAATATTAAAACGTGAATAACTCTTGATCTAAATCGTTCCGCCCAAATCTAAGAAAATATTATGTGTTAAGACGTTTAGAAGATTTAGAATACTTTCCTCAGGGTCTTTGTGTGTGTAATATGTGGTTTTAGACATTTTAGATTTTAGCAGTGAGCCCATGTGTCTCTGATGTCATGGACACTGAGCTCACTTACTTCCTGGACTACATGTTGTCTCAGTAAGACAGCCCTCCCCCTATCCACAAGGAGGAGCAGTGCACCAAAGCATTATGGGAATTGTAGTCCAGGAAGTAAGTGAGCACTGCAGTGTCCATGACATCACTGGGCTCACTGCTATAATCTAAAACCACATATTACACACATAAAGACCCCTAGGTCGAAAGGAAATCTTCTAAACGTCATTAACATATTTATTTGCATAAAAAGGGTGAAGTGTCCCTTTTTAGGGTTATTTATACTTAGTTGCGTGTCGGTGTCACACATCGAAAAAATCCGATCTACAAGTTCACAGCATGTCACTCGCAGTGCAACACATTGTGAGCTTGTATGTAGATCTGCTGTTATCAGTGAGCGACACGCGGCACACAACCAAGTAAAAATCAGGCAAGCTTCACAGACACAACTCAAGGCCAGAAATGGTTCAAAATTATGAACAGAGTCAGAGGAGAGAAAATGCAGAGATAGGGACTTAAAGAGTGAAAGAAAGACCAATGAAGGTTGGATGAATGGAAGGATGGATGCATGGATGGATGCATGGATGAAGGGAAGTATTGAAAGTGCTGGACTAGGCCTCTTTATGACAGTCTCCAAGCAACTTACAATAGAAGGTCAACAAAGGAAGAGATGAGGAAGAGCACAATACAGAAATGAAGAATACACCTTCATTCAGCCAAAGACAGGCAGACACTGCAGGGGGAAGGTAGACGAGACACGGGCAGAAAGACACAGGTTAGGCAGACACCTCAGATGGGCGCGCAGCACATTAAATATATATATACATCCCTCACCATTCAGTATCACATCAGTATGATGTGGTCAAAATGATTAATAATTGTGGTCAGACAAATATAATTTGACTACCGATGTGAACAAGTGACATAACTTGATGGACGTCAGTGACACTTTGTATCTGCCAGAGGCGAGCATTTGGTAAGGACGCAAAGCAAACAGAATGCACGCCGAAGCAGGAGTCCGACACGGCAATGATGATTGCACAACTACAGGGCAGCGCTCCGTCTATAGATGAAGAGGAGAGGATGCCTAAAATGCTGGGCTTATGCTGGGTAAGAAGGACAAAACAGGCCACTGTTTTAAAATAGTGTTCTGGGTGGTAATGCAGGAGACTTAACCGTTTTGACATGTTTTACAGTGTGACACCAAAGGCGCCAACATTCATCATCCCTTTTATTTATACTTTATTTAAGCTCTCATTTTCAACGTAGCCGAGGTTACAATACACAAAATACAGTATAAATCAGGATAATTACAACAAGGACCTTTATGCAGAACAACCAGTCAAATCAAATAAATCAATTGAAGCAGGTATGAAGCCAAGTATCTAGAACAATGTTGGTCTAACTACTCCATATAAGTCCTTCCTGATGAAAGTTAGCTATTCAAATACGCAAAAAACTACAAAACAAGTGCTTTGTCTTCCTATGTTCTAACCAATGACAGTTATAGTTAGGTAAACATTCCTAATATAGGCCTATATAGTTAGTTGATTTGAGTGTCAGAGCACTATCCATGGTGCTGAATTTTTACCTTTCTACTTTGCCAACACAATAGACTAAGAAGTAATAGAGCTTCACAGTCCCACCCCCTTTCAGAACGACGAGTGGCCCAGGAAATGATTCTCCATTGATTTTCTCCATAGGCTTTTCAAAAAGTATTTATATAAAGACGGTTACGCCGCGGACAAAGCCAACTCGGATCGTGACAAATCATGACAACGAACACAATATTTTGGGCCGATCAAATAATTAGAAAGAAGAAAATAAAGGCACGATACAACACTTTGTTTCGTTTTTCTTCTTATAAATGATTTGATCGGCCCAAATCATTGTGTTCATTGTCATGATTTGTCACGATCCGAGTTGGCTTTGTCCGCGGCGTAACCGTCTTTAAATAAATACTTTTTGAAAAGCCTATGGAGAAAATGAACGGGGAATAATTTCCTGGACCACTCGTTATTCTGAAAGGGGGTGGGACTGCGACGCTCTATTGAGTTTGACTGTAAACTCCAACACACCGGTAAAATATATACTGACGTGGAACCGCATTTATCAGCCGTCCAATCATGACAGAAATACAGAAAAAATACAAAAATATCACAAAAAAGTTTATAGCACATCCAAAATTTCAAATTGGTGTTTTGGCTATGAGCCTTTCGATTTCGCAATTACATTTTGCATGCTACCAAACAGAAACCATCCGTAACACCTAAAGGATAACATTCCAGTATAGGTACATTTTTGAGGCTCAAACTGTCCAGATCTTGATGACTTTCACTACAACCAAACCATTATCCAATTCCATTCAGAAAGCCATACAACGCGCCAATGATAATATCTCCCACACTGATCTTTTATCAATGCACCTTCACAAATCAATAAGATACTCAGCAGACACTGGCATAATACCTCTGCATTCAGCCCTTGTTGCATTCAGGAGAGCACCCACAATCAGTCACAATCATGTACAAGAATATGTTTTATTTTTTAAAGACCACAGGGCTGACAACACCTGGAATGTATAGCTGTGGTAACAGTGCCTGTTGCAACAACACAGAACAAATATACATTAATTAAATTATCCTCACACTCAAAGGAAAACTCCTATTTGTGAATTCATTAAATCGACACATGTGATATACATGTTAACTTGTTATGTCCCTGTGGTCTAGCCCATTCAGGCCTGACGTCGATATAATAAAAAAAAGTCATGACAATTTTCTGAAAGATTTGAGGCTCATTTTAACGATTTTTCAAAAGTAACAGACCTACAAGTTCATAGCTTGTAGATCTGCTATTTTTCAATAGCTAAATTATAACATGTTTAAAACACCGAAAGGGGTTCCCGCCCAAAATGGGCTAGCAGACGTAGGACAAATAATAAATGTCAGAGCACAAAACTGCAATCTGTGCAGAAAATATGGATTATGCAATTGAAAGGTTCATCAGGTTCATATTTGCCTGATGAAGGTCGAAACGTTGCAATTGTTGCCTCTTAATGAAGTAAGTCTCTGAGCTCTAGAAAGTAATGTGAGGATGTTTTTTCTCCTCTTTCATGCAATTGAAAGACATTATGCTGAAGCAAATCATGGTGCACCCTCTTCATAAGAATTCTGTGGGATTGAGAGACTCGTGATGCCTATCAGTCAGAGGGGGTGATGCCTCAAATTGCCTGTAACTCAGTTAATTATTCAAATCAGTGTTTGTTCTTGCAGTGATTGGACCTTGATGATAGACTCAGGATTTCAGCTGTAGTAGGTGGACTCAGACCTTGTGTATAAAGTGAGTTGAATTTATTTGAGTGCTCTGATGAAGGCTCATAGCCCAAACTTGCAAGCGTTCGTTTATTGGTGTGTGAGAATAAAAACGTGGAAATGCGAGTACTCCACTGAAAAACCCCCATTGCTGATGCTTGTTCTTATATAATTACATTGTATTCACTATGCTATATTTATCATTTATACACTATTGCGTATTTTCCTAAAGTCATACCCATTGATTTGCCAATCTGAAAGTAGTGGTCTAGCATCAGCTCCACAGCTCCATACAGACTTACAGAGCAAGCCAGCTGCCATCCCCGACAGGAGAGATGCGGGGAGAGATGCGCCGTTTGTGTAAAACACAAACAACCGGTTACCGTCTGACAGCTTATTTATAACGATTGACACATTTGAAACGATAGAAATATCCAATATATTAGGGGAAATAGGCAATAATGCACTTTTGCACAAAATAACACCTGGACCTCTTTGGTCCAGGTGGAGCCTCAAGGACCACTGGTGGTCCCTGGAACTGCCTCAAGGACCCCTGGTGGTCCCTGGAACCGCCTCAAGGACCCCTGGAACCGCCTCAAGGACCCCTGGTGGTCCCTGGAACCGCCTCAAGGACCCCTGGAACCGCCTCAAGGACCCCTGGTGGTCCCTGGAACCGCCTCAAGGACCCCTGGAACCGCCTCAAGGACCCCTGGTGGTCCCTGGAACCGCCTCAAGGACCCCTGGAACCGCCTCAAGGACCCCTGGTGGTCCCTGGAACCGCCTCAAGGACCCCTGGAACCGCCTCAAGGACCCCTGGTGGTCCCTGGAACCGCCTCAAGGACCCCTGGAACCGCCTCAAGGACCACTGGAACCGCCTCAAGGACCCCTGGTGGTCCCTGGAACCGCCTCAAGGACCACTGGAACCGCCTCAAGGACCCCTGGTGGTCCCTGGAACCGCCTCAAGGACCCCTGGTGGTCCCTGGAACCGCCTCAAGGACCCCTGGAACCGCCTCAAGGACAACTGGTGGTCCCTGGAACCGCCTCAAGGACCCCTGGTGGTCCCTGGAACCGCCTCAAGAACCCCTGGTGGTCCCTGGAACCGCCTTAAGGACACCTGGTGGTCCCTGGAACCGCCTCAAGGACCCCTGGTGGTCCCTGGAACCGCCTCAAGGACACCTGGTGGTCCCTGGAACCGCCTCAAGGACCACTGGTGGTCCCTGGAACCGCCTTAAGGACCCCTGGTGGTCCCTGGAACCGCCTTAAGGACCCCTGGTGGTCCCCGGGACCACTAGGTTGAAAACCACTGCCCTATAGAAGTTGCATCTCGCCATGGGCTGCTGGAGAGTGAGTCATAGAATGGATTTAGCTCCAAGCAGGCCAGGGCTGGTGGTTTTCAAACCTCTATTCAGTGCAGCTCAATGAGACTGCATCTCCCACCTAAGTGGCGACCAGTGTCAGCTCCACGTGTGTGTGTGGGGGTTGGGGGGGGAGGAAATTGGAGAAAAGAAAAACATGGCCCATTGTTCGCTCAAGGACAAACGAATAATTGTGACTTCTTTTATTATCCTCTCAGTGAATCAGTTCGGGGATCATTTCAGTGGAATGAGTTTTTTTCTTTTCTGGGTTATTTTCAAGAAAAAAAAGTTTTTCTTTTTTACTTTATCACCACCACACAGGTCAATATCCATTAGCGGCGGCGGGTTGAAATGTTTGACGCGTTAAGTGGTGTTAATAGAAGGAAAGAGCTTGTTCAAGGTTCAAGGGAGATGGTTTTACCAAACCATTGTCAGCCATTAAGTGGTGCGAGTGCACCGAACAAAGAGGACCCTATAAACAAGTTGTGTGGTGTCCTCGGACTGAATATCACCCCCCTACTCCTCCCGTGCTTTCACTTCTTTCATTCATCAACAGTGACTTGCATCTTTTGTTGTAGACAATTTTAGTAATGGCTAAATGTTCCAAAGAACTGTGTAAACATATTGGTATAGTACAGGAACACACCAAGGCTAGACCAAGGCGACTTCTCTCAACCAGTGGATTGTGGCCCAAATGTGGTTTGCAAGAAGCTCTAACATGGCCATTAACTAAATGGTGAATTTATATAGCGCCTTTATCCAAGGCACTTTAGAGAGATTGGTCCTAATTCATTAAAAATAAATACGCCACCGTTACACTGTGGCGGAAAGAGATATCGTATTTATCCGTCCGATCAAGCTCCGTTGAGATGACGTGTTATTCAGAGAGTGGTGTGTACCACAGGTACGCAGGCGTATCGCAGGTGTATGTCATACTGAATTCAGCGAGTGCAAAGTGATCGGAAAAGCACCCGACAACCTCATCTGCATAGATCCACGCCCCATATTGCACCATAAAAGGCTTCAAGCATGACTCAGTAGACAGCAGTTTGAGATCCGTCTGTCAAAAAAAGAAAAAAGGCTTTGCAGCCGCAGACGGCTTCACAAATTACAATAAAAATGAATGCTAGAAAGAAATCACAGCCGTGGTCACTGCTATGAATATAGCCCGCACTCTATTAATTTAATAATTCTACACATGTAGGAGCAGGACAGTTAGGGCTTTATGTTAGCCTATGTCGTTTTTGCACCATTGTATATTACCACTGTAGGCTACTATATATGTACAAACTGACATCAATCCATCAAAGGACACCAAAGGAAATAAAAAGATTTCCAAGCTTACAACGGTGCGTGCTCCGCTGAAGCAATATAATTATAATGTATTTAATTAAGTTCGGGACCAAGGCGGTGCTCACTCATACCTTTGCAGAGGTAAAACATATTTAAAATATCGGATATATGTCAATGCAAAAGTCGTCTTTTGAGAGAGAGCTAGAGAGAGAGAGGGGGGGGGGGGCATGGGCCCTCGACACTGTTTGCGCGATAAAGAACAGTATAGCCTATACTGTACATTCATCGGATAGGATGAATGAATGAATTCGTAGGCCTGGGATCCTCTTGTCTGAAGAAATTATAATCCAGTGAGTTTATCCAGTGAGTTAAACTATTCTGTGTGTGGCATCCATGCATGTGATCAATATCAATATAGGCTACATTATTATAAAGTCTGTCCGTCATGTTTGTGAACAAGCGCTGGTCGACTTTCAAACACGCTGATGTCATTCATTAGGCTAATGTGGTCTTCTATTTTTTATATAGGGCTATATAACCCTATTCATTTTCCAATGTGAATCGGATCGGCAGCACGCTGCTGTCTGCCCCCCACCCCCACCCCCCCCCACACACACACACACACACACACACACACACACCGACTCAACTGACTCAAGGAGCTCCGTAACAAAACAATTTCAATAGGCCTGCCGCCTACTGCAGGCATTACTACACTAAACAATGTTGGATTCGTTCAGTGCAGAATGCAGATAAGCCTATGTTCTTATTATAATTGTAAGTTTGTTTTTTAACATGCGCGAGAGCTGATCTACAAGCTCACAACGCGTTGCACTGCGAGTAGAAAGCTGTCAAGTGAGAAGCGCAATCACGCATGCTATAGTAATATCCTAATAAATAAATAAAAAGGTGTCGGGCTTGCAAGGGCAGTTTCTGTATGGGACTCTACTAACTTGCCTAGAATGCATGCATTTAGGCATACAAGTGCACTCAGCTTTTATTATATAGGCTATAATTTCTTTATGTGCTGATCGACCAATATGTTGGGGACACATGCCTACATATTTTATCTGAGATTTGGGAACAATTTATTGATTCAGCATGAAGACTAAAGCCTTCTGAATAATTCTATACGCAAGTGTATGCTTCCGCAAATTTCTCCGCCACCTAAAGACGTCCTGTAGGGTTTGACGGAGTTTCCGACCAACCTACGTGCACGTCAAGGTCACGGCCATTTCCATGAATTCTAAATTAATGTGGGAAATCCACGTAAATGCCTTTCCGCTAGTGTCACGTAATTATATCAGCGGGAACGCGTTGAAGAATCAGGACCAGGCATTGTGATTACATTACATTCACCCATTCACACACTGAAGTCGGAGGAAACCGGAGCAAGGCACCAACCTACACATCGGGAGCAATTAGGGGTTCAGAGTCTTGCTCAAGGACACTTCGACACTAACTCTGGGGGAGCCCGGGTTCGAACTGGGAACTTTGTGGTTCCCGTCCTGTCACTCTACCCCCTGAGCCACTGCTGGCCCTACTAACTAACTACCTACCGGTAGTAAGAAAGCTTTACATTGTGGCACACTGACTGCATTATCTAGTAGGCTACACTAGATCACTTAGTGATAGCAAATCTACAAGCGCACAATGCCTCATATGCGCGCGCACACACACACACACACACACACACACACACACACACACACAGTACACAGACAGACAGACAGACAGACAGACAGACAGACAGACAGACAGACAGACAGACAGACAGACAGACAGACAGACAGACAGACAGACAGACAGACAGACACTTTTGATACTATATGTATGGTGTAGTCACTGTAGTCACTATAGCTATAACTACACCATACTCTGGAACAAAGTAGGGAATGGATATAGAGACGTCAATGCATCTGGTCTGTCCGATGCAATTGTGAAATTAATGTCAAATAAAATAAAGGCAGCTCTCCCCCATACCGACTACTACAAATTACTACAGACTGGCAGTCGAATGAAGTTGAAGGTGTGATTTTTTTTTTTGCTGAATGCACCTGAGAGCTATTATGCACCGACAGACGGCTACTATGGTGCTAAAACAGCCTATGGTATGGCTTGATGTACTACAAGCCTGCTGCTATACGATGGCCGACGCTTCCATACAAGCGCTTGTAGATCTGCTATTTTAAACAACAACAAAAGAGTAGGGAAAAACTACACTTTAGAAACAAGCCCCCAAAAGAGCAACCAGCTATATTTACAAGCAACTTTACAGGAAAACAAGCCCAAAGTCACTTATAATAAGCAGACATAGAACACTGGTGGAGAGCTACCTTTACACCCATATATAATTTCTCCACACACTCAGACTATACACGAATTCACACACAGTAATCGAGCGCAGCGTTAGTTCAGGTAGGCACAGCAGACAGGAGGGTAGCTGCTACATGTTCAACCTTACAAATCTCCCTTCGTTCCTTCTGGAAAGGAGCCAGCTTATAGGTGGTTTGGGCATCTGGTTAGGATGCCTCTCGGGCGTCTCCCAAGGGAGGTCCTCGAGCCACGTCCCACTGGGAGGAGACCCCGGGGCAGACCAAGGCGCAGTTGGAGGAAACACAATCGACTCACTGGCCTTGGAACGTCTCGGGATCCCCCCGGAGGAAGTCACTAAGAGAGGGATTTCTTGAGCTCTCTGGTGGATTTACGGATAAGCGGTTGAAGATGAATGGATGGATGGATATGCCCTCAATCTAAATGGTTCATTTATGCTGTATATTTAAGCAGAACACTGTTCACTCTCCATGCTTGGTTATAGCTCTGTTACTGCAGCTGTCTGTTATAAAACTCCCTCCACCTCCGCCTGTGGCGTGCCATCTATCTATCCATCTATAAATGCACCACGTCTCTGTAAGTACGTCTGTAATCCACGTAACTCGAAAACCGTTCACCCCACCGACTTCAAATTCGACACACGCGTTCCACACCGGGAATAGGGAGTGCAGAGCCCGGTGTCTAGTCGGTTGGACCCATGGTTGTCCAGAACCTCCCCAAAAAGGCCTCTGCCCGGGCTCTGGACAGGGCCCCTGCCCAGTGTCCATATATGGAGCTGGCCTGTTCTGAGTCATCATTCTGACATGTGCATAGACTCCATAGTTGGGCATGCCTGACAAAGAACTCAATATATGGGGACACCGACATAATATCTGTGTGGGGCATGCATTTCCAACTTGCATCGTTCCAAGTAGGCCAGTGCCCAAAGGGCACCTAATGAGCCAAAGTCCCCTCACCTGTAGAATTCCCAGCCATTGCCTCAGCCAATTGATTGCCATCATGGCAACCCCACGCCTGCCATTTGATTACTTAACCAGTACACTTTTCACAGTCAGTTTGCACTTTTCAGACACAGGCATACAGACAGATACAGAGATCTCCATAATGGGTCTACTCCAAGTTAATGTATGATTCTGTGGGTCGTATCGTCATAAGTGTGTATCTTAACTTATGCTTTCAGTGCTCAATACAGTAAATGTTTGTTCTGTGGATTCTATGTTAATTTGTAGGCTATATTACCATCCTTCAAGTCAGGAGGCCACAGCAGGTCCAAAAGCTCTGAATTGATTCAGAGCTAAACCCTCAGAAAACTTTTCTTCTCCAGATCGACACCTGCAGAAGAAAGGTTTGGTCAAAGAAAAACCTTTGGTCACGTTTTCCGACACCACTACTTTGTGTATTATCAATTTCTGATTATGGTTTTGTATTAAAAGAGTCTCCAAAAAAAAACACAGCCAAACACTCTTTTTGATACCTAACATGGTGGCCGCCTCACTCACACTTCCTGTACTTTTATAGATGTTTCTGGTAGCTCACTTCCTGGAACTATTGCTTTTTCCCCACAGCTCAAAATATTGCCTTGTTTCATTTTCTTCCAAAACCCATACCAGGACATGAATAATTTCCACCGTCATCGGTGTATGAATGTGTGTGAATGGATCATCTATAAAGCGCCTGGATAAAAGTTATATAAATGCACCAGTCACAATTTGCAGTGTCACAACAGCAGTGCAGCAGCACAAGGATTTGTTTTCTCTCCCATCATTCATAATGCATACCGTTTACACGCACACACCCACCAAGGAAGCATGAGCTCAGTTCCGGACTCTGCAGGTTGGCAACACACAGGTTTGCAGCTTAGGCAATTGACACCGGGTGAAAAATGGGTTACTGTACAATCTGGTGGGATAAAAATGATATATAATGGCTGGGTGGGGACCCCCATTAATCTCAAGGACCCCTGCTCTAGATCCCATGAGGCTCAGAGTCATACACACCTCTAAAGCTACTGGGGTGTGCACTGCAGCACAAAAGTTTTAGCAGCAAATCCAGAAAAGAGGTTTCGATCATAATTCCATAATGTTGTTGAGTAATCAGGATTCATTAGCGATCCCGGGATCGAACTGGGAACCTTACCCAGCCACTGCCGCCCTGTGTGTATGTTAAAAAAATCGAGTGGTGCAACTCCCCTCTCCCCCTGCCTCTCTCTCTCTCTAATTAGCAGGCAACAGTGCAACACTCTCTCTGGCACAACAGTGCCACTTTTGCCCCACTCATAGTGGGGCAAAAGCCATAGTCACATAGGTGAAGACAGACGGACATTGCTGTTCCTTGGAGTGGTTGCACCACTCAAAAATTGGGACAGAAGTTCTTCCCTGATCTCCGTGCCGTCAGGTTTGCAGAGACAAAAATAGCCTCCTTATTGTGTAATGATTTTCTTTACCATTTGCCTGCCTCAGGCTCTCAATTAAAGATTGCTTTAACGGTAGAAAGCAATACATAATCTCATCTTTTCATTATCATTACAAACTAATATGAAACATTGTTGTAAAAAAAAAACACAAAGTTAAAGCTGAGCAGACAGCATATACTGTAGTATAGTCAATTATCACAAACAATGCATTCCTCTCATCCTTTCTCTCTGTCCCTGCTAATCTCTTATTTTGCTCCATCTCCTTCCTTCTCTCTCTCTCTCTCCATTTGTCAGTCTCCATCAAAGTCTCCTATCCATCTCTCTCTCTCTCTCTCTCTCTCTCTCTCTCTCTCTCTCTCTCTCTCTCTCCTCTGTACTCAGACAGGCTTCTGCTCACTCTGCTTTGTTCAAAGTAGAAAGAAGACTGAAGGAATAGAGCAGCTATTCAGGTTAAGGACAGGACAAAATTAAGTGGCTGGGAACATTTGCATATACGTGCGTGCGGTCGCTCACACACGCACACACACAGACAGACACACGCGTGTGTGGCTCTCAGTGTGACAGGGGATATTTTTTGTTCAGCCAAGAACAAAAGCACTTAATTTCTCAATTAAATTATGTGTAGTTTACTGGATTATTAGAAACGTTGCTCTTCTTTATTCTGCACTGAACTGCATATTTGAGAATGTGGGGAGAAAGAAAAGGTTAAAATAAGAGTTAAATAAAGAATAATGAATGCCTGGAAATCACAAAGCCTGGAACCAAAGGTTAAGCGAAGTTCCATAACACAAATCCAAACATAATTCTACCTCGCCTTAATTAAATGGCTATGAAAAACCTGAAAGTGTATAAATCAGTTGTCTATAATGTCTACCGTTCAGGGTTGGGGACGGAACGAATGTAAACCCATGTGTAAGTGTCTGAAGAGTGAGTGAGTAAAGGCTCATTCATAGTCTGAATTTTCGGTGGTGAGGTGACCACCGGAGCTGAAATAACGTTTCAGCGGTGGGGAGTAAAAAAAGGGCTGGGGCGGTGGCGGTGGTTTGCTCTTCACCACGGCTCGTGACGTCATGTTGTAGTTCGGTGGTCACCTCACCACCGAAAATGAGCCTTGAGTGAGTGAGTGAGTGAGTGACTTACAGCATGCAAATCCACAGAGCCTTATGGCTGCACCTATTCGGTGATAAGGTGACCAAATTCTTATTCAAGAATTACAAAAATGTTATGTTGCTATATATACTGTACATAGCAACAATAACCCCAAAATGGGTTCCCGTCTTGAAGTAGTCTTGCGTAGCCAGACAACGATTCCACAATTTCCGAATGCTATAGAGAGTCTGGAACTACACCTCCCGAAGTCCGAGTAAGGAAGCTGCCATTTCCGTTCACGAAAATATATTTTAAAATATCTTTAGAGCTTATTTTTTTCATTTCCATTTCTGCTAAGTAGCAAGCTACATATGCTTAGATGATTTTGATTTATATTATGATACATTTGCGTGACTGTAAAGACGAAACGGAAGTGGGGAGGAGGCTCCACTTTCGCTTTATGTTTTACTCATGATAGAACTTCCGTTGCTCCAGACTGTATGATGGCAGCATTTATAAATTGCGAGAGGCAACAGCCTGAGGCTGGCAATGCGAGACTAGTCTGGAAGGGTAAAACCTCAGACAGAATCATTTTAAATTCAGGTCCTTGACATGAAAGTTTTAAAACGCGCCATTCAAGCATCGAGTGTTCTATCAAATTCCAGTCATGTCATTAAAAATCACACACGTGTGAACTGAGTGGTGCAATTCCCCCCCCCCCCCCCCCCCCCCCTCTCTCTCTCTCTCTCTCTCTCTCTCTCTCTCTCTCTCACTCTCTCTCATTAGAGTCACTACCCCTCTCACTGTTTCTGGCGCCCCCTACTGCTATTATTAAGTCACATACTCATGCTCACACAGACAGACAGACACACACACAAACAAACAAACACGTACGAGGACATTGCAAGCTGGTTGTAGGAGTGGTTGCACCACTCAAAAACCATCATCCAGGTTCATCATCATCTTCATTCATTCAAGTTGTGTCACACAGGCTAGCAAAGTTGGCAGAGGGCAGCCAGTGCTGTGAGGCTACTGCAATGATCTCATACATGTATGAAAGCATGCACACACACACAAAAAAGATGTGTGCATTCCATTCAACCATGCACGCAGCCATACACATGCAAACATTCCTACAGATGTGTGCCTTCATTCAAGCAGTTTGTGCACCGTCACGCGCTCCTGCCATCGGTGACGATGCAGAGCTGTTGCGTTTGTGCCAGGGAGTACGCGACAGTGAGATTCCCCCAGATATTTACCACCTGGGGGAGAAATGCCTGTGGTGGTGGATGGCCATGCTGCTTTCCAAACACAGGCTGCAGTGCCACCCAACTCACAGTGGGCTTTGGGACACACACACACACTTGTGGAATTCTAGGACCTTGTGTTAGTCCGAACCCATGAACTGACAGACATGCTCTCTCTCTGCCCCTGTGGAAGTGTGGACAGCAACACCATGTGTGATGAGCACACACACACACACACACACACACACACACACACACACACACACACGTATGTGTGCTTTAGGTAGGCAGGTACTAGGTAGGTAGGTCAAGGTAGATAGGTAGGCAGGTATAGGCACTAGGCAGGCAATCATTCATTCAAAACCTTTATTCTCAAAATACATCGAGGTTGCCCTCATTTGCAATGTCGTCGAGATACATCACAGTACAATTTCATGTTAGATAGATTTAATGAAATGTGGTGAGTGTGTGCGCGTGCATGCAGGTCCATGCACACATAGGATATGTACACATTTTTTTGCGTCTGTAGCTACATCCTTGTGCGTGTGGTGTGGAGACCTAAATTGACTCTGGGTGGCTGTCTGAACTGGAAGAAAGGCTAGGCCTCTAAAAGAGACAATAGCACAAGGTTGAAATACCTGGATTAGTTCCATGGAGGAGATAAGGGACAATTTAAGACACCCTCTGGTCCACAAAAAGACCCCGGGGGCTCGTTTCATCAGCATGGATTAAGGCTAGGGGCAATTTTAAACTGTTTCTTCAGTGGGGCTTTGGACTTTTGTAGTGCCGTCCGTCAAGGTATCGCCCAGATTGAGCACTCTTTGTGAGTAAACTTCTTTACAATTGGATGAAAGGAAACGATAAAAAGGAATAAAAATAAAATGAACATTAAATATATAAAAACATGAATTACATATATAAATTTGAGATACTATTATTAGTAATATCAGTCACTATAGAAGTTTGAAGTTACAAACATAAAGTGAAATATCCATTTAATTTGGCAGATCTTCCACTGATCAGCAATAATTTGGTCATGAACAGAAATGTTCATTCTATTAATTTTTTTATCATGAATAATTTGTGTTGTGATCCAAAAAATGGAGCAGTATTTGACAGATATGTAACAGTAAAAGCACCAAGTAGGCCTATAGAAAATTAACAGCGAGTTATTTTAGCTGTTGAACTCTTTCAGTTCATTTTATGAAACCAGTGTAAGTGCATCTGACCATTGTTCTGTCATTAAGATCATCTGCAGGTATAAAAATTGAATCAAATGATGATGTTTTTCTTTTCCTTTTTGCATTGTTTGAAACAGCTTTGCAGGAGCAGGTTAGAATTTAAATAACATGGTATTCACTGCCCTCTTATGGACATTATAAGAACTACACAATGTAGCAATAGTTGCAATCCCAACCGATTGAAATGGTTGAGAAAGTTTTGGCAAAGCAGCATCTATTTCTGGTAGTTAATAAAAACAATAAAAACGAAGCTCAGATTAAATAAATACTACTATCTGTTATTTCTATCTGATTTTGGGGTGATTGTTTCAGTTTAGACTTGAGGTTATGTGTACATTAAACATAGGATTAGGGTTATCCCTAACCATGTGTCGTTTACAGGGCATCATTTTATAGGTTGTTTTTAAATCAGAAGCTCAAGAGAAATATTGAGAAAAGAAAGTAACTAAAAGTAACTAAGTACTGTACCCAAGTACAGTTTTTAGGAGACCACAGCACTCTTGTAGAAAAATAAAGAAGCCTTTAGTTTAAATGGCTAAATGCAGTTAATGCACCTACGTGTTGTGGCACAACTGCCTTCATCAGGGTGACTGAGCTGAAGAATTAAGGCAGTTATGCCGCAACACGTAGGTGTATCTTAATCTTAATTTAGCCATTAGCCACTTTAAACCAAAAGGCTTTTTATTTTTCTACAAGAGTGCATTGGTATGTTTTTTTTTGCATGTTCTCCCTGTGGCCCCTAGGGTAGGTACCCTCACAAAAACATGCAGTAATCATGGTCTCTAGTCTAAACTACCTCCCCCTGGCCTGGAACTGGTCAGAATAACGTGTTCTTTCCATGCGCTATTTCCGGCCGGGGAAACTCTCCCGTCAGGTGAAAAGAAGCAGCTTGGACTCCTCATGCATAGAAGGAAGCATGAGGTCAGTCCGCTGCCTACCCAGGTTGGCAGAGGAAGTGTAGCGCCCAGGATTACATTAGATAATTGACACTGGGTGAAAAAATTGGTTGCAAAATCATGGGATAAAAATGTAATGTAAAAAAATATATATATATATCTGTCACCCAGTTGTACCAAAGAGAACCTTGTTGAAGATGGCCAAAAAGATGCACTCCTTCCTCTCTTTTTTCTTTCAGTACTTTTACTTCTGCCCCACTACATCTCAAGAGGAACATATTGTACGTTTACTTTAAAAACTTGAGTTACCAGTTACTTTGACATTTTTGAAAAATGTGAATAGAGGGTATACGCGTGACATCATCATCATACCCGGAAGTTATGCAGGAACGTGGAAAAAAAATACTTTCTGGCATTGACAGCTCATACATCCAAACAGAAAAGTCCTATCCGATTGCATTAAACAACGTCAAACTCACTTTGACATTCACTTTGCCACTCACTTTATGCATATATTTGTTCTGCTTTTAAAACAAAATCGGTAAACCAAGAGGATATGTTCTATTGTTCTTGTAACTTCCTGTCTGCTTCTGTGATTTGTGTCCTGTAATGTATCTTTTGTAATGTATTGTGTATGTCTCGTCTGTATCTTGACGTCATGGACACAAAACTAATTTAAGTGAAAGCTGACAATAAAGTTGTATCGTATCGTATATGCATACCCTCTATAGTACCCTCTCCACCACTGGTGGCATGTACAGTATCTGGTCACGTACGTGGCAGGTGACAGTGCAGGAGGGGGGCAAGTAGTGAGCAGGGGAGAGGGTGGCTGGAGGTCATGTTATCATAGACAGACATACCTTACTGGTCCCGCTCCCAGATTCCTTGAATAGGAGACATGTTAGTCATCATGACTTCAAGAAGCAAGTCACCGTCTTGTGGCCTTCATCCTCTTCTCCGACACGTGCTCCCACTTCGAATGCTATCAATGCATTGAAAGGTACAAAAATCACGTTTAATAAATCAGAGCATTGAATGCTCTCAGTCTCAGTAGCCGTCGTCTACTGACCTACAGTACCAACTACCAAGATCTCTGTATTCTGTGCATTGATCACGGCTTCTGTTTTGACAGAGACGCGGGTTGTTAACTGACATACATGGACTGATATGAGGTTATAGGGGACTTTATGTGGCCAGTCAAGACTAGTGATGGGTATCGTTAGGATTTTTTCGAGACTCTCTCAACAGTAAACAAACCTACATACAGTTAAGTGTATTTATTGTATATGCCCATTTCTAAAGTTACAATTTAATGACTTAACCCATTGTAATACCAAATTCTAAAACATTACATAAGAAAGAGGCAAACATTGTGAAAACATCCAATCTTGTTCGGCTATTTTCACAATATTTAGTCGAACGAAATGTAATGCCTACAATACTAAGTGCATGTCAGGTTTGGGAACCGTTGCATAAGCTACTGCTAGCAGTGACTGTTGAATAATTCCTGCAGTAACAACACTCAATCCAGCCATTTCACAAAATCAAATGATTTAATCTTTGAGAAAACAACAGGTCCAAGAAAAATAAACATGTTTTCTTTACTTTGTCCTAAAGGAAAATTAAAACAATCAAATGTGATATTTTTTCTAAGAGTTTGGAAGCACTCGTTTTTATTAACGGGTTGTGATGCTGCCTCCTCCATTATGTGAACAGGTGGTACCTGCAGGGCCGTTGTTTCTTCGACAAGCGCTTCCAAACTCCAACACTTAGAAAAAGAATCACCTGCACAGAATGTCTTGACAAAGTAGCTCATAACATGTCTACGGTGGATTTTTATGAAACAAAAGCTTTGCAGAGGACAATTCAAGCTTGGCCTAGAACTGCAATGTTGGCGAGTTTAACGTCGTTTAATACAAGCAGATCGCAAAAGCAAATTGGATGAATGGGGTATTGCAACTCTAGATTCATCCCATTAAAAAAAAAAATCTAGAGTTGCAAATTGCGGCTAACTCATATTCAGACACTAGATTCTGGGTTCTTAAGACATCACCTATATTATTTCGGTCTTGGTGGTCGTGGTACAGTCTGGTAACCATCTCCATCAACTCCCACTTTTCACAGCAGCCTTTATAGTCCACAAAGTTCCTGGCCAGGATCTCCTTGAGCTGCCGGACGATCAGAGACTCAATGTCCTCCAGGCAGGAGATGTCTGACATGGAGGCTCTCCTCCCTGTGACCACAAGCTCCTCAGGATCCGATACCTGCAGGGAAACATAGAAGCCAATTAGGGCTGTGTGTCACCATCATGATGATTTTACGCAAGGATAAATTGTCATACAAATAATATGCGATTAATGATTTTAGTGTTTATTTTCCAGATTGAACGTTAGAATATAGTATAAATAAAATTAACATTTCTTGATTGGCTTTTTGGCTATGTAAACAAGAATTTCACTTGGCAGATATGAGACTGATATATTTACTAATGATATATTCATATATATTCATAGTCAAAATGTCCAACAACAAAAAGTAGCTGAACTAGGCTTTCAATTATTGGCTATGTGATGCCGCCACTAGGTGGTGGTATTTATTCATTTATAAAATTACTGAATTGTAAGAATTGAAGCAGTGTAGACTATATGACATATCACACTGTAACCTCTGTGCCCAGAGTCACATTGTTTATGTATTTTTTGTTTGCAATGTTTCAATTATGATGTACTTTATTATTTTCTACCAATGTGCTGGTCTATGGGATTTGTCTATTTATCTGCTGGACTATATGATACAAGAAGCCAGTGAGATGCCCCACCCTAGGCTCACTTAGCCTGATTGAGTGATGGGCGATCAGTATGTTTGGGCCACATGGAGAGTTTGGCCCAATCCCAATTGCCTCCCTCAAGCCCTGAGCCCTGGACCCTCGTTGACTTTAATGACGTCAGCTGTAAGTGCTTGAGGGTGAGAGGCTGCAAGGGCTCCAAATTGTTGTGAAAGAAATGGGACAGCACTTTGAAGATGAGTCCGCCATTCATGACGCTTTGCATCATTTTATACAAACTGTCCTTATTCACAGCCAGTGCCTACCTACATGCTTGGCCTATTTATACATGTCTATCATGTCTATTTTAGTATTTAAGCTGATCGTTTTATTATTAGTTTAATAAATACACTTTCCTGTGTGATATGAGTTGTAATATTCATATATAATAATATTCATTATACATTTCATTTCCATATTATTTTACTTTGCTCATTAGTCATTTCTCATCATGTTTCCCTTATTATTATTATTGTTATTAAATATATAGCCTATATCCTTCCATTCCGTCTCCTTTTGAGAACAGTGACAAAGCACTATTGTGTTTGTTGACATTCTAATCGCGATACATAACTAATTTGCATACCTAAATGATTGACGTTCGGAGGATCCCCCTCATTCCACTGGTAACGCTATGAACTGTGGGTAATTTCTTTGCCAAAGTCAGCATCGACGCTGACTTTGGCAAAGGGCACATAAAGGGGCGGGGCTGAGCCCTCACTGACTTACCAATTTCAAATGGGACATCCCTCAAGCCCTCGCAGACTTCACATGAACGCGCAGCTAAGTTAGTGAGGGCTCATTGAGTCAGCAAGGGAGTGGATTGGGATTGGGCCTTTGAGTCAGAGTGGAGGTGAACAGGGAGAGAGTCAGTCTGCTGGGAAGCAAGAGTAATATTTCACAAGTCTTACTATATTATTCTATTTGGATCTTATTGGATATTTCGTGGATTATTTCCTGGAGCGTTGGGTTTCAAAGGACGGACTTTGCGTTGCGAGTTTAAATGGTGGTAAGAGGAGGCCTACCACTACTCACAGCATTGACTGTTGGATTTGGATTTAATGTGAGACACTTGAGTGTAGTTTTTGGACAGTGCCAGGGACAGTTGGGATTTTAAATTTTAATTTTATTTTGATCTGATTAAGTAAACATTTTGTCATTAAACTTTATTTTGCTTTTGATTTATCAAATTGCGGTTAAACGTATTACTGATTCTCTTAGTGATTGTTATTCTAAACTTACCCACCACCTCCCTCATTTTGCTATAATTGGTTCTTCAATTGTTATTGTCGCAACCGTTATAACACGGCTCACGCTAGGCTGAACTGAAGATGGAGCATCACACAATACAGTGTTCAGAGGGTTTGAATAGAATGTTACAGTAAAATTGCTTATAATTGTGTGCTGCTGACACTCTGTTACACTGTCTCTCACACCACTGCTCCAGGTAGTGCTCAAAGAAGAATAACATGCACACCTTGCAGTGGTGTAGGCTGCATTTTTCACAGGGTACACTGATTATTATCACGCACGAACACTCAGTCTCACATGTACACTCGCTTTCGTTGAATGAAATAACCTCTGTACCTCTAATAATTATTAACTCACAATATAAATACATACATTTTAATTCTCTATACAACAAACTATAACAATAATAATTAGACCTAAGACGTTTACGCCGCGGACAAAGCCAACTCTTGTTGTGATAAATCATGACAATAAACACAATGTTTTGTGCAGATCAAATAATGAGAAGAAAAAAAAGACAGGGTACAAGACTTTGTTTTGCTTTTCTTCTTACTAATTATTTGATTGGAGATTGGTGATGTTGATGGAGTCTGTGGACTGGTAGGTCACTGTGGGCACGGGGGGGTCGTCTGGAAGGCTCTGGGAGGAGGGGGGGTCTGAGGGGGGGGGGGGGGGTCATAGCTGTCCGATGACGGAGTCTGCTGACCCAGAACCAGGTCTACCAACTCCTCCTAAAACAAAACCAAGAAGAAGTTAAGTCTACCGAGAGAAAAACAGCAATGAACAGCTATTAACCACTTAATCCCAAATCTGGGAACCCTTCTACAAAAAAGAAAAGAGAGCCCTCTGTGTTTGTTTCCTTGAATTTGCCTCTGGGGGCGCCACCCAATTTGCCTGACAGTGACACAGCCTGAAATTTCATTTCGTTTCACGCCATTATTCAATCTGAATGCCATCTTTTCTCAACCGAGAAAACCCCAATCAGGTGGAAACCCCATATGTCCAAGACTTGTAATTTTCAGGATTCAAATTCAAAAATAGCAAAAGCAGCAGATCAACAAGATTTTTGCTTGTGGGAAGAAAGAAAAGTATACCGTAACCCGACAGCAACAATGTGTTTCTGTTGAGCAGAAACCTCATTTGTCACAAATGCGTTTTGACCTTGTTGATCTCCTACTTTAGCTATTTTTGAATTTGAATCCTGAAAAGTAAAAGTTTTGTACATATGAGGTTTCCACCCGACAGACGATATGATGCCAATGTTCTAACTATGTATGTACAATGTATACCTGCTATCACACACTGCTATCTGTCTGTACAGCACACACACACACACACACACACACACACACACACACACTCACTTCACTCCAAAAATAGTGAGAAGTAGAATGCATTCATTAAAGGCAAGGGTTTAAAATTAACAAACAGAGTTATGCTTCACGCAGTTCAGTCACACAAGTTACTGTCAAAATGGCAATGTGTTGCTCTCCTAAAATACAAACAAACGTTTGAATTTGGTTATGATTAATATAATGTGACAGTGTGTTTGTGTGTCTCACCTGCGGACACTAGCGATGGTCTCTCTGTTCTTGAAGCAGCTTCAGACAGCTCCTGTTCATCCTCGGCGCTCTCGTTCTGCTGTTTACGATCTTCCAGCGGCATGTAAACCTCTGAGTTCAGCAGCGTCTCTGCACTCTCTCAAACTCTGCAACGCAATTCAATTACATTTTATTAGAGTGCCACATATTTTTTGCTAAATAAGCTATTTTTGCTACAGTCTGAGTGGCAGCTTTAACTGGAAGAAACTTCCCAGGCTCTAGGGTGGGCGGCCATCAGTTGTATAGGTCAGGACACTGGTTCTCAAATTATTTTTGGGGGGTCCCCAGATGACAGTGTAACAGTCAAACATTGGCCAAATTATCAAAAAATATAAGACGGTGTGGAGTCAAACAAAAATGTATTTAACTACATTCCAAGAAGTGCTTGTCACCACAGTTCAAATATGATTATTCTGCGGGGTCACGTCTGAAAAGGTTGAGAAACACTGGTTCTCAAACCTTTTCATGTCAAAGACCCCCAAATTGGCCACAGAGTCACGGACCCCCATAAAATATGGATAGTGGTTAAAATGATTGTGATGCTATAACACATTTTGCTAAGGACCCCCTGGAAACCCCTCGAGGACCCCTGAGGGTCTCTAGTCAGGACCCCACTTTGAGAACTAATGGCACAGGAAACATGATCAACAACGGTGGAACAAGAACTCAAGTTGTTTAACTTAAGTAGGAATGCTACATTATGAAAATAAGCTGTTACAACTATAATATAAGGGCCGTATTCATTTATTTAGGTTAAAGTACCGATTGATATGCTATGTTGATATATGTGTGCAATGATTGTATTTTGAAACAAAACACTATTACAGTACCAGCCTGTGACTGGATTTTGACAGGTGATTTGAAAAAAGCAGGTGGTTATTGAGATTAAAACAGGTTATTTGCTTTTATGTATTACCCGAGAACATTAGGTAAGAGATTGCTTCTGAACAGTTTTACCAACTGTGTCTGTCTGTAATAATTCTCTTGTACAATTCGAATATTATAAGAATACAATTTGGAATTGTAATCATCTCAAAATAGTCCATGGATGTAAGGTATAACTAGACTTAGCCCTGAAACATGACTGCCATGATGATTATGGCATGAAATACGAGTCATGAACCATGGCTAAACTATAAACTAGGAAAACATTCAAGTAACGTAACGTTACTTTTAGGAAACAGTAGCTGTGAAGTGTCCTCTTCTACATCACCCACATGTATTTGAGCCGCGCCGCCTCCCGTCGCCATGACGACCACGAGTAAACAATAAACACTTAAAACAATAAACAAAGTAATAAAGAATAAAACAGCAGTTAGTATGTAAACAATGTATGCACGTTCTTCTCCCCTCTGACTGACCGGATTTCTGTAAACACAACAAAACTTTCACTTCCTGGGCAAGGTAACCGCCACATTCCTCCTCTTCCGGGGTCAGCAAAGCCGAAAATAACAGATTTACAAGATCACAGCAGAGTAGCCGAGAGTAGCAGACACAGCTGTAAATCTGATATTTTCGCCGCAACACCACCATACAACGGAACATGAATTTGGCTTCACACCGTTTTGCGACCTTTCAATTTAAACACGTTATAAGAATATGATGAACAAATTCTATGTAGGCATAACCCCAATTCCCAAATATGCCTGGAAGTCGCCCAACCCTTAAAACAACTAAACACAAATCTTCAATGTATTATCCCTCCTGTAAAATTAAAGTAAACGCCCCCGCCACCTTTTCGCAGTCATCCAGGTTTTTGATTACCATGGTTGGTTACCGTAGCGGCGACTTAAAAAAAAGTCAACGTCAGGTTGTTTGTTGATAAATCAACCGTGGACCAACCATGGTTATATAATTATGGTTAGTTACCGTGCAGCGCGACTTAAAAAAAAGTCGCATCCAGGTTTATTGATTACCATGGCAACCGCTGCGCGACATTTGAAAAGTCATCAAGTGACGAGACCGATTCTGATTGGCCCGACACATAACGTCTCGACGCCGCGGATTGGCTTAAGCGTCGTGGTGTGACGTGGCATCGTTCGAATAAAAAGTCCGGGCGAGCCGTTGAGCTTCATTCTGATATTCTTCACGGAATAGAAGAGTCGATCCAACGGAGAGTTCACTTTCCTGTGATCATCACTAACCGCCGTTTACGTTTACTACTAGAACAACCAACCAACTGAACCAAGCTATCTATGCTGCAGATCCAGCCTTGTTTCCCAAACCAGACAAGAGTGTAGCAGTCAGTGAGTTAGCAGTTAGTTAGCACTACAAGCCAGTTAACTGTCACCATGGGTCAGTGTTATGGAAGACGTCCTGATCCACAGCTCATCCAGAGGACCGGAGAAGCCCCACTGCCCTTTGTTCAGGTTGATCCTGTCAAGGCTCTGTTTCCTCCTCCAAGCCTTGTAAAGGTCCCTCCTCAGCAGCATTCATTGGCTGGTGCTGGAGGAGCAGTCGCTGACTGTTCAACGGAGCCCGTCGTGGTGATGACCAAGACGGCACAGCCCTGCATAGAGCCTGCCAAGAAGAGCAACGGCTCACAACGACGACCCGTGCCCCCACCCAGACCCCACCGCTCCACCCAAACCAAGCTGTCTACAGCAGCGGCGCTCAGCCAGGACGCTGGGGTTGAAGCCACAATCCAACGGGCATCAGTAGACAACCTGCACCACCACTCTATGGACGAGGGTTATGGCACTATTGACAGAGCCGATGGAACCTTGAATAGTAGAGTGTTCTCGCCTCCCATTCCTCCTACTACCGTACGTTCGGCACCTATCCAGCGGATGGATGTGGTCCCCTCTAGCGACGACACCACCAACGGCAAAGACTTTGTACCCATGCAGCTAGTGTCAAAGCCTGAGCCCCCGTTAGCCTCCAGCGACGACACCACCAACGACAAAGTCTTTGTACCCATGCAGCTAGTGTCAAAGCCTGAGCCCCCGTTAGCCTCCAGCGACGACACCACCAACGACAAAGACTTTGTACCCATGCAGCTAGTGTCAAAGCCTGAGCCCCCGTTAGCCTCCAGCGACGACACCACCAACGACAAAGTCTTTGTACCCATGCAGCTAGTGTCAAAGCCTGAGCCCCCGTTAGCCTCCAGCGACGACACCACCAACGACAAAGACTTTGTACCCATGCAGCTAGTGTCAAAGCCTGAGCCCCCGTTAGCCTCCAGCGACGACACCACCAACGGCAAAGACTTTGTACCCATGCAGCTAGTGTCAAAGCCTGAGCCCCCGTTAGCCTCCAGCGACGACACCACCAACGACAAAGACTTTGTACCCATGCAGCTAGTGTCAAAGCCTGAGCCCCCGTTAGCCTACAGCACCACTCGTGCTGAATATAAACTCTACGACATACTCAGGAGGAGCAGCATGTTCAATCCGCATGTTCCACCTACTGACAACCGCTACCACGCCAGGAGGAGCAGCATTTCCCCTGGGCTCGGCCATCACGGTCAGGGTTACGAGTCTGACAGTCCTGCTGTACGTCGCATGGCACCCATCCAGCGGAAGGACTCGAAGGAGGTCCCCTACACCATGCCTGTTCCTGCTCCCACTGTAAGCTCATTGCACAAGCCAGCATCACGGAAGGACATGGTCCCCAACACCCATGCTGACAACCGCTACCGCTACAGCACTTTGGAGAGATCCAGATACTACCAGCAGCTTCTGATGTCCAGGAGCAGCATGGCCTCCGGGCTAGGAGGACATCAACGTCAAATATATTATGCCACTACGCTCGGTGGCACAGTGGTAAGATGTGCCTAAAACATCTTAAGACTTTATGTGCTCTTAAATGTACTACACAAAGTACAGATTGTCATAATTGTTTTACTAACCCTTAAATTAAGGGGTGATACATGTAAATATATTTCTTGACTTTATCTTGTATTCATTTTACTGAGTTTTTTTTTCAGTATGTTCAATGCAATCATTAATATTTGTAGGCTATGTATGTTCAATGTGCTCTTAAATGTACTACACAAAGTACAGATTGTCAATTGTCATTTGTTTTACTAACCCTTAAATTAAGGCATACTACATGTAAATATATTTCTTGACTTTATCTTGTATTCATTTTATTGAGTTTGTTTTCAGAATGTTCAATGCAATCATTCATATTTGTACATTTTCATTAAAAATCAAATGTTCTTATATAAAATAACCTTTTTGCAGTGCTGTTTTTTAACATTGGGTTTGCGTAACTGATGGTCTTTTAACCCATACCTGAGGACGCATCTGTTTCACCTTAGTTTTTAACCACTTTTAGCTGTTGAAAAATAGCAGATCGTCACACTCTTGTATAACTTGTACTTATAGCCATTTTTGAAAAATCAAATGTGTGCAATTCTTTTAATAAATATCCTTTTCCAGCAAACGTTTTTAACTCATATTAGCTTCTGGGGGGTCCCTGGAACAACATTTTCAGATGGGTCTGTGGCCAAATACAGAATTCTGGGGGTCCTTGACATGAAATAGTTTGAGAACCACCGATATAGAAACAGGTTTTTCAGAAAACAGTCATGATTTAGAAGATGTTTGTAGAATCTGGTCTTAGGTCTCAATGGAGATTGAAGATTTGCAGTGTCATAGATATAAAGAAAATGTTCTTAAAAATGGGTGTCTGTATGGCCTATATCAAACAGACAATTACATAAAAAGGGTTTAGAATCCCTGACCTATCATGTGAACTGTCCAGCAACATCTAGGCCCTGGGTTCCAAGTTTGTGCAAGTTTATTTTCTCTCAACATTAAACAAACCTACATACAGTTAAGTGCATTTATTGTATATGCACATTTCTAAAGTTACAATTGAATGACTTAACCCATTTTAATACCAAATTCTAAAACATTACATAAGAGGCAAACAACTTGTTCGGCTATTTTCACAATATTTATCTGTGGAACGCCTACATGTCAGGTTTGGGAACCGTTGCATAGGCTACTGCTAGCAGTGACTGTTAGAAATAGAAAGCCAACATGTTCCTGCAGTAACGACACTCAATCCAGCCATTTCACAAAATCAAATTATTTAATCTTTGAGAAAACCGGTCCAAGAAAAATAAACATTAAAAGTCAAATAGATAAAACGTCTTCTTTGTTGTAAGAAAATAAGGTTGTTTTCTTTACTTTGTCGTAAAGGAAAATAAACAATCAAATACTAAGATGGATAAAAGCATAATAATAAAAAGCCCCCATTTCTTCTTCACAGGAGGGTAGTGCAATCAACACATTGTTACAACACACAACAACACAAGTAGAAAACTAGAGATTGTACATGCAGCTTCAAACGCACGTCAGCAGGTTACAGTTCAGAGTAACGCTCTGTGGTCTCCCAACTGCCCGTTTGTTGTTGCTCTTTCCGACCGCAAAAACTAAGCCAACAAACTGCCCCGTGCTGTGGGAAGCCCGGTTTGTACTTTGTCGTCCGTTCTCGGCGATGAAGCAATAGATTAAGGCTTAATGTATTTCACAGGTTCATGGTTTGGTTCCATATGCGCTACAGCTCGGTTTCAATTAAAGGTTCTCATAACCTAAATTGGGCCCGTCTCAGGAACCCTGAGTTCTGGGGAACCCATGGGAAGGGAGCGAGCAGGTGCTGTTGCTCTGGACTGGTCAAGCTGGGACCAGACGTAGACAACACCACCACCATTTCTAACTTTTATTTTATACTTTCAAAAATAGAAAATGTCTTGAGAATTATCTGAAAGGGCATGCCCAAAATAGAGATGCCAGGGTTAATGTTAAAGTACATACAATCTTCAGCCACAATCAAACTGATAAACTCTGGTTATAATGGAAAGGGAAAAAACATTAAGGTTTCAGGTTCTGTATGATTCTAGGTTACCTTTGTACGTAGACGAAAACAGCCATTGGAGACCCATGATCGGGGTCCATTTAACAATGTTTACTACATCTTAACCCAAAACATTCAGTTTCATTCAGTTGGCAGTTTCAAAACCATAACAAAGTGAACACAAAAATATTTAAATGTCACAGAGGAGTGTCTTTCTTCCAGGTTGGATTTGATCTGATCATCTGTAAAACACGTACCAGCTTCTTCTATTATGCTCCCAGTGAAGGGATGTGACTACAAAATATCAGTTTGTCTCAAAGAAAAATAAACATTTTGTTTAATAACAATCCAGGAAGATTAGCATCTAGTAACCGTTATGGTGGAAGATAATGGATCAAATTAACTGTACTGTAGAAAATACAGTTATTGTTTATTTGTTTTGTACAATCTACAGTGGGGAGTTGTGATTTACTTTTCCAGCTTAGATGACTCACAGTTTGTAGGACCAATCATAGGTGGTAAGAGAAAATCTAAGCTTGTACAGTTTCCTATTGGTCATCTCAAAGCCTTTTCTACAGCAGTGGTCAGCAATCTGGTACACTATCCTACCAGGACTTTTAGTACTGCTGGTTTTCTATTCTACCAGGACCTCTAGTACTACTGGTCTTCTATCCTATCAGGGCCTCTACTACAGCTGGTTTTCATATAAAGGGATAGTTTAAGGCAGGGGTCTTCAACGTTTTTCTAGCCAATGACCCTTAGCTGAGGGGAAGCAGGGACCCCCACTACATATTCTCCCACTCCCTGTTGAAGACCCCGGGTTTAAGGCGTGGCCATGACATACAGAGCAGATAATCTATGTCTGACAGTGTATGAGAGATAGGCGCTAATAAAGCTGGGACAAAAATGGAGCAGAGTCAGACAGTAGGACAGCCTTGAGTGAGACGGTGTAGGAGAGACAGTCAGTAGACTAGGACAGCTAGAACTGGACGCAGGAGGGAAGGTGCTTGTGGGATTTGACGCCACACAACAAACTGTTGCACCGAACCCACCAAAAACGTTGCACACGGCGCTTTGTTGTGCAACTGTTCTCGTCAAACATGGCCACAGCGGGACTTCTGGTCATATACAATGCATTTCAATGAGAATGTGCGCACACAAAGTTTTTTTGGAAACAAAAACTTCATGTACGTGAGTGGAATCCAGTGTCTGAGCGGCCAGTAGTGAGAACGGTTGCATTCAATAACATGGAGCGGAAGAAAAGCACTTGTGCTTGCGCCGCCTGGTGGGTTTCATGCATTAGGGTCCATTTTGGTCTGGGATGTTGAGGTCAGTCCAAATTTAACTACTTCATCACAATCTGACTTGTTCATTTCAGAGATTAGCTTCACCCTTAAAACCCTGATTGGTCCTGATCTGAAGTTTATTGTAATTCTAAATGAAAACAGCTGGTATCCATACTGTAGCCTGTAGTTTGCACAACACCTGGTACCCATAACATCTTCTATAGTCTATACATTACATCTGGTATCTAGTATGCATAACATCTACTATGCACACCATCTGGTATATCCATAAAATATAGTTATCTTCTAACATGCTCTTCTCCCAATTTCTCCTAAATTAAAACAGAACTGAGGTAAGCTTATAGACTTGAGGTTGGAAGGTTTCCGGTGGTTTTGGGGGATCTGCTGCTAAGGCTTCAGGGTGGTGGAAGGCTTTGTGTGAAGAACCTGAGAAGTTTGGAATCTCCTGACCAGAACGGCACCGCTGGTCCTTTGGTGAGGTCTTCTTACAGTGTTGTTAGGGGCCATTCACACCTGAGACACAGCTGTCTCCTCGGTGTGTCCTGTCTCTTCTGTGTGTCGCACAGCTCGCAATGCATTTCCAATGGGAAACAAGGTTGTGTCATCAAACCACGTGACTCCCATTGGAAATGCATTGCGAGCTGTGAGACACACAGAAGAGACAGGACACACAGAGGAGACAACTAGCCATTATTTGCATAGCGATTATGCTATCAATTACGCTTTTGCATAATCAAGCACGTTTTCAAAAGTATTTTAAATTGTCAATGTTTTTACATATCACAAATCGATTAACCACTTAACCCATTTTGACCTGAGATCAGATTCTAAAAATGTCTTCTACATCCTGACAGTTTTCTGAAAAAGCTGTCAGTCGTTCTTCGATCTTTAAAAAATAGCAGACCTACATGCTCGTAGATCTGAGCTTGTAGATCTGCTATTTTTCAATAGCTAAAGCATAACATGATGCACCAAAAGGGTGTTAAGTGTCATTTGTCGCACAACAGTGTCACGCAATGGGTCTGAGCACACTTTAGATTCTATGCGCGGACAGAAGAAGCTGTGTTTTACGTCATTTCATTTCCATTTAGACGGCTGATGGATGGAAATGAAGCTCCACCCACGCGGTAGATTGCCATGTCGGCCAGATTCCCAGAAAAGCTTGCCCCAGCAAGCTATTAAACTGCAGTCAAACTTATTTACTGATTATTTTAGTGATTTGTATTCTAAACTGATGCAACACCTCTCTCTATAATTTGCTATAATTGGCTGTACAGTAAATATTGTTGCAACCGTTATACACTCATCCACCCTCTACCGTACCTCTTATGAGCGGAACACGTGTACAGCCCGGACCACATACTGCCTACAGATGGGACACTCGTTCATCCTCTTGCCACAGCGGGAGCAGGTGACCATGTGGCAACACTCCAGCAAGACACAGTCAATAGGAGAGTCCATGCAGATACGACACAGGCTGTCCTCCTGGAGGCCTCCCACGGTGGCTGTCGGGTCTGGAGCACAGAGAGAACACCACCAGGGATTGAGTTCTAAAACACTTGCTTTGTATCAGCTATTATTCATTTGATGATACCGGTATAGTTATTCAGAACACAATTCATCCTACTACTCTGCCACAAAATGTGGAATGCCCTGACACAATCCATTAAAATATGTAAATCACTGGTTTCTTTTAAAATTGGTCTGAAAAATCAAGAGACCACCGCCATTTTCCTCTATCCTTTGCACATATAGTTTTGTATTTGTTGATGACATGTATTATTGTGTTAATTAATTATGCTATGTTGAGTAATTGAATGTATAGGACCACAATGAAACTTGATAAAAACTAAAACCAATTAATATTTGTATAACTAATAGTCATAGAAATATTCAGTGATGTCGTGTCTCTCTGGTATCAGTATTCAGTAGGTTTTGTTTTTTTCATAATGTAAAGTGTAAAAACAACTAAATGACAAATAAAGTAGACATAAAGGAAGAGCAGTCACCTGTATCGTCTGCAGTGACGTTTGCTGGAATGAAAACACAGGAAACGTTTTAGCATAAAGATAATTGCATCACGTCCTGTCAAGTCTATGATCTATCCATTTATTATCCCGTCAATTTAACCACAACTATACTACCTATTTGTTTTATAATGATGAATTTAGAGTTGCAATACCCTCCATTGACTCCCCATTTATCCAATTTGCTTTTGCGATCTGCTTGTATTAAACAATGTTAAACTAACAACATTGAAGCTGTATAGGCTAAACTTGAATTATCCTCTTTCAATCTGCTAAGCTTTTGTTTCATAAAAATCCACTGTAGACATGTTATAACCTACTTTACAGTATGTCAAGAAATTCCATTCTGTGATATTTTTGTTGTGTTTGGAGTTTGGAAGCACTCGTTTTTATTAACGGGTTGTGCTGCTGCCTCCATTATGGGACATTTTGAAACAAGTGGTACCTGCAGGGCCGTTCAGTTTCTTCGACAAGCGCTTCCAAACTCAAACTCTTAATAAACAACAATAATCACCTGCACAGAATTTCTTGACAAAGTAGCTCATAACATGTCTACGGTGGATTTTTATGAAACAAAAGCTTTGCAGAGGACAATTCAAGCTTGGCCTAGAGCTGCAATGTTGGTGAGTTTAACGTCGTTTAATACAAGCAGATCGCAAAAGCAAATTGGATGAATGGGGAGTCAATGGAGGGTATTGCAATGAGTTGAAAATTGCGGCTAACTCATATTCAGACACTAGATTCTGGGTTCTTAAGACATCACCTATATTATTTCGGTCTTGGTGGTCATGGTACAGTCTGGTAACCCTCTCCATCAACTCCCACTTTTCACAGCAGCCTTTATAGTCCACAAAGTTCCTGGCCAGGATCTCCTTGAGCTGCCGGACGCTCAGGTCACATTCATACCAGAGAGCTTTGCTGCGATTAAAACGAATCCTGCTGCGCATTGTCAGAAAGTGCGCTTCGTTTGGCAGGTGTGAAGGCTCATTCGAATCCTAATGCACAGCAAATAACCGCATTTTACTCCGCCCAAAAACGTGGGTTTCGCTTCGCTTCGAATCGCACTTGACTACGATTCGGTGCAGGTGTGAATGCAATCCGCAGTAAATAAAGGAAATTAAGCAAACATAATGTGGCGGGTGAGGAGCTGAACACAGTTGGAGACGGAGAAGGCATATTTTGCAGCATTGACTGTTGGATTTGGATTTAATGTGAGACACTTGAGTGTAGTTTTTGGACAGTGCCAGGGACAGTTGGGATTTTAAATTTTAATTTTATTTTGATCTGATTAAGTAAACATTTTGTCATTAAACTTTATTTTGCTTTTGATTTATCAAATTGCGGTTAAACGTATTACTGATTCTCTTAGTGATTGTTATTCTAAACTTACCCACCACCTCCCTCATTTTGCTATAATTGGTTCTTCAATTGTTATTGTCGCAACCGTTATAACACGGCTCACGCTAGGCTGAACTGAAGATGGAGCATCACACAATACAGTGTTCAGAGGGTTTGAATAGAATGTTACAGTAAAATTGCTTATAATTGTGTGCTGCTGACACTCTGTTACACTGTCTTTCACACCACTGCTCCAGGTAGTGCTCAAAGAAGAATAACATGCACACCTTGCAGTGGTGTAGGCTGCATTTTTCACAGGGTACACTGATTATTATCACGCACGAACACTCAGTCTCACATGTACACTCGCTTTCGTTGAATGAAATAACCTCTGTACCTCTAATAATTATTAACTCACAATATAAATACATACATTTTAATTCTCTATACAACAAACTATAACAATAATAATTAGACCTAAGACGTTTACGCCGCGGACAAAGCCAACTCTTGTTGTGATAAATCATGACAATAAACACAATGTTTTGTGCAGATCAAATAATGAGAAGAAAAAAAAGACAGGGTACAAGACTTTGTTTTGCTTTTCTTCTTACTAATTATTTGATTGGAGATTGGTGATGCTGGTGATGTTGATGGAGTCTGTGGACTGGTAGGTCACTGTGGGGACGGGGGGGTCGTCTGGAAGGCTCTGGGAGGAGGGGGGGTCTGGGGGGGGGGGGGGTCGTAGCTGTCCGATGACTGAGTCTGCTGACCCAGAACCGATGACTGAGTCTGCTGACCCAGAACCAGGTCTACCAACTCCTCCTAAAACAAAACCAAGAAGAAGTTAAGTCTACCGAGAGAAAAACAGCAATGAACAGCTATTAACCACTTAATCCCAAATCTGGGAACCCTTCTACAAAAAAGAAAAGAGAGCCCTCTGCTGTTTGTTTCCTTGAATTTGCCTCTGGGGGCGCCACCCAATTTGCCTGACAGTGACACAGCCTGAAATTTCATTTCGTTTCACGCCATTATTCAATCTGAATGCCATCTTTTCTCAACCGAGAAAACCCCAATCAGGTGGAAACCCCATATGTCCAAGACTTGTACTTTTCAGGATTCAAATTCAAAAATAGCAAAAGCAGCAGATCAACAAGATTTTTGCTTGTGGGAAGAAAGAAAAGTATACCGTAACCCGACAGCAACAATGTGTTTCTGTTGAGCAGAAACCTCATTTGTCACAAATGCGTTTTGACCTTGTTGATCTCCTACTTTAGCTATTTTTGAATTTGAATCCTGAAAAGTAAAAGTTTTGTACATATGAGGTTTCCACCCGACAGACGATATGATGCCAATGTTCTAACTATGTATGTACAATGTATACCTGCTATCACACACTGCTATCTGTCTGTACAACACACACACACACACACACACACACACACACACACACACACACAGGCGTCAACTTCGGGAGTGCTTGAGGGCTCAAGCTAACCTGACGCTGCCAGATGGGGCGGTATTGGGTAACCATGTTCCCCCTGTGAAACAAATTTGTGTAGCAAGCTTCTTGGATCTGGCAGCGTCAGGTTAGGCTCAAGCACCCACTGTCACAATAGTAAGCCAAATGGCACCCACTGATATGAGCACCCAGGGCTCGATGTTAAAGGCTGTCCAGGGAAAGTAATGAATGACTCTCCTATCTTTGTACTGTAAATGCAGCTACGACAGAATGGGGCGACAGTCATTAGCTCATTTAGCTGTCTTTAGCTGCCTTTTGTTATTTAAAATCTTCCAATGGTTCCGACTCGATGCCATTAACACAGGTGTGAATGGCCAAATTAATATGTGCTAAACAGAGTGTGGTGACAGTGCAATGCAAGTAGAATGCATTCATTAAAGGCAAGGGTTTAAAATTAACAAACAGATTTATGCTTCACGCAGTTCAGTCACACAAGTTACTGTCAAAATGGCAATGTGTTGCTCTCCTAAAATACAAACAAACGTTTGAATTCGGTTATGATTAATATAATGTGACAGTGTGTTTGTGTGTCTCACCTGCGGACACTAGCGATGGTCTCTCTGTTCTCTGACAGCTCCTGTTCATCCTCGGCGCTCTCGTTCTGCTGTTTACGATCTTCCAGCGGCATGTAAACCTCTGAGTTCAGCAGCGTCTCTGCACTCTCTCAAACTCTGCAACGCAATTCAATTACATTTTATTAGAGTGCCACATATTTTTTGCTAAATAAGCTATTTTTGCTACAGTCTGAGTGGCAGCTTTAACTGGAAGAAACGTCCCAGGCTCTAGGGTGGGCGGCCATCAGTTGTATAGGTCAGGACACTGGTTCTCAAATTATTTTTGGGGGGTCCCCAGATGACAGTGTAACAGTCAAACATTGGCCAAATTATCAAAAAATATAAGACGGTGTGGAGTCAAACAAAAATGTATTTAACTACATTCCAAGAAGTGCTTGTCACCACAGTTCAAATATGATTATTCTGCGGGGTCACGGTCTGAAAAGGTTGAGAAACACTGGTTCTCAAACCTTTTCATGTCAAAGACCCCCAAATTGGCCACAGAGTCACGGACCCCCATAAAATATGGATAGTGGTTAAAATGATTGTGATGCTATAACACATTTTGCTAAGGACCCCCTGGAAACCCCTCGAGGACCCCTGAGGGTCTCTAGTCAGGACCCCACTTTGAGAACTAATGGCACAGGAAACATGATCAACAACGGTGGAAGAAGAACTCAAGTTGTTTAACTTAAGTAGGAATGCTACATTATGAAAATAAGCTGTTACAACTATAATATAAGGGCCGTATTCATTTATTTAGGTTAAAGTACCGATTGATATGCTATGTTGATATGTGTGTGCAATGATTGTATTTTGAAACAAAACACTATTACAGTACCAGCCTGTGACTGGATTTTGACAGGTGATTTGAAAAAAGCAGGTGGTTATTGAGATTAAAAGAGGTTATGAATCACAGCTTTGGGAAACTATAACATTAACATTTTTGTTAGGCTGTCTCAATATTATATTTGTGAAACACAACTAGTGATGTTTCCTAAACAATAAGTAGAATGATGGTTAAGTATGATGGGGGGGGGGGGGGGGGTATTATTTGGTGATTGGCCTGGTCTAGCCGTTCCGATTGTGTATTTGCTGCTGGAGATTGCCTCTCACACCTCAATGACCGCGATCAACTGTGTCTTTCTATGTTTTCTAGACAGCAACTTGGTGTTCTACAATCTACATACTGTAACAGGCTGTGGTTCCTATGCATATCTCCACACATACAGCATATTAGAGGCTTTAACGGCCAACCTTCTTTGCTTTTATGTATTACCCGAGAACATTAGGTAAGAGATTGCTTCTGAACACTTTTACCAACTGTGTCTGTCTGTAATAATTCTCTTGTACAATTCGAATATTATAAGAATACAATTTGGAATTGTAATCATCTCAAAATAGTCCATGGATGTAAGGTATAACTAGACTTAGCCCTGAAACATGACTGCCATGATGATTATGGCATGAAATACGAGTCATGAACCATGGCTAAACTATAAACTATGATGAATTCCTGTTCTGTTCTTTAGCTACATAGAAATGTCTATTTGTATGTCTCTAAATGGTTGTATGTCTTTAAATGTTTTGATGAATTGAACAATGTGGACCCTGTTGTAAACAAGTGTAATGCTTAATTGGGTCGTCCACTCACAGTTGACAGTCTTTGTATTGAGTTTGTGCTTAAAATGTACTGTAAATTCTACAAACTGTTAATAAATATTTCAATCAATCAATCAAAGGAAAACATTCAAGTAACGTAACGTTACTTTTAGGAAACAGTAGCTGTGAAGTGTCCTCTTCTACATCACCCACATGTATTTGAGCCGCGCCGCCTCCCGTCGCCATGACGACCACGAGTAAACAATAAACACTTAAAACAATAAACAAAGTAATAAAGAATAAAACAGCAGTTAGTATGTAAACAATGTATGCACGTTCTTCTCCCCTCTGACTGACCGGATTTCTGTAAACACAACAAAACTTTCACTTCCTGGGCAAGGTAACCGCCACATTCCTCCTCTTCCGGGGTCAGCAAAGCCGAAAATAACAGATTTACAAGATCACAGCAGAGTAGCCGAGAGTAGCAGACACAGCTGTAAATCTGATATTTTCGCCGCAACACCACCATACAACGGAACATGAATTTGGCTTCACACCGTTTTGCGACCTTTCAATTTAAACACGTTATAAGAATATGATGAACAAATTCTATGTAGGCATAACCCCAATTCCCAAATATGCCTGGAAGTCGCCCAACCCTTAAAACAACTAAACACAAATCTTCAATGTATTATCCCTCCTGTAAAATTAAAGTAAACGCCCCCGCCACCTTTTCGCAGTCATCCAGGTTTTTGATTACCATGGTTACCGTAGCGGCGACTTAAAAAAAAGTCAACGTCAGGTTGTTTGTTTATAAATCAACCGTGGACCAACCATGGTTATATAATTATGGTTAGTTACCGTGCAGCGCGACTTAAAAAAAAGTCGCATCCAGGTTTATTGATTACCATGGCAACCGCTGCGCGACATTTGAAAAGTCATCAAGTGACGAGACCGATTCTGATTGGCCCGACACATAACGTCTCGACGCCGCGGATTGGCTTAAGCGTCGTGGTGTGACGTGGCATCGTTCGAATAAAAAGTCCGGGCGAGCCGTTGAGCTTCATTCTGATATTCTTCACGGAATAGAAGAGTCGATCCAACGGAGAGTTCACCTTCCTGTGATCATCACTAACCGCCGTTTACGTTTACTACTAGAACAACCAACCAACTGAACCAAGCTATCTATGCTGCAGATCCAGCCTTGTTTCCCAAACCAGACAAGAGTGTAGCAGTCAGTGAGTTAGCAGTTAGTTAGCACTACAAGCCAGTTAACTGTCACCATGGGTCAGTGTTATGGAAGACGTCCTGGTCCACAGCTCATCCAGAGGACCGGAGAAGCCCCACTGCCCTTTGTTCAGGTTGATCCTGTCAAGGCTCTGTTTCCTCCTCCAAGCCTTGTAAAGGTCCCTCCTCAGCAGCATTCATTGGCTGGTGCTGGAGGAACAGTCGCTGACTGTTCAACGGAGCCCGTCGTGGTGATGACCTATGGGGCCTTCAAGACGGCACAGCCCTGCATAGAGCCTGCCAAGAAGAGCAACGGCTCACAACGACGACCCGTGCCCCCACCCAGACCCCACCGCTCCACCCAAACCAAGCTGTCTACAGCAGCGGCGCTCAGCCAGGACGCTGGGGTTGAAGCCACCATCCAACGGGCATCAGTAGACAACCTGCACCACCACTCTATGGACGAGGGTTATGGCACTATTGACAGAGCCGATGGAACCTTGAATAGTAGAGTGTTCTCGCCTCCCATTCCTCCTACTACCGTACGTTCGGCACCTATCCAGCGGATGGATGTGGTCCCCTCTAGCGACGACACCACCAACGGCAAAGACTTTGTACCCATGCAGCTAGTGTCAAAGCCTGAGCCCCCGTTAGCCTCCAGCGACGACACCACCAACGACAAAGTCTTTGTACCCATGCAGCTAGTGTCAAAGCCTGAGCCCCCGTTAGCCTCCAGCGACGACACCACCAACGACAAAGACTTTGTACCCATGCAGCTAGTGTCAAAGCCTGAGCCCCCGTTAGCCTCCAGCGACGACACCACCAACGACAAAGACTTTGTACCCATGCAGCTAGTGTCAAAGCCTGAGCCCCCGTTAGCCTCCAGCGACGACACCACCAACGACAAAGACTTTGTACCCATGCAGCTAGTGTCAAAGCCTGAGCCCCCGTTAGCCTACAGCACCACTCGTGCTGAATATAAACTCTACGACATACTCAGGAGGAGCAGCATGTTCAATCCGCATGTTCCACCTACTGACAACCGCTACCACGCCAGGAGGAGCAGCATTTCCCCTGGGCTCGGCCATCACGGTCAGGGTTACGAGTCTGACAGTCCTGCTGTACGTCGCATGGCACCCATCCAGCGGAAGGACTCGAAGGAGGTCCCCTACACCATGCCTGTTCCTGCTCCCACTGTAAGCTCATTGCACAAGCCAGCATCACGGAAGGACATGGTCCCCAACACCCATGCTGACAACCGCTACCGCTACAGCACTTTGGAGAGATCCAGATACTACCAGCAGCTTCTGATGTCCAGGAGCAGCATGGCCTCCGGGCTAGGAGGACATCAACGTCAAATATATTATGCCACTACGCTCGGTGGCACAGTGGTAAGATGTGCCTAAAACATCTTAAGACTTTATGTGCTCTTAAATGTACTACACAAAGTACAGATTGTCATAATTGTTTTACTAACCCTTAAATTAAGGGGTGATACATGTAAATATATTTCTTGACTTTATCTTGTATTCATTTTACTGAGTTTTTTTTCAGTATGTTCAATGCAATCATTAATATTTGTAGGCTATGTATGTTCAATGTGCTCTTAAATGTACTACACAAAGTACAGATTGTCATATTTGTTTTACTAACCCTTAAATTAAGGCATACTACATGTACATATATTTCTTGACTATCTTGTATTCATCTTATTGAGTTTGTTTTCAGAATGTTCAATGCAATCATTCATATTTGTACATTTTCATTAAAAATCAAATGTTCTTATATAAAATAACCTTTTTGCAGTGCTGTTTTTTAACATTGGGTTTGCGTAACTGATGGTCTTTTAACGCATCTGTTTCACCTTAGTTTTTAACCACTTTTAGCTGTTGAAAAATAGCAGATCATCACACTCTTGTATAACTTGTACTTATAGCCATTTTTGAAAAATCAAATGTGTGCAATTCTTTTAATAAATATCCTTTCCCAGCAAACGTTTTTAACTCATATTAGCTTCTGGGGGGTCCCTGGAACAACATTTTCAGATGGGTCTGTGGCCAAATACAGAATTCTGGGGGTCCTTGACATGAAATAGTTTGAGAACCACCGATATAGAAACAGGTTTTTCAGAAAACGGTCATGATTTAGAAGATGTTTGTAGAATCTGGTCTTAGGTCTCAATGGAGATTGAAGATTTGCAGTGTCATAGATATAAAGAAAATGTTCTTAAAAAATGGGTGTCTGTATGGCCTATATCAAACAGACAATTACATGAAAAGGGTTTAGAATCCCTGACCTATCATGTGAACTGTCCAGCAACATCTAGGCCCTGGGTTCCAAGTTTGTGCAAGTTTATTTTCTCTCAACATTAAACAAACCTACATACAGTTAAGTGCATTTATTGTATATGCACATTTCTAAAGTTACAATTGAATGACTTAACCCATTTTAATACCAAATTCTAAAACATTACATAAGAGGCAAACAACTTGTTCGGCTATTTTCACAATATTTATCTGTGGAACGCCTACATGTCAGGTTTGGGAACCGTTGCATAGGCTACTGCTAGAAGTGACTGTCAGAAATAGAAAGCCAACATGTTCCTGCAGTAACGACACTCAATCCAGCCATTTCACAAAATCAAATTATTTAATCTTTGAGAAAACCGGTCCAAGAAAAATAAACATTAAAAGTCAAATAGATAAAACGTCTTCTTTGTTGTAAGAAAATAAGGTTGTTTTCTTTACTTTGTCCTAAAGGAAAATGAAAACAATCAAATGCTAAGATAGATAAAAGCATAATAATAAAAAGCCCCCATTTCTTCTTCACAGGAGGGTAGTGCAATCAACACATTGTTACAACACACAACAACACAAGTAGAAAACTAGAGATTGTACATGCAGCTTCAAACGCACGTCAGCAGGTTACAGTTCAGAGTAACGCTCTGTGGTCTCCCAACTGCCCGTTTGTTGTTGCTCTTTCCGACCGCAAAAACTAAGCCAACAAACTGTGCCCCGTGCTGTGGGAAGCCCGGTTTGTACTTTGTCGTCCGTTCTCGGCGATGAAGCAATAGATTAAGGCTTAATGTATTTCACAGGTTCATGGTTTGGTTCCATATGCGCTACAGCTCGTTTTCAATTAAAGGTTCTCAGAACCTAAATTGGTCCCGTCTCAGGAACCCTGAGTTCTGGTGAACCCATGGGGAGGGAGCGAGCAGGTGCTGTTGCTCTGGACTGGTCAAGCTGGGACCAGACGTAGACAACACCACCACCATTTCTAACTTTTATTTTATACTTTCAAAAATAGAAAATGTCTTGAGAATTATCTGAAAGGGCATGCCCAAAATAGAGATGCCAGGGTTAATGTTAAAGTACATACAATCTTCAGCCACAATCAAACTGATAAACTCTGGTTATAATGGAAAGGGAAAAAACATTAAGGTTTCAGGTTCTGTATGATTCTAGGTTACCTTTGTACGTAGACGAAAACAGCCATTGGAGACCCATGATCGGGGTCCATTTAACAATGTTTACTACATCTTAACCCAAAACACTTCATTCAGTTGGCAGTTTCAAAACCATAACAAAGTGAACACAAAAATATTTAAATGTCACAGAGGAGTGTCTTTCTTCCAGGTAGGATTTGATCTGATCATCTGTAAAACACGTACCAGCTTCTTCTATTATGCTCCCAGTGAAGGAATGTGACAACAAAATATCAGTTTGTCTCAAAGAAAAATAAACATTTTGTTTAATAACAATCCAGGAAGATTAGCATCTAGTAACCGTTATGGTGGAAGATAATGGATCAAATTAACTGTACTGTAGAAAATACAGTTATTGTTTATTTGTTTTGTACAATCTACAGTGGGGAGTTGTGATTTACTTTTCCAGCTTAGATGACTCACAGTTTGTAGGACCAATCATAGGTGGTTAGAGAAAAGCTAAGCTTGTACAGTTTCCTATTGGTCATCTCAAAGCCTTTTCTACAGCAGTGGTCAGCAATCTGGTACACTATCCTACCAGGACTTTTAGTACTGCTGGTTTTCTATTCTACCAGGACCTCTAGTACAGCTGGTTTTCATATAAAGGGATAGTTTAAGGCAGGGGTCTTCAACGTTTTTCTAGCCAACGACCCTTAGCTGAGGGGAAGCAGGGACCCCCACTACATATTCTCCCACTCCCTGTTGAAGACCCCGGGTTTAAGGCGTGGCCATGACATACAGAGCAGATAATCTATGTCTGACAGTGTATGAGAGATAGGCGCTAATAAAGCTGGGACAAAAATGGAGCAGAGTCAGACAGTAGGACAGCCTAGAGGGAGACGGTGTAGGAGAGACAGTCAGTAGACTAGGACAGCTAGAACTGGACGCAGGAGGGAAGGTGCTTGTGGGATTTGACGCCACACAACAAACTGTTGCACCGAACCCACCAAAAACGTTGCACACGGCGCTTTGTTGTGCAACTGTTCTCGTCAAACATGGCCACAGCGGGACTTCTGGTCATATACAATGCATTTCAATGAGAATGTGCGCACACAAAGTTTCTTTGGAAACAAAAACTTCATGTACGTGAGTGGAATCCAGTGTCTGAGCGGCCAGTAGTGAGAACGGTTGCATTCAATAACATGGAGCGGAAGAAAAGCACTTGTGCTTGCGCCGCCTGGTGGGTTTCATGCATTAGGGTCCATTTTGGTCTGGGATGTTGAGGTCAGTCCAAATTTAACTACTTCATCACAATCTGACTTGTTCATTTCAGAGATTAGCTTCACCCTTAAAACCCTGATTGGTCCTGATCTGAAGTTTATTGTAATTCTAAATGAAAACAGCTGGTATCCATACTGTAGCCTGTAGTTTGCACAACACCTGGTACCCATAACATCTTCTATACATTACATCTGGTATCTAGTATGCATAACATCTACTATGCACACCATCTGGTATATCCATAAAATATGGTTATCTTCTAACATGCTCTTCTCCCAATTTCTCCTAAATTAAAACAGAACTGAGGTAAGCTTATAGACTTGAGGTTGGAAGGTTTGCGGTGGTTTTGGGGGATCTGCTGCTAAGGCTTCAGGGTGGTGGAAGGCTTTGTGTGAAGAACCTGAGAAGTTTGGAATCTCCTGACCAGAACGGCACCGCTGGTCCTTTGGTGAGGTCTTCTTACAGTGTTGTTAGGGGCCATTCACACCTGAGACACAGCTGTCTCCTCGGTGTGTCCTGTCTCTTCTGTGTGTCGCACAGCTCGCAATGCATTTCCAATGGGAAACAAGGTTGTGTCATCAAACCACGTGACTCCCATTGGAAATGCATTGCGAGCTGTGAGACACACAGAAGAGACAGGACACACAGAGGAGACAGCTGTGTCTCAGTGTGAATGGCCCCTTAACTGCTGCTGGGAGCTCTGGGAGTTCTGTTCCTTCTGGTAATGTCTCTGGAGGAGACATTGTTTCCTGACAACACACAAAACAACAGTGAGTTACTTTCCACTGTTCCCGTCTTCTGTCTGCATGTAGTTGTTATTACGGTTGCAACTAGCCATTATTTGCATAGCGATTATGCTATCAATTACGCTTTTGCATAATCAAGCACGTTTTCAAAAGTATTTTAAATTGTCAATGTTTTTACATATCACAAATCGATTAACCACTTAACCCATTTTGACCTGAGATCAGATTCTAAAAATGTCTTCTACATCCTGACAGTTTTCTGAAAAAGCTGTCAGTCGTTCTTCGATCTTTAAAAAATAGCAGACCTACAAGCTCGTAGATCTGAGCTTGTAGATCTGCTATTTTTCAATAGCTAAAGCATAACATGATGCACCAAAAGGGTGTTAAGTGTCATTTTATGCTATGTCGCACAACAGTGTCACGCAATGGGTCTGAGCACACTTTAGATTCTATGCGCGGACAGAAGAAGCTGTGTTTTACGTCATTTCATTTCCATTTAGACGGCTGATGGATGGAAATGAAGCTCCACCCACGCGGTAGATTGCCATGTCGGCCAGATTCCCGGAAAAGCTTGCCCCAGCAAGCTATTAAGTGAATATTAAGTGAATATTTTGTTATTTTTAAACTGCAGTCAAACTTATTTACTGATTATTTTAGTGATTTGTATTCTAAACTGATCCAACACCTCCCTCTATAATTTGCTATAATTGGCTGTACAGTAAATATTGTTGCAACCATTATACACTCATCCACCCTCTACCGTACCTCTTATGAGCGGAACACGTGTACAGCCCGGACCACATACTGCCTACAGATGGGACACTCGTTCATCCTCTTGCCACAGCGGGAGCAGGTGACCATGTGGCCACACTCCAGCAAGACACAGTCAATAGGAGAGTCCATGCAGATTTATGTATTATTGTGTTAATTAATTATGCTATGTTGAGTAATTGAATATATAGGACCACAATGAAACTTGATAAAAACTAAAACCAATTAATATTTGTATAACTAATAGTCATAGAAATATTCATTGGTTTTAATTTTTATCAAGTGATGTCGTGTCTCTCTGGTATCAGTATTCAGTAGGTTTAGTTTTTTTCATAATGTAAAGTGTAAAAACAACTAAATGACAAATAAAGTAGACATAAAGGAAGAGCAGTCACCTGTATCGTCTGCAGTGACGTTTGCTGGAATGAAAACACAGGAAACGTTTTAGCATAAAGATAATTACATCACGTCCTGTCAAGTCTATGATCTATCCATTTATTATCCCGTCAATTTAACCACAACTATACTACCTATTTGTTTTATAATGATGAATTTAGAGTTGCAATACCCTCCATTGACTCCCCATTTATCCAATTTGCTTTTGCGATCTGCTTGTATTAAACAACATTAAACTAACAACATTGAAGCTGTATAGGCTAAGCTTGAATTATCCTCTTTCAATCTGCTAAGCTTTTGTTTCATAAAAATCCACTGTAGACATGTTATAACCTACTTTACAGTATGTCAAGAAATTCCATTCTGTGATATTTTTGTTGTGTTTGGAGTTTGGAAGCACTCGTTTTTATTAACGGGTTGTGCTGCTGCCTCCATTATGGGACATTTTGAAACAAGTGGTACCTGCAGGGCCGTTCAGTTTCTTCGACAAGCGCTTCCAAACTCAAACTCTTAATAAACAACAATAATCACCTGCACAGAATTTCTTGACAAAGTAGCTCATAACATGTCTACGGTGGATTTTTATGAAACAAAAGCTTTGCAGAGGACAATTCAAGCTTGGCCTAGAACTGCAATGTTGGCGAGTTTAACGTCGTTTAATACAAGCAGATCGCAAAAGCAAATTGGATGAATGGGGAGTAAATGGAGGGTATTGCAATGAGTTGAAAATTGCGGCTAACTCATATTCAGACACTAGATTCTGGGTTCTTAAGACATCACCTATATTATTTCGGTCTTGGTGGTCATGGTACAGTCTGGTAACCATCTCCATCAACTCCCACTTTTCACAGCAGCCTTTATAGTCCACAAAGTTCCTGGCCAGGATCTCCTTGAGCTGCCGGACGCTCAGGTCACATTCATACCAGAGAGCTTTGCTGCGATTAAAACGAATCCTGCTGCGCATTGTCAGAAAGTGCGCTTCGTTTGGCAGGTGTGAAGGCTCATTCGAATCCTAATGCACAGCAAATAACCGCATTTTACTCCGCCCAAAAACGTGGGTTTCGCTTCGCTTCGAATCGCACTTGACTACGATTCGGTGCAGGTGTGAATGCAATCCGCAGTAAATAAAGGAAATTAAGCAAACATAATGTGGCGGGTGAGGAGCTGAACAGAGTTGGAGAAGGAGAAGGCATATTTTACGCAGCGCAAAGATGTCCCGTTACTGTGGATAGACGTGGTCGAATAAGGAGACTGAAGCCCTGATCGAAATGAGGACGTGTACATTAATCAATTGCTTAAGAAAACACATAAAACACTGCAGTGTATTATAGCCTACATAATATTCTGTCTGTCTGTCTGTCTGTCTGTCTGTCTGTCTGTGCGTGCCGTAAACATGGAGTGCTGTCACTGTGTGGGACTGGGGAGTTATATCAGTGCGCTCATGCAGCGCTGGTGCTGCATGCCCGAAAGAACAGTGTGTGGCGGCTGCGTGCGTAGAGAGAGAGAGAGAGAGGGGGGGGGGGGTCCCAGACGGCACGACACATGCACGTTATGAGTGTAATTTTATCACCATAGATTTCACTGTGTAGGCTATAGTTTATGAATGGAGCACATTGATAAAGGTCCCCCCTGCTGCGTTTCCAATTGCTGCGAATGACAGTGTGAAGGCAAACCGCAGCCAATTAAATAAGCAAGAACCCCAATTTCCCCGCCCTACGGATCCGAGTCTACCGAAGTATTAGGTGAGAATCTGACCTCAGAGACTCAATGTCCTCCAGGCAGGAGATGTCTGACATGGAGGCTCTCCTCCCTGTGACCACAAGCTCCTCAGGATCCGATACCTGCAGGGAAACATAGAAGCCAATTAGGGCTGTGTGTCACCATCATGATGATTTTACGCAAGGATAAATTGACATACAAATTGATGATCGATGATTTTAGTGTTTATTTTCCAGATTGAAAGTTGGAATATAGTATAAATAAAAATTACATTTCTTGATTGGCTTTTTGGCTATGTAAACAACAATTGCACTGGGCAGATATGAGACTGATATATTTACTAATGATATATCCATAGTCAAAATGTCCAACAACAAAAAGTAGCTGAACTAGGCTTGTGATGTGATGCCGCCACAAGGTGGTGGTATTTAGTCATTTATAAAATTACTGAATTGTATGAATTGAAGTAGTGTAGAGTCTAGACTATGTGACATATCACACTAACATCTGTGCCCAGAGTCACATTGTTTATGTATTTTTTGTTTGCAATGTTTCAATTATGATGTACTATATTATTTTCTACCAATCTGCTGGTCTATGGGATTTGTCTATTTATCTGCTGGACTATATGCTACAAGAAGCCAGTGAGATGCATGTGTTGCTATGGCAACACATGGGGAAGCCCCACCCAAGGCTCACCTAGCCTGATTGAGTGATGGGCAATCAGTATGTTTGGGCCACCTGGAGAGTTTGAGTCAGTCCAGAGTGGAGGTGAACAGGGAGAGAGAGTCAGGTGCTATTTACACGAGGATGGTGTTCATAAAAAACGGCAAAATAAAGTACCGTTTAGCGCTGTCATTTCGACGAGAACGGTGTTCTCAGGAGGTGAAAACGCATCGAAGTGAAACTGCCTCCCAGAGTGGAAATCTTTCAGAACACCGTTTCCTATGGTCTCCATATAAACAGGCAAAACGGTGAATCCGCAAAACTTATGACATCATGGCTCACGTTGGCTCACAGCGCATATGTTTATTACATTGATGCAGAGCCATATCATTATGATATAATGGAGTTCCTGAACAAGCCTCCCTCCTCGCCTACAAAGTGATGCTCATCAGCGATGTTGAATGTAAAACCATGATGTAAATAAAAAGCCTTGTGATAGACGGCAGCCGCGGCAGCAGCGTTTATGTAGCCTAATGTATTATACAATATATACCATCCCGTGGCGCGCCCAGAGCCGTGTTGCGCAGGCTTGCGTGAAGGTTTCTTCTTCTTGTACGTGGGTGACCTGTCTATTTGGCAGCCCGTTATCGCCACCTAGCGACAGTATAGCAAAATAGCACATCATATCATAACGTGTGCGTTCTCGTGTAAAGGGTAAGAAAAAATGAGAACGCAACGGGACTTTGACGTGTTATATGGAGATGGTCCCCGTCTAAAAGAGGCCTCAGTCTGCTGGGAAGCAAGAGGAATATTTCCCAAGTCTTGCTATATTATTCTATTTGGATCTTATTGGATATAGAGACCTTTATTTCCTTTCGTGGATTATTTCCTGGAGCGTTGGATTTCCAAGGACGGACTTTAAATGGCGGTAAGAGGAGTAGCCTACCACTACTCACAGCATTGACTGTTGGATTAGGATTTATTTTGAGACACTTGAGTGTAGTTTTTGGACAGTGCCAGGGATAGTTGGGATTTACAGTAAACTTTTTTTTTTTGATCCGATTAAGTAAACATTGTCATTAAACATAATTTTGCTTTTGATTTATTAAATTGCAGTTAAACATATTACTGATTCTCTTAGTGATTTTTATTCTAAACTTACCCACCACCTCCCTCATTTTGCTATAATTGGTTCTTCAATTGTTATTGTCGCAACTGTTACAACACGGCTCACGCTAGGCTGAACTTATAGCCCCGCGAGCAAGAACCCAATGGTACGTAAAGTTTCTGACATTTGGATAACTTTACCCATAGGGTCCGGTCCCAGCTATATAGCGTATAATTGGTAGACAGACGAACATACCGTTGTCAACGTCATTGCTGCGGTTTCCTCGTGCGGAAGAAGCATATGTATAGGATACAACGGAAACCGCTGCAAATTTTCCTTTGCCGCAGAAGCCGTTAAGTATTTTTAATCTGTGTTTGACCGATTGCCAGCTCTGAAATGCTCTCTTCCTTCCTTTATTGACATCCCATTGTACCGCCTAGCTGGCTAGCTAGTGGCTATAGCTAAGACAGAGCAGATCAGAGGCAGGAACGTAGGGACGCACAGCTAGCCAACCCCGCAGCTGGAGGCGGTACAATGGGATGTCAATAAACAAGGAAGGAAGAGATGAATCAGAGCTACCAATCGGTCAAACACAGATTAAAAATACTTAACGGCTTCTGCGGCAAAGGAAAATTTGCAGCGGTTTCCGTTGTATCCTCTTATATGCTTCTTTTGGGCCATCGGACCTGCACGAGGAAACCGCAGCAATGACGTTGACAACGGTATTTATGTTTGCGTTCCTCATTTGCATAAGGAAACAAACTTGTGAACAGGGACCCCATGGGTCCACGATACAATGAGCTGACCCAGGGGGTTCCGAGAGGGTAGACTGAACTGAAGATGGAGCATCACACAATACAGTGTTCAGAGGGTTTGAATAGAATGTTACAGTAAAATTGCTTATAATTGTGTGCTGCTGACACTCTGTTACACTGTATCTCACAACACTGCTCCAGGTAGTGCTCAAAGAAGAATAACATGCACACCTTGCAGTGGTGTAGGCTGCTTTTTTCACAGGGTACACTGATTATTACCACGCACAGTCTCACATGTACACTCGCTTTTGCTGAATTAAATAACCTATACGTCTTAATTATTAACTCGCAATATAAATAAATATATTAAAAATGTCTATACAACAAACTATAACAATAATAATTAGACCCAACACGTTTACGTCGCGGACAAAGCCAACTATTCTTGTGATAAATCATGACAAACAATGATTTGGGCAGATCAAATAATGAGAGAAGAAAAAAAGGCAGGGTACAACACTACACCAAAACATTGTGTTTGTCATGTTTTGTCACAACAAGAGTTGGCTTTGTCCGCGGCGTAAACGTCTTTAAATAAATACTTTTTGAAACGTCTATGGGGAAAATGAATGGGTCCTCGTCGTTCTGAAAGGGGGGCGGAACTAGCCTGGTTACCAACGGCTGATTCGGTCTGGTTTATTAACCAGGCTAGGGCGGAACTGCAACGCTCTATTAGAACAGGCTTGGCATACTGATGGCGCACTGTCATCATACGGAATGCATTAATCCTAAAACAAACAAAGTCTGCATGCAGTGCACATTGTTAGACTGGGGTAATGTATCATGTTACATTAGTTCTGTTAATGGCTTCTTATTCCGTCGTATACAGAACATAGAAGGTGTTTATGACTGAATGAGTCCTCTTACAATGCGTTACGGTGACGTTCTAACAGAACATTTAAGTGAATCTAGCTTCCCTCCTGCGTGTACAGAAACACTAGCTGGGATGGTTAGCAGACGTTCCACTTCCACATTTTTTATTTTTTTATTTGCACAGAGCATACTACGTACATGGCTTGTATTAGTGGAACGCACAACTGCACACTTGAAACGAATGCACACTTGAAATGGAATAAGACCAGAAGCAACCATTTAATTAAACAGTTGAGTTTGGTTGTTACAGTCTGCTTGAGGTGCATAGTGTAGTACAGTGGTTCCCAAACATTTCAGTTAGAGACCCAGAACAGAGATTAGACGTTTGCCCAGGACCCAAACTAGTGAAAATAGCAGATCTACAAGAGCACAACGCATCGCTTCGTGCCAAGTTGCGAGCTTGTAGACCAGCTATTTTAACTACTTCTTAATTATTTTTATTCATGGTATTTCTTAGATGTTTGATTTAAAATGTATAAAATTGTTATTTTTGTATTTAAAAAACAAAACAAAAACATGTTGAAATAATTTAATTTAATCTTTAAATGTAGGAAAAGAAAATTAGATTTTTACTTAAGTAAAAACCCACAGAAAGGGTCCCAACCCACTGTTTGGGAACCAGTGGTGTAGTGTGCATTACCTGGCTGTCATCCTGTGTGCTGAGTGGGGGTACAGACTCTGTAGAGGTGGAGGTGGAGGGTGGGGTGGATGACGCGGTGGTGTCGGGCGGATCTGTGCTGACATTGGTGGTGATGCTGGTGATGTTGATGGAGTCTGTGGACTGGTGGGTCACTGTGGGGACGGGGGGGTCGTCTGGAAGGCTCTGGGAGGAGGGGGGGTCTGGGGGGGGGTCGTAGCTGTCCGACGACGGAGTCTGCTGACCCAGAACCAGGTCTACCAACTCCTCCTAAAACAAAACCAAGAAGAAGAAGTTAAGTCTACCGAGAGAAAAACAGCAATGAACAGCCATTAACCCTTCTACAAAAAAGAAAAGAGAGCCCTCTGCTGTTTGTTTCCTTGAATTTGCCTCTGGGGGCGCCACCCAATTTGCCTGACAGTGACACAGCCTGAAATTTCATTTAGTTTCACTCCATTATTCAATCTGAATGCCCTCTTTTCTCAACCGAGAAAACCCCGGATTCTACAGATACATCAGACCCTGAATGTGAGGCTAGTGATCTGCTAGCGATTCAGAGGCTGGCAGTTCTGCTTATTATAAGCGACTTTGGGCTAGTTTTCCTGTAAAATAGCGTAATAGTAAAATAGTTGCGCGTTGCTTTAGTTTGGGCTCGTATAGTTGCTTATTTGGGATTGCTTTCACGATTCTTTTTGAACATAGCTGATGTAATAGGGCTCAAGTGAAGAAAACTGGTTGCCTTCAGCCTTCAACCTCATGCCATCAGGACAAAGATACAGAACCTTACCCTGGAAAAAGGTTCGTTTCAGTAGGAGTTTTGTCCCCTCAGCCATCGCGGCATTAAACAAACTGCCCCGCCGTTAGGAGGGTTTCTGTACACAGTGGGGAACTCATGTTTTTGTATATTGTCTTGGTGTAATGTTTTTCTGTACTATGTGCTGCTTTTGTTGTTGGTGTTGAACAGACCTGTGAAGATGAATATCCTTCGGGACAATAAAGATTATTATTATTATTCTTTTGGTTTTGTTTTCATAGACCTGGTCGCTTGTTTCACTCACAGAATCTGGTAACACCGGAGCTTCTGCATCTGCACCTAAACACAGTATTTCTTCGCTAGCTTTTATTTGCTTTGGAGTTGAGATTGAGAATATGGTATCTAGTTCACACTACACCAGTAGTCAGCCCTGAAACATGGCGAGCAGACTAGATGTCCACTCTACGGTGGAGTATTTACCCCTTCGTCACTACAACACGGATAGCGTCGGCTCCCGAGGTCGGCAACCGACTGAACATGCTCGGTTCTTCATCAACGATTACCACTACTCACAGCATTGACTGTTGGATTAGGATTTATTTTGAGACACTTGAGTGTAGTTTTTGGACAGTGCCAGGGATAGTTGGGATTTACAGTAAACTTTTTTTTTTTGATCCGATTAAGTAAACATTGTCATTAAACATAATTTTGCTTTTGATTTATTAAATTGCAGTTAAACATATTACTGATTCTCTTAGTGATTTTTATTCTAAACTTACCCACCACCTCCCTCATTTTGCTATAATTGGTTCTTCAATTGTTATTGTCGCAACTGTTACAACACGGCTCACGCTAGGCTGAACTTATAGCCCCGCGAGCAAGAACCCAATGGTACGTAAAGTTTCTGACATTTGGATAACTTTACCCATAGGGTCCGGTCCCAGCTATATAGCGTATAATTGGTAGACAGACGAACATACCGTTGTCAACGTCATTGCTGCGGTTTCCTCGTGCGGAAGAAGCATATGTATAGGATACAACGGAAACCGCTGCAAATTTTCCTTTGCCGCAGAAGCCGTTAAGTATTTTTAATCTGTGTTTGACCGATTGCCAGCTCTGAAATGCTCTCTTCCTTCCTTTATTGACATCCCATTGTACCGCCTAGCTGGCTAGCTAGTGGCTATAGCTAAGACAGAGCAGATCAGAGGCAGGAACGTAGGGACGCACAGCTAGCCAACCCCGCAGCTGGAGGCGGTACAATGGGATGTCAATAAACAAGGAAGGAAGAGATGAATCAGAGCTACCAATCGGTCAAACACAGATTAAAAATACTTAACGGCTTCTGCGGCAAAGGAAAATTTGCAGCGGTTTCCGTTGTATCCTCTTATATGCTTCTTTTGGGCCATCGGACCTGCACGAGGAAACCGCAGCAATGACGTTGACAACGGTATTTATGTTTGCGTTCCTCATTTGCATAAGGAAACAAACTTGTGAACAGGGACCCCATGGGTCCACGATACAATGAGCTGACCCAGGGGGTTCCGAGAGGGTAGACTGAACTGAAGATGGAGCATCACACAATACAGTGTTCAGAGGGTTTGAATAGAATGTTACAGTAAAATTGCTTATAATTGTGTGCTGCTGACACTCTGTTACACTGTATCTCACAACACTGCTCCAGGTAGTGCTCAAAGAAGAATAACATGCACACCTTGCAGTGGTGTAGGCTGCTTTTTTCACAGGGTACACTGATTATTACCACGCACAGTCTCACATGTACACTCGCTTTTGCTGAATTAAATAACCTATACGTCTTAATTATTAACTCGCAATATAAATAAATATATTAAAAATGTCTATACAACAAACTATAACAATAATAATTAGACCCAACACGTTTACGTCGCGGACAAAGCCAACTATTCTTGTGATAAATCATGACAAACAATGATTTGGGCAGATCAAATAATGAGAGAAGAAAAAAAGGCAGGGTACAACACTACACCAAAACATTGTGTTTGTCATGTTTTGTCACAACAAGAGTTGGCTTTGTCCGCGGCGTAAACGTCTTTAAATAAATACTTTTTGAAACGTCTATGGGGAAAATGAATGGGTCCTCGTCGTTCTGAAAGGGGGGCGGAACTAGCCTGGTTACCAACGGCTGATTCGGTCTGGTTTATTAACCAGGCTAGGGCGGAACTGCAACGCTCTATTAGAACAGGCTTGGCATACTGATGGCGCACTGTCATCATACGGAATGCATTAATCCTAAAACAAACAAAGTCTGCATGCAGTGCACATTGTTAGACTGGGGTAATGTATCATGTTACATTAGTTCTGTTAATGGCTTCTTATTCCGTCGTATACAGAACATAGAAGGTGTTTATGACTGAATGAGTCCTCTTACAATGCGTTACGGTGACGTTCTAACAGAACATTTAAGTGAATCTAGCTTCCCTCCTGCGTGTACAGAAACACTAGCTGGGATGGTTAGCAGACGTTCCACTTCCACATTTTTTATTTTTTTATTTGCACAGAGCATACTACGTACATGGCTTGTATTAGTGGAACGCACAACTGCACACTTGAAACGAATGCACACTTGAAATGGAATAAGACCAGAAGCAACCATTTAATTAAACAGTTGAGTTTGGTTGTTACAGTCTGCTTGAGGTGCATAGTGTAGTACAGTGGTTCCCAAACATTTCAGTTAGAGACCCAGAACAGAGATTAGACGTTTGCCCAGGACCCAAACTAGTGAAAATAGCAGATCTACAAGAGCACAACGCATCGCTTCGTGCCAAGTTGCGAGCTTGTAGACCAGCTATTTTAACTACTTCTTAATTATTTTTATTCATGGTATTTCTTAGATGTTTGATTTAAAATGTATAAAATTGTTATTTTTGTATTTAAAAAACAAAACAAAAACATGTTGAAATAATTTAATTTAATCTTTAAATGTAGGAAAAGAAAATTAGATTTTTACTTAAGTAAAAACCCACAGAAAGGGTCCCAACCCACTGTTTGGGAACCAGTGGTGTAGTGTGCATTACCTGGCTGTCATCCTGTGTGCTGAGTGGGGGTACAGACTCTGTAGAGGTGGAGGTGGAGGGTGGGGTGGATGACGCGGTGGTGTCGGGCGGATCTGTGCTGACATTGGTGGTGATGCTGGTGATGTTGATGGAGTCTGTGGACTGGTGGGTCACTGTGGGGACGGGGGGGGTCGTCTGGAAGGCTCTGGGAGGAGGGGGGGTCTGGGGGGGGGTCGTAGCTGTCCGACGACGGAGTCTGCTGACCCAGAACCAGGTCTACCAACTCCTCCTAAAACAAAACCAAGAAGAAGAAGTTAAGTCTACCGAGAGAAAAACAGCAATGAACAGCCATTAACCCTTCTACAAAAAAGAAAAGAGAGCCCTCTGCTGTTTGTTTCCTTGAATTTGCCTCTGGGGGCGCCACCCAATTTGCCTGACAGTGACACAGCCTGAAATTTCATTTAGTTTCACTCCATTATTCAATCTGAATGCCCTCTTTTCTCAACCGAGAAAACCCCGGATTCTACAGATACATCAGACCCTGAATGTGAGGCTAGTGATCTGCTAGCGATTCAGAGGCTGGCAGTTCTGCTTATTATAAGCGACTTTGGGCTAGTTTTCCTGTAAAATAGCGTAATAGTAAAATAGTTGCGCGTTGCTTTAGTTTGGGCTCGTATAGTTGCTTATTTGGGATTGCTTTCACGATTCTTTTTGAACATAGCTGATGTAATAGGGCTCAAGTGAAGAAAACTGGTTGCCTTCAGCCTTCAACCTCATGCCATCAGGACAAAGATACAGAACCTTACCCTGGAAAAAGGTTCGTTTCAGTAGGAGTTTTGTCCCCTCAGCCATCGCGGCATTAAACAAACTGCCCCGCCGTTAGGAGGGTTTCTGTACACAGTGGGGAACTCATGTTTTTGTATATTGTCTTGGTGTAATGTTTTTCTGTACTATGTGCTGCTTTTGTTGTTGGTGTTGAACAGACCTGTGAAGATGAATATCCTTCGGGACAATAAAGATTATTATTATTATTCTTTTGGTTTTGTTTTCATAGACCTGGTCGCTTGTTTCACTCACAGAATCTGGTAACACCGGAGCTTCTGCATCTGCACCTAAACACAGTATTTCTTCGCTAGCTTTTATTTGCTTTGGAGTTGAGATTGAGAATATGGTATCTAGTTCACACTACACCAGTAGTCAGCCCTGAAACATGGCGAGCAGACTAGATGTCCACTCTACGGTGGAGTATTTACCCCTTCGTCACTACAACACGGATAGCGTCGGCTCCCGAGGTCGGCAACCGACTGAACATGCTCGGTTCTTCATCAACGGCTTCTGGCGCGTCGGGAAGCTGATATCGACGGCAGCTTGTCGTGAGAAGTCTCCTGCCGACAAGCTCCCGGCGCTTTCAAACTGGCCAACAGCTGACCGTCTGCGCTGTCTGAAGCTGCCGCTGCACCCGTTTCGGATATTATCACACGATAATCAAAATAATGTTCGTAATAGGCACCTTAGAAATACCCCCAGTATGTAATAATCAACACACTGGGAAATCCGGAACGGAAACTATGGGAGCGTTTGCTTTTTGTGTCAATGGCGGAAGCGCAGCGTGTCTGGTGGCCTTGAGCCACGTGAGGCACCGCCAATCGAGGCACCGCCGAGCAGAGCGTTGCGAAGGCCACCAGACCCGACTCAGCGCCGTCCGAGTTACGTCCCGATAGGCAGAGAATAGTAAATATTAGTATCCCCTAGTTTCCATGCCCCGACAATAGAGTTGGAAATGACACGTTCAGCAGGGGGAGTCCTTGACCAGGCTATGTCTGCACCACCATGCATGCGTGCAGTACGGGTGAACACAGCCAAACACCACAATGTCTAGTATGACAGTATGCCATATTGGCCACATTCCAACGTACAGTTGATTTAGTATATTTAATACAGTGATAACGGACGAATCCACTGGCCTTAACAGGACAGATAGATTCAGTAGCGCAGCTCAGTACCTTTTCGCGACACATCTGGGTGGGGACCTCGTGCAGGTGAGGTAGTCCCGCAGGTCCTTCACCTTCAGCTTCATAAGCTCCGGCCTCTCAATCAGGTTGCCGTAGAAACGCTGACAGGTGTGGCAGAGGCGGGGCCTCGGCTCCAGCTGGGCGGAACAATGTCCGCAGTAGTTCTTTTTACAGTCCACACACACATGCTGTAGAGAAACAGACATATAGAGAGAGACAGGTGTTAGGCTGTAGAAACAGAAAGACAGATGTTCAACTGTAGAGACAGAGGTTTTCAGCTGAAGAGACACACACACAAAGACAGACAGTTAATATGGTATTTAGCTGTAGAGACCAAGTAGGCCTGTCACAATTATTACATAATCGACATAATCACAATTATTTGTATGACAATTAACCATCTGCTAAAATGCCATGACTCATGATGGCAACAGCCCTCTAAGACCTGCTAAAAGTGAATACATTGTGACACGTCTATTTTTGCCACAATGCCATGCAACCAGTCTGTCATAGCAAAGCAGGGTGGAGACACAAGCACGGGCTGTTCACTGGACCAGCTAGTTAATGGACCCAAAAAAACAACCCACAACGATGAACATTTAAGAAACTTTACAGGAAAACCCAAAGTCGCTTTTCCTGTAAAGTTGCTCAGTCGCATAATAGGCAGGCCTGGCAACACTGCAGACCAGCGCTGCATGCACAAAAACAGTGTTCCATCCATGCTAGTCTGTTGCACTCTGTTGGAGTTGGAAAAGAGTTTCTTTGGTGGAAAGTTAATAACTAGGTCAAGTGCTACAGGCTAAGGTAGGGTCTGAAGAGGTGAGCTGTACAAATGGAACCAAATGGACCTCTAAAGCAGGGGTCTTCAACAGGGGGTCCGGTCCTCACAGGGCTACTACAGTGGGGCCACCAAATCTTTGTGTGATAGGATTCATTAACCACTTGAAGCCTATAGGGGGAGAGCGTAGTGATGCGTTCGGTAGGATTTGGCTTATTTGGGTGCCATCTTCCTGCCTACATGTAGGCTAGTAGGATGCTAGGCTACTTGGCTGCCGGTCTGTAGTTCGTAAGTTTGCTTGTCAGTGACGCTGGTGTGTATACTGTCACTGAAGTACACCATCTTCCATCTCTCTACTATCTTTGACTTGTCACAACTCTTCTACTCTATGGCTCTGGATCGATGGTGGTATTATTATTATTCGTCATTAGAAAATGTTCGGTAATCTGATAGCCGCCTCCCCTCACGTCAAAACAGTTCTTAATGTTTACATCATTACTTGAGAGGACATGTGGACATATCCTTATGGAACCAGGGAGAGGGGAAAAACACCACGAGAGTGATCAGTCAAACATGTGTTCTCTCCGCAGTAAATAAATAATCTGTCTGTATGCGATCTGACCATTATGATTTTGATTACAAATACACTGTCATGCTCGTTTGAGGACAGGTAGAGAGCAGAGCATGCATGTGTTTGGGAATGTTGCTGAAGGTTATGATATTTTGTCAGCTGACACCCAAATCAAAGAAACCATACAGCGTGTATTTAATTATATCTCCGACAGTCAACGCACTGCTAACGCACTGCAAGGATACAATGGAAGCATAATTCTGATGGCCCACGCCCCGTGGTGGAATGGACAAGTTAGGGTATAAAAACGGACAGGGCAGAGTAAAGGCTCATACATAGTCTGGATTTACGGTGGTGGGGTGACCACCGAACTACAACATGACGTCACGAGCCGCGGTGAAGAGCAAACCACCGCCACCACTCCAGCCCTTCTCTCTGTTTTTACTCACCACCGCTCAACGTTATTTCAGCTCCGGTGGTCAGCTCACCACCGGAGCGGTGGTCACCTTACCACCGAAAATCCAGACTATGAATAGGCCTTAAGACTGATATGAGGTTATAGGGGACTTTACGTGGCCGGTCAAGACTGATATGAGGTTATAAGGGACTTTACGTGGACAGTCAAGACTGAGGTTAGGGGACTTTACGTGTCCGGTTAAGACTGATGAGGTTAGGGCCGGGGACTTATGTGGCCGGTTAAGACTGCAGTACAGTCTATACTTAGTACAGACTACTGCACATTTTCTGTATTTGACGTCTGTGGGATGTCTGTGAGAAACAATAGTATTATTTATACTGCTTCTGTCCTCATGTTTGGGGACTTATGTGGCTGGGTTATGAGGTTACGGAATTGGCCATGTGGCTAGCCGGGTTATATTTTAGTGTTAGTAATGTCTACGACTGACCCAGGACAGGTTATGGATGCCATTACCTTGTGTAGGGTAGGGTGCAGGTTAGCCCCTCTCGGGACCCTACATAAAGCTTTTCTGAAATTTTTATGAGTTTTATGTTGGGTCCCTGGTCGGACCTATATTTTCGTATGGAAATACCAGTACGCGGATGTAGAAATTCTCTCTAAAATAGGATCTGCGCCAAGTGACGGCATTATTTTCCTTGAGTTATTCTGAATTCGGTAACTTCAAGTAGCTATACATCCCGCTGCGAATATCTCCTGTGGCGCGGAAGCCGTTAAGTATTTTTAATCTTTGTTTGACCGATTTGGTCGCTTTATTTCTTCTTGTTTGTTTACCGTTTATTGTACCGCCTCCCGGTGTGCGGTTGGCTTGTGAGGCTACGTCCCTGCCTCTGATCTGCTGTGTCATAGCTATAGCGCCACTAGCTAGCCAGATAGGCGGTACAATGAGGTGTCAATAAACAAGGAAGGAAGAGAAGAATCCAAGCTTCCAAATCGGGCAAACATATATTAAAAATACTTAACGGCTTCCGCGCCACAGGAGATATTCGCAGCGGCATGTATGGGTACTTATACTTTACATATTCAGAAAGCCTCACACTGAAAAATATCGTCAAAGAGCGCGGAGAGCCGCTAAACATGTTGTTTATGTTTTAAAATGGGTGCGTCCCAGGTGGCATGGTAGTAGTGCTACAGGACCCAATGCGATCTGTGTCAACAAAATGTCAGAAACTTCAGTAGCATTTGGGTTCTGCTTGGAGGGCTAGGTGCAGGTCAGCTATGCAGTAGGCGGCAGGCCTAATTAAATAATACATAATACACAATCTTGGCTCTTCATTGACGCACGTATTGCAAGTATTAATGAAGATGAACTCACCAATATTGCACTTCTTCAGACAGCTTGGGTAAAGCTGGGATATCCTCTTCCTTCGTTTCTTTCTCCAGGAAATTAGCCCATGAGATTCATGTTAAATGACGGGATTTCTCCATATAAATTATCAAGAGCAAGAGCTTCAAATGTCTTCTAAATCTAGTAGGCTATGCAGAATGCAGTATGCACTGGACAAATGCGCATGACATGCCATTATTTAATTTAAATAAACTAGAAATACGAGGAAATGTTAGAGGGAGAAACAGTATGCAATTCAATCAAATTACGACCGACAAAGCCTAGGACTATACAGTGATTAGTATTATTGCCATCACCTGGGTGGGTCAGTCGTATAAATTTCCCGACGTCAAGCTGTGTAGTTCAACAAACAATACAGCCATGCAAAGTTGACAGCTAACCTCGCGTCACCAGGCTTTACAGTACTTGAACTGTACTATGGCTTGGCAAAAAACACAACTATATGGCTTGGCATTGGACAATCGCTTTTTGGATGGGGTTTAGCAATGGACTAATATGTCTCACAAAAATCCACCGTTATCATAATGATTATGAGCAACTTTCTAATATATACCAATGTATTCTGTGAAGCGAGTGTTGTGCTGCTACTATATTTTAAACATGTATGCAGCCTGCAGTGCATGCATGTGAAAAATACAGTAGCAGCAGAAGACTCGATGCAGCCATTATTAGCCTACCTGCCATCGTGTGCACTCAACGTCCTGCGTAACACCCGTTGTTATTGTGTGGATTTTAAACGAGCGCACCGAACGAGCACAAACGAGTAGGCTAATGCTAAAGGACAACACTCTTGCTGACTATATTTTAAGTAAAAACTACTGTTTGACAGGGATATTTCCTACAAGTGTGGGTCGCACTCGTCGCACTGCATTGGGTACCGCGTACACACCCCTAACCTGGCTTACACCCAATCACACAAATCCATTTGTGTGAACGTTTGTATGAATTACTGTTCGATTTTAATTTAAATTAAATCTGCCAGATAGCCTCCGTATCCCACAGAATGTATACAAAATGCAAAAAAATATTACTAAATTGATTCCAAAGAATAGAAAGACTCTTAATTTGGCCTTTTAACGCTTAAATATTTATTTCTCTTAACAGGAGAAAAAAGAATAGACATTTATAATATTGCATGAGACCCTATATGAAATTATGTTAACAATGGAATAGCAGATTAGACACAGACATTTTATTCAGGAGGAAGAATTGTTAATATGTTAATGATAAACGTTCTGACAAATAGTTCAACCTACTTCTAATACCGGTACTTTTAATAATGTTGTATTGGGTTTTTTCCATTTTAAGATACAAGACACACAAACAGTACACAAAACAAACCCTAACGCAGTGGTTCCCAGGGGTCCTTGAGGGACTTCCAGGGGGTCCACAGCTAAATGATAGTTTGGAACCAAGGGTCTGTAACTCTGAGTATACAAATTTGTACACTCTCAGAGTGAAATTAACCATGATGACCCATGTCAAATGGGGGTCCTTGAAATTAAACGGGCTGAGAATCACTGCTAGAGCCATAAAAATCTTCTCTTACGATGGTCCCTGTCCTGGCATATCTCTTCAAATGGGGGTCCTCAGGCTAATTAGTCAATTTGGGGGTCCTTGACATGAAAAAGTTTGGGAACCACTGCCCTAACGTATACCCACTCACCCGCAACACTTTCTTGTAGAAAAATGAAAAATGGCAGAGGGGGCTAGGACTTTTCCAGTGAAGCAAAATGTGAATGAATGGTCATGTTTGTTTTTTGTGCAAGCCATCTTGTGTTGCATGGCTTTTTTTTTTTTTTTTAAGCATTTTCTAGCTGTTCAACCAACAGGCTACTTGCCAGGTTGAATCTTCAGGTGTTTGTTGCGTAGACCTGTACACCGTACCTGCTACCACAATCTGATCTTCTCAAGTGTTTTCTCAGATCACACATTTCAACATAACCCTTACCACAAACTGTGCAATGAAAGGGTTTCTCCCGTGTATGTGTCCATGTGTGTCTAGCCAGATTTTTTCTTACATTGAAGCCTCTACCACAAATTGTGCACTTAAAGGGTTTGTCCTCTGTGTGCGTTAACATGTGCACTTTCAGGTGTCCACTTTGGGCAAATTCTTTGCCACAAACTGTGCAGCTAGACTCGGCATTTTCTGCTTTAACATTTAACTCAGCATTTTCTGGTTTAACAATAACATGATACCTCATGTGTCTTGTCATATGTACATTTCTAGCATATTTTTTCCCACAAACAATACAACTGAAGGGTTTTTTTTCTTTTTTCTTAAAGGTTTTCTCCGGTGTGTGCGTTTTCATGTGCGCCTTCAGTCCACTTTGGGTAAATTCTTTGCTACAAACTTTGCAGGCTTTTTGTACTTCTGCTTTATGAGTGTGTCTCATGTGTCCCATCAGATGTAGTTTTATAGCATATGTCTTGCCACAAACCTTACAACTTAAGGGCTTGTCGGTTGCATGTACGGTCATGTGGACCTGCAGAGTTGCACTTCGGACAAACCTTTTGCCACAATGTGTGCAAACATGGGGTTTTCTCTTCCCATTCCTAACGAGTGGGGTTTGTTTTGATGATTTCAGGTCCTGGGACAGGTTGTTCAAAGGCAGTGTTTCTACAACATATGTCTCAGGTGATTTTTGTGCGTTTAAAGATTCCCTGGTTTCCTCCCACTCGTCGCTGTCTTCAGTGTCAGAATCGGAACAGTGTGAAGAGAGGGGCTGAACATGACTACTTGGTTGTGATGCTCCACAGTATTCTACAACAACTTGTGGCTTTGCGTGTTCAGTCTCTCCGTCGTGATCCTCGTCAGTTTTCACTGCTTGTACCGTCATTGTCAACGTGTCGCCCTGCTCTGGCCACTGAAGCAGCTCCTCCAGTTCCTCCGTAATCTTTGGTTCCTTCTGGGCAAGACTGGGTCCTCTATCCTGCTGCTCAGGGGATGCATCCTTTTTACAGACGGGGAAGAAGTCTGGCAGAATAGAAAAATCACAGAAACATTGATCCATTAAAATAGGCCATACAGTCTACTCTGCTCTCATGTATTGTTAGTATTGTGGGGGCAGGGAGGTGCAGCCAGTCGTTAGCGCTGTCGCCTCACAGCTAATGGGTTCGATAGGCGCTGGGGGGCGTGTTCTCTCCTCTGCGCCCATACCTTTTACAAGTATATATATTAAGATATGTCGTTCCAGGGACCCCCCCCCCCAGAAGCAAAGATTTGAGTTTAAAAAAAACGTCCGCTGGGAAAGAATATAATATTCAGATTAAAAATAAAAAGAATCTACAAGCTGAATTTATAGATCTGCATATGGAGCCGGCCAGCAACTCTACATCTGACCTCACTGACACCAGATTCATAGTTCAACTCCTGCTTCTCAACTGTGCCGTATTGAAGCTGTTTGCAGGTCACTTCTCTCCCTCAGGGCGTCAGGACGCGTCTTACTGGTTGGTTGTATGTCTTTTAAATGTATTGATAATTCTAATTCAATACACAGGACTACATACTTCTTTGATTGATTGATTAAAGTATTTATTAACTGTTTGCAGAATTACAGTACATTTCAAGCAAAACTCAATACAAAAACTGTGAGTGGACGACCCAATAAAGCATTACACTTGTTTACAGCCAGGGTCCACCTAGCCGCAATTTGCAACTCTAGATTTTTTTTTACAATGGGTTGAATCTAGAGTTGCAACAAGCTCCATCCACTTCCTATTCATCATTTTTGGTTTGTGATCTGCTTGTCTTAAATTACGTTAAACTCACCAACATTGCAGCTGCAGTCCAAGCTTGAATTATCCTCTTTCAATCTGCCGAGCTTGTTTTTCATAAAAATCCCCCGTAGACATGTTATGAGCTACTTTCTGTCCAAAATATTCCAAGAGTGACATTCCGAGCCAGCCATTTTGTATTTTTGCAACGTGCCGTAAAACAAGATGTGAGGGGGAGCGCTTGTTTAATAGAAGGCTGTGCGTGATGGGGCGTCGCACTGCGTCGGCCTCTTCTTTGGGTGTCTTACCTGCGCAGGTAAGATTCTATTAAACAAGCGCTCCCCCTCACGTCTTGTTTTACGGCACGTTGCAAAAATACAAAATGGCTGGCTCGGAATGTCACTCTTGGAATATTTTGGACAGAAAGTAGCTCATAACATGTCTACGGGGGATTTTTATGAAAAACAAGCTCGGCAGATTGAAAGAGGATAATTCAAGCTTGGACTGCAGCTGCAATGTTGGTGAGTTTAACGTCATTTAAGACCAGCAGATCACAAACCAAAAATGATGAATAGGAAGTGGATGGAGCTTGTTGCAACTCTAGATTCAACCCATTGTAAAAAAAAAAAAATCTAGAGTTGCAAATTGCGGCTAGGGTCCACCTTGTTCAATTCATCAAAACATTTAGAGACACTTATATATAGACAAAGAACAGAACAGGAATTCATCATTCTAGCATCATTGTAAATGTATGCCCACTATGCCTGTCGTAGTCGTAGTACTGCAGGCTACTAAAAATCTAGTGTTGCAAACTGCGGCTAACATGAAGCATGTTGACGTAAAACCCTTACCTGATACATGAGGTTTGATATCAGGAATCAGTGAATCCAGCTGCCTTCGCTGGATGTCGATCTCCTGCTGGTACTGAAACATAGTCCTGACAAACACGGCCAGTATGTCCTCGGCGACGGCAGACAGTCGTTCGTTGACGAACAACCGTAATGTGTCTAACGTTATATCAGCCATGATTGCTCATTCGATTCCTCGAAAACAAAACACCGCCAACGTTCTCCTCAGCTCTTGTTTGTTTACAGCGCTAGCAGCACATGCTAGTTGGATAGCTTTCCGGCGTGCATAAGCAAGTACTTCCGGGTTGATGTTCTCCTTCTTTGGCAGAAGTTACATTCTATTCTACAAACACAAACTGGTTTCTTTATGAATCTAAAATTAGTAAAAATGTTGTAGGCCTACTCCTCGCGGGGTGCACTCGTTTAATGGCCATAATTATACTCTTCAACTCAGGGTCGAAGTTGTTGGTGCATCAGGAGGAGTTGAAAAGCTTATAGCATTGATGGTTCTATTGTAGCGCGCGGCATACCGCCACCTGCTGGAAGTAATTATAAGATTTAAGGGGGGTAAAAGTGTGGTTGAAAAGTTATAGTAGTTTTCTGTACTACTAGTCGCATATATACAACGTCGGAGGAATACTAGATTAAATATTAGTCATAGGACCTACCTACATCATCCCCATATAACTAATTCAAGGGAATTGAGCTCCTCTTCCCCGAAGACGTGACACATTTTAATGATTTGGGGCCCCAAAGCTGGACAAGAGCACTAGAACAAGGCAGAGGCACTCCAGGCAAAAGAAAATGTAGGAAAGAGTGTGTAATTTCTATATATTTTTCCCTCTCCTCTGGTGTTTGTTGTTTTGTTTTTGCACAGTCTGTAGTGCTGTCGCCTCACAGCTAGAAAGTAGAAGGTCCTGGGTTCGATTCCCGATGGGGGCGTGTTCCCTTTCAGGGTTGGCGAAAGGGCCTTTCTGTGTGGAGTTTGCATGTTCTCCCTGTGTCCCCTGCATACCGGCCCCCACAAAATCCTGGTCTCTAAACTGCCTCCCCCTGGCCAGCCGGGGTGCATGATGGAGGGAAAAGGAACTGGTTGGAATAACATGTTCCTTCCACACGCTACGTCCAACCGGGTAAACTCCCCCTGTCCTGTAAAAAGAAGCGGCTTGGAGGTCAGAAGCATGAGGTCAGTCCGTTGCGTCCCTTGCTCTCCCCAGGTTGAGGGAGTGTAGAACCCAGAATTACATATTGACATAATCTTTATTTACACTGGGTTACAAAATCGTGGGATAAAAATCTAAAAGAGATAATAAAAACTACCTTCTTATTTGTTGTAACTAATCGAATACAAAAACTAAAAAGCAAATAAATGTAAAATTATATTATTTTTTTATCCATGAAATTGAGTTTTGGGCCTGGAGAAGTCGCAAATCAAAATGTTTACATCAAACATGGTTCGTTCATAATCATCGTGTATCAGACTTGTAGTGTCCGACAGTCATTTATAATATGATCCTATAAGTATGTGAGGTTATACCAGCCCTCCACCAAAACACAAGGCCTACATACTTATTTTTGAACCACTCCTATAGACAGCTATGTGTGTGGCTGTCTCCCTGGGTCTGTCCCTGTGTCCGAGCACGAAAATAGCGTTATAGCGTTTGTTCACCACCAAGTGTCACTGTTGCACAGCCTAATACACAGACACACACAGGCCAGGGAGGAGGGTTTGTACAGTACAGTACAGTACAGTACAGTACAGTACAGCACAGCACAGTACAGTACAGCACAGCACCACTCACTTCAGACGGGTCTGATTTTAGTTTTTTCAGTCAGCTTTTCTTGTATAGCCATTTTCTACGGAATTACCCTAATCACACAAGCAACAAAAAAAGCAGCAGATATTGAGTCAGTCACATAGACTGTAAAAAATATGGACAAAGCGTTCCCCGGGTCTTACATGAACGTAAAATTAAGCCTGTCAGTCCTTGTATTGTAAGTCACCATCTTTCTAGTTCCGTTTGGGCCCAGCTGGCCCATTGGCTGGCCCAGACAACGAGGCGGGACTTCCCCCCTTCTTCTTCGTTGGTTTTTATTTTGACTCGAGTGGGTAGAGAGATCTCTTTCCCATTTTCCCTTTACCTCAATTGCAGGAAATGATGGTAGGTTGCCGGTCAAACACCCTGACCAATCTGTTCAGAGCTTATGGTTTTATTGTATCCCATCTGGACACCCACGATAGAACAAGGGGACAAAACAGTTTCCCTTTCACAGTCTCATTCTAAAGACATAATTGCTGTGGTAAACACTTGGGAGTAGTAGGCCTACTGTAAACACAAGTCATATTTTATCTTTTATCTTCTTCTTCGTTGGTTTTTATTTTGACTCGAGTGGGTGGGGGATCCCGATCATAGACTGTAACGGTAGCCACGCCCCTCAGAACATACGCGACTTTATGGTCATCTTTTAAATAAATGGGACCATCATTTTCCAAAAAGAATATTATGACATTAGAAATGAGACTTTAAACTAGTGACTGGAAGCAGAAAGTATTCATGACCATGTTTATTAAGGTAATACAGTCTAGGTGAAGTTGGGCCCAAATACATGGACTTCTATGGGGCTATGGGTTTTTTTGGGCCCAATGACAGCGCCACAACAGACTGCCCCCCTGGTCAGTCATCAGCCAAATAGCCTACTGGCTGTATAGATACTATCTTAAATACAATTGTTTTGAATAGATGTAACATATTATTCAACACTGTATAGTCTCACGCTGTATAGTTCAATTCCTTGCCAGATATTAAATAAGCAAATACTCTTTACACACCGAGTCTGAGTGTACAGTTTACCGGCATTAACCATAAAAAATGGCAGTACAATCTTTTTAAATTATAGACAAATAAAAAACAATTTGTAAGAAAAAATATACAGTAGAATTTGAAGGCAGTAATATTCTAATGATTGCAAATGTGGGCTCTAGGTCGTCCACTCTTATTGGACTTGTCAACCCTCCTAAAAGGGTGGGTTAAAATAGCTGCGAATCTGTTCCAAAACATCTGCATATTGGCCTTCAAACGCTGATCAGTTGATCTATATTTATCAATATTTCTCCGATGTCATGACGTCGAGCCCCCAACCTGCATCATTTGAAGATTACAATGTAAAACATACATGTATTTCAGTATGCACCACCGCCGTAAACATTAAATGATTAAAGCCATTTATAGGGCTGTCTAGCTCTGCTATCAACCATCAGGCCTCTTGATCTTTAGCCCAGAGAGAGAGGGGGAGAGGGGCACACACACACCATACACATATGGAGACCAGTTGCCTACCAGCCCTAATGCAAAGTTCTAGTTAAACATTGGCCCAAAGTTTGCTTTCCGCCTTCTGTTGTTTTTACACTAAAGGCCCTGCAATTGTTGGAGGCATTATTGACTTAGTAATTAAAGTATTTTAACGTGGGGATTTTGTAATCATTACATATACCGCCATCTGTCCCTGTGTCTGGACCACATTGACCCGAGATGAAATGTTCCCCCGAGTAGATAATGTATAAAAGGCAGAGACGAGGATCGTATCGATATCATTCATTAAAAATGGATCGATCGAAGGTTGAGGCTGGACTGCTGTATTTCAATGTACACACAGTCACAGATGATAATAATAAATGTGGTGTCATTGATTTAGACCAGCTCAAAGCTATTGGTCTTAAATCTTAACAGTGATCACGTGAGTTAAGCAGCATTGAAGTACACTGTGTAAGTCAAGTATGCAATTTATTTCAGTATATTAATATTATGTGTATCATACAGTATGTGTATCTGTTCATCAAAATTCAGCCTATATTTTAATCCGAGAGATCTCTTTTCCATTTTCCCTTTACCTCAATTGCAGGAAATGATGGTAGGTTGCCGGTCAAACACCCTGACCAATCTGTTCAGAGCTTATGGTTTTATTGTATCCCATCTGGACACCCACGATAAATGTCAAGAGGACAGGGGACAAAACAGTTTCCCTTTCACAGTCTCTCTCTGGTTTTGATCAATACCTTCATCACTGGTGTTATCTAGCTCCATTGTGACAAGGAGAAAACAAATAATCGCAAAGAAAACAGCCACGCCCTGACTTTGATTCCACAGGGTCTTCTGTCAGTGTTTCCGCCGTGTAATCTCAGTGCGGCCAGTTTAGCCATTAAAGAGCCATGTGTTTAACTCTTTGACACTGGATCTTTGAATTAGACCAGATAAGAATGTACTATCGGGGTCTGCTGTTGGCTTTACGTCAATCTGTCTACTGTCAGTGTGTGAATGAATGGCGAAATATGTAAGATAAGTGAGTCCTAATCATTGATATGCTGTAGGTTTGAGCAGGAGGTCTACTATCATCCATTGGGAAGATCACAATTATTCTTTTCAATAGGCTTCTGTTGCTGGAAAGAAGACAATGTTACATGGAATAAGCATACTATAACAAGAGGTTATAGTATAGTAAAGTCTTGTTTGATTTAAAGTTCACTTTAGAAGTAGTGAACCTAAACATAACAAAAATAAATAAATACATCGTAAATAGATACTTGAATAAAATTATAATATTGTTTTAAATTTCAACAACTACAAGTACCGCATTTACAAATGTTGGTCCAGTGATTTGTTTTAGTAAGATTGCATGAGCTAGATGCTGGGCATTCTAAAGACATAATTGCTGTGGTAAACACTTGGGAGTAGTAGGCCTACTGTAAACACAAGTCATATTTTATCCATGACAAACAAAGCAGTTGTTCTCAATTATATAATATATTTATAATAACATTCCTCTATGAGTGTCTTCCTTATCCACAACCACTGTTCCACTGGTAGAGAAACAATGCATTTAGGTGTGGTGTAGAACATAATGATAATTTGGTATGATATTTGTTAATTATTTGACATTGTCTTGTACTGTATCTTTAATATGGTCTAAGAATTCAAATGTGTACCAGAGGTCAATGTCAAATTAAATAAACAGTACATTATCAATGTTTTCAACTTCTCACTGGTACAAAAAACTGCCACGAGTGGGGTTGTTCCAAATAAGGCTCAGTCTCGTTCATCAGAGGCAGGGGCTCCACCCACTACGTTTCTGTTATGTCAGCTTTAACCACTTCAACCTCAGCTAGCGTTCACATTAGCTGAAAATACCAGATCTACAAGCTTGTAGGTCGACTATTTTTGCCGAAGAGTTTTGGTGTAGAGACGGAAAAAGTACAGAGCAAACTCAGGTGCAGTTGTCGATTGTGATCAAGTCACGTGTAACCAATGGAAGCTCATGCATACATCGTTTTTAGACTACATGATTATCCCAATTTGGAATAGGGCACAATTACGTCAGCAGATGCAAAAACAATTGGCCTTATTGTAGTTGGTAGTGTGATATTCACAGGCCTCCATAAGCTATCTATCTTAAGGCCACCCCTAAAAAATGTGAGGGAGGCCTGCACAAACCCAAATCAGTTAGCATGTTGTCAATGTTAGCTCAATCTAAAAGGAGCACTTGGGCACCCCAAGAAAATGGCCATTTTTGATGACTGCTTTTTATTCAAAGCACAAACAAATTACCAAGTTCTTCTTACAAGTTTGCACAACGACTGTTAGGAGGGCCCTCCTCCACCCATGAACACAGTGTTGATGGGCGGTAGTGACTGTTAGGAGGGCCCTCCTCCACCCATGAACACAGTGTTGATGGGCGGTAGTGACTGTTAGGAGGGCCCTCCTCCACCCATGAACACAGTGTTGATGGGCGGTAGTGACGAAACCAGGTCCTGCACCTCGGATGACGACGCCACACGCTGGGAGAGCAAGGCATCCTGGGGGTGGAACTGAGAGGCGTCTCCATACATGCAGGTGGCAGACACTGAAGAGGCAAAACCGGTCAATGAATGGTTTACACACATCTGTTAAAAAATGCCAATCAGTTTTCATACTGTATTGAAATTAAGCCATTTAGGCCCGACGTCGAAATAAATAAAAAGTCTTCTGAAAGAATATATTCAAAGATTTGTGCCGCATTTTCACGATAAAAAAGAAATAGCAGACCTACAAGCTCGTAGCGCGCCACTTGGTGGCGCGCTATGAGCTTGTAGATCTGCTATTTTTCAATAGCTAAAGTATAACATAATGCTTAGTTAAAACACCAAAAGGGGTTTACCGCCCAAAATAGGTTAACTGAATCCAGTAGCTATTTTCGAAAAATCAAATAAAAAGGTTTGCAGCAATCAATGTCAACCTTTCACATATCAAAGTAGAGAAAACAAAAACAACAATAAATAAATGTAGGTATAACGCTGACCTCCCCCAGCCTCTGTGTTGGTGTAGTATTGCCCCGACGTCTTCCTCGCCGAGTCATCCAGGATGTTAAGGGGGTCGTGAACCTCCGAATATGTCGGGGGAAACGGGCGGAGACTGCCCACGCTGCTGATGACGGACACATGCTGGTCGACCAACGACGACATCCGCTGGCTGTCCAGGAAACCGCTGCTGCCGTAGTAACCTGCCAAGACAGGGAGGGACACATGGTGGTGATATTGGCTGTCCAGGTTTTGTAGCATTTGTTTATGTGTTCTGTGTGGAACATGTTTTCCACTGTAGAAGAGTGACTATGACAATTGGCAAATGTACTGGCCAATTGAGTGTTGTTAACTGATACATAGAAGCAACATTTTTACATAAAAAAAATCACACCTGTGTGAAGTGCGGTTATCATTATACATCATCATACATCATCTCATGAACACCTGAATTTATGTGATTGGTTAGCCGATTTGCTCGTTCATCAGATGTAAATATTCCCTTCATTGTCAATGGCATCTAATGTTTGTGTTGCCCACAAATTTAGGTCATATTTGGCAGACATTTGACCTAATTTCTCCTTTCATTGTCAATGGCAAATATGAGATGTGTGTGGACAAAAGCTGTATATAGGAGGGGCTAGCGCCCCTCAAAAACCCATTCAATATGTAAAAATGTATGTGATCGGTTAGACGATTTGCTCGTTTACATATGACGTGAATTTTCCCTTCATTGTCAATGGCATTTAATGTTTGTGTTGAAAAAAAAATTACGTCATATTTGGCAGACATTTAACCAAATTCTCCATTCATTGTCAATGGCAAATATGAGACGTGTGTGGACAAAAGCTGTATATATAGGAGGGCCCTCGAAAACACAAAGTCTAGCCTCTCTTACCACTGTGTCCGGCAGCAGAGTAGTTCTGTGCTTGACACCCACCACCTGCTTCCACAAAGCCATATCCCCCTGAGGAGTCGATCATCTGGGCTGCAGCCTGTGCCTCCAACCCCTGGTCCGAAGGAGTCTGGACCGGTTCTGGGCCAGGGCCGTAGCTGGACGAGGGCCGTGCCACGGAGCCATACGGTGCCACGGCACAACTGCTCCCAGCAGACGAATGATGGACGGACGACTGCTGCTGATGGCTGCTGCCAAAGAAGATGTCTTTGGCCAAGGGCTGGTCACTGAAGACGGGGTAGCGGGAGAGGTGGTAGGCTGCTGACGGCGTCTGGGACTGGAGAGAGACCAGGCCCTGGGTCTGGCTGTGAGCCCTAAATACACACAGGAGATGTTTTAATCCAGTTCAAATTAAATATTTTTTTCCTGTCAGGGTTGTATTGTATTGCATCTATGTTCTATTTGATCTGCTTATATATCCTATTATCCTTGTCTTTCCATACTTTTTTTCTATCTCTACACATACTGCCTGAAAACTGAATAATGGAGGAGAGCTTGTATGGAAAACAAGCCTGTGATGTGACAATAAAGCTGATTCTGATACATATAGTACAGTACAAAATAAACCGCTGGAATTGTCAAAATGGCCACGTACAAATTCAAGACGTCTCACTTAATTCCCGCCAAATCTTGTGAGTGTTAATTTAACTCCCAAAGGGAGTTACGGTTTCATTTGGTTCCATTTACTGACAATACGTTAGGGTTCATTTGGTTCCATAAATTACTGACAATACGTTAGAATTCATTTGGTTCCATTTACTGACAATACGTTAGGATTCATTTGGTTCCATTTACTGACAATGCGTTAGGATCAGGATGAGGCTTTTTTTCTTGTCACATCACAGTTTTACAGTAAAGCAGTGAGTGTTTTTTGTTTTCTTTCGTGCACGCTCCATCATTTTGCAGAAGAGAGAAATAGAGGTAGAGTGAGAGCAAAGAGAAAGAGATAGAAAACAGGTTATATAGAACAAATAAAGATACAGTATACTTATCAGAAAGCAGGTATGATATAGAGAACATATCATATGCAGGTGTGTGTGTGTGTGTGTGTGTGTGTGTGTGTGTGTGTGTGTGTGTGTGTGTGTGTGTGTGTGTGTGTGTGTGTGTGTGTGTACATGTTCTTTTAGAAACATTAACATCACACAGTATGCTGGTGTGTACTTGCTATGTAGAAACGGTGTTTCTTAATGTGCTGTTTCAATGACCAGTTTGTGCGGCATGGAAAGGTAAAATTAATAAAGTGGTCACCTCAGCATGGGCTGGTAGTTGGGGTTGGAGGCCGTGGAGGACGGGGGTGGGTAGTAGCTGGCGCTGCTCTGAGGCAGGCAGTGGTACAGGCTCTCCGGGTAGGCAGGACAGGGGCTGGGTTGGTGGGGCAGGGATGGCTGTGTGATGATGGCACCCATCGAAGAAGGGAGGCAGGAGGATGGCGACGAGGTGGAGGAGGAGGAGGTCAGGGGCCTCGCCGCCATGGGTCCTTGGTTGATGACGGAACCCCGGTGCACCAGCGTTGCAGGGGAGATAGGGGGCGTCATCAGAGGACCGCTGGTCTGGGAGAAGTCCATCTGACCTCCTGTGTGTGTGTGTGTGTGTGTGTGTGTGCGTGCGAAGGAGAAGATGGGACATTAACAGAAAAAGTATGTCATTTGATGTAGGAATCATCCTCTTTACCAACTACCTACAGTCATACCTACAGTACATTCAATAGAAAATAGAAAAAGTCAGGCATTATTGATTTGGTAACCATGAGCAAAGCTATCATCAGGACACTCATTTACTTTTCATTTAATCTACTATCTCAAAACAAAACAAAATTGTAGTTCTACAGGTACCTGGAACGTTAAAGCCGTCTGGATCTGTCCCCTGGTAGACGAGCATGCTGGCTCCCAGCCCCTGTTGCTGATTGGTTGACAGAGACATGTACGTGTGTTCTACCAGAGACTCGTTCTTGACCGTTTGGTCAATGGTTACGCTGGCCTTGTTGCGATTGGCTAGGAAACAGGAACTTGGCGAGGCCGTGAAAGCTGCTTTACTGGCATCTGCAAAGCGACACGTCGGCACACTTTAAAAAAAATAAGTGTATAGTCCATCTATTCTCATTTATTACAGAGCAGTAGGACATTTCATTTTAGCCATTTGGTTTAAGCCGTCTTTGATGTGGAATAACAATCACATTCTGTCTGTGGGGAAACCATCCACTAAGAATTGGGAAGATATGGGAATTGTGACTCTACTGTACAAGATATTATTGGGACAAATAATATGGAGACCAGTTGGTTTCAGAGTGCTTCTAGATGGGCAAAAGCAAAGCATGATTAGAGAAGTAGGAGATACAGAGCAATAATTAGAACAGGGATGCAGTTTGGAAACATCTAAAATAAATAATCTATATCTGTCTTTCCCAGAAATAGGAATTGAATGGTATTGAATGCTATTGAATGATCCGTATCGCACACCGTTCTCCAGGAACCTTGGACACATTCATTCATGTTGCGTTGGAATGTCCTGGAATTTTGGATTTCAGGGGGAAGGTTATTCAAACTTAAATAGATCTCTTAATAGGAGTACAACTGCCAATGGACCCTTTGTACATCTTTTAAATGTTGATTCAAAACTGTCTCTTACCGAAGAATCACACAAAGTCTGGCTGGCAGGACTTAAGCGGCATGTCCACTGAGGCTTTAGCTGAAAATGCTGGGGTAGATAATATAATATATAAGACTAATTCACACTCACCTTCACAGAAATGGAGGGCTATCAGTGTGCACTGTAACTGAGCTTTTTTGCACTTGCACTGCCCAACACAAACCTTACTGTACATTTTCAAGAGATGTTCATACCTGGTCTGACCTGCATATAATAGAATAGTCCCCACTCCTTTGGGATGTTTGTTGTCACATAATGTAATATGTATAGGCCTATACCCTATTATAGTATGCACATAGGTGAGATTCGTCCTCTACATAACAACTAGGAGCAGTGAACAGCCATTACCTTATGTGGTATGTCATTTGAGCCTGACGACAGTTTTAACAGGACATGTATAATCTCAGGAAACAGTCTTTTTCCCATGGCCATCAAAGCTTGATACAGTGTGACAACCCATATATCAGCCCTATAGGGGCAACAGTGGCTCAGGAGGTAGAGCGTCCGTTTCGAAAGTGGAAGGTCCGGTTTGATCCCCGGCTCCCCCAAAAGTAAATGTTGAAGTGTCCTTGAGCAAGACAATGAACCCCAAATTGCTCTCGATGAGCAGGTTCTTGCATGGATTCCTCCGGCATTGGTGTATGAATGTGTGTGTGAATAGGTGAATGTAGCACAATCTCTGTAAAACGTCTTGGATAAAGGCGCAATATACATGCACCACTTATACCATAGAGTCAGAACCATAGTCAGTATACCATAGAGTCAGCACCAGATTCAGGACCATAGAAGTCAGTATACCAGAGTCAGGACCATAGTCATTACCGTAGAGTCAGCACACAGCACCATAGTCATTACCGTAGACATAGCGCCATAGTCATTGCCATAGATAGAGTCAGCACCATAAGCAATTGCCGATACTTAGCAGCCCATTGAATTGCAGCAGGGCTATGGCAGGAGAAAGCACGCAAACTACCAGTGTTCCATGCATTGACGGGTTGTGACACTGTGTCAAGCATGTTGGCCACGGGAAAAAGACTGCATGGGCTCCTGAGCTTATACCAGGGGGGGCAGTCAGACAGATATTTTGTGAAGCCATAAGGAAATCGGGATTTCCTGAAAGTTCATATAATGGCCTGTTGTGGCGCTGTCATTGGGCCCAAAAAAACCCATAGCCCCATAGAAGTCCATGTATTTGGGCCCAACTTCACCTAGACTGTATTACCTTAATAAACATGGTCATGAATACTTTCTGCTTCCAGTCACTAGTTTAAAGTCTCATTTCTAATGTCATAATATTCTTTTTGGAAAATTATGGTCCCATTTATAAAAAAAATGACCATAAAGTCGCGCATGTTCTGAGGGGCGTGGCTACCGTTACCGTCTATGATCGGGATTCCCCACCCACTCGAGTCAAAATAAAAACCAACTAAGAAGGGTCCCGCCTCGTTGTCTGGGCCAGCCAATGGGCCAGCTGGGCCCAAACGGATCTAGAAAGATGGCGATTCACAATTCAAGGACTGACAGGCTTCATTTTACGTTCATGTTAGACAGGGGGAACGCTTTGTCCATATTTTTTACAGTCTATGGCTTATACACATGCCCTGTTGATATTCAGTTGTAAGGAAGCTTCTGGCCAATTTCAAAGTTCAGAAATTGAATTCTGGATCATAAAAAAATGACTGATTTGACACCGAGATCACCCATATCAGACAATCATACAAGTGACGGCTGCCATCTTGAAAAATGGCAGCCATCTTGAATATTCAATGACAATTTTCAATTATGCAAAAGATACTTACCAAGTACTATATATGGTAAATGAGTCTAAAATATCATATTATATCCATCATTCATAAGAAAACATTTGTTGCTGGTGGCCATCTTGAAAAATGGCGGCCATCTTGAATATGCAATGACAATTTTCAATTATGCAAGACACTTACCTAGTACTATATATGGTAAATTAGTCTCAAATATCATATTATATATGTCATTCATAAGAAAACAGTTGTTGCTGGCGACAAGGGGAGAGCAACGGACTTGAACTCATGCTTCCTTCATGCCCGAGTGTCCAAGTTGCTCCTTTACACCTGACAGGGGGAGTTTCCCTGGTTGCGCGTGGAAAGAACACGTTATTCCAACCAGTTCCTTTCCCCTCCAGCACACAATTTCTGTGCAGACTGTGCCTGCCTATTATGACATGCCCAGAATAGTGCCACTAGCTAGGGTTCCCGTGGTTTGGTACCTGCGTTTCTCATGTATCTCTCCAGGAGGTTCTGCAGATCTTGTTCCTTGGCGTTGTTGAACTGAGTCTCCAGTGCCAGCAGGATGTACTCGTCCAGCAGCATCCTGATCAGATGGAACGACCCTGACATGGAAATGAAAACAACTCACTGAGTAATGGTTCTGTGGCCGTTCTGTGATTAACACCACTTTGACCGCTCGGCCCACTAAGATGAAGAACAACATGCCTAATGTTTGACCTGTCAAGGCCAAGCTGCCGTCGTCATCATTTTCACCTCAACAAAACACCGTTATAAAAGTAAAACCTTTTTTAAACAACATTTTATTAATGAACAAATGCATTACGTGTGTGTGTGTGTGTGTGTGTGTGTGTGTCCATGTGGGCGTGAGGCTGGTGTTCAAACATTGAGCACGCGACCCAGAGATAAGGCGTTGTTTACTCAGGACCAGTCTGGCCATTACAGTTTACGGCCTCTATTGTAACAATCTGCTCCTTGCTGCCCTGAATCATCAGACCTCTCTCTCTCTCTGTGTGTGTGTGTGTGTGTGTGTGTGTGTGTGTGTGTGTGTGTGTGTGTGTGTGTGTGTGTGTGTGTGTGTGTGTGTGTGTGTGTGTGTGTGTGTGTGTGTGTGTGTGTGTGTGTGTGTGTCAGTGCATCATATGGACTGGCTGATAGAGGAGCAAAGCAGCAAAAACTCAATTAGCAGAACCACTATTGATAGCACAAACAATGCCATTGCTATCACGTTACTATACTGTACACCAATTATTAAGCACAACTCAGGATGTTTCTGTCATGGCAGATTTTCAAGCTCACCCTATCCCTCCTGCGTGAAACACACACACACACACACACACACACACCAACAGTTACGGGTCTATAAGTCCATTTGTACCCACGTTAAGGGTTAAATGAACACTGAGGTTTTTACTGAGTGTAGTAGCAGCAAAATCAACAACAGTGTCACCAAGCTGAAAGATGTCTAATGAACTAAGGGCTCATTTAGACGCCAGTCATTTTTAACTCTCAGTCAGAGTTATAGACCGGCAAAGATCCATTTGGAACCCCCTTAACAAACCCTGAGGGTCCCTGGACCCCACTTTGAGAACTGCTGATCTAAACGCTTCATTTATGCTCTCTTCTACACCAGAGACCATGCAGGGTCACAGTCATAGTTTGGTCATTTCTGATACTCCCGTGGCCGTGGAGAGCAAAGGTCCGTTTCTCAGTGGATTTATCATCTATGAAGGTTTAATAACAAATTGGGCTCCCATGCCACTCGCAAAAATGCGAGCAAAATGTGAGAGGAGAGCCCAAAATCCACTTGGCCACCAATAACAACCTATATATAAGGCAACATTTTCTAAATTTCATTATGCCTTAAGTAGCACGTGACGTGTCAAACTAGGGAGTTTTCATGATAATGAAACCATTCCAAGTATTCGTTTTGGGGTAAATCACAAAATGTGATGAGGTCATCACATTTGGGCACGTGTTTTTCGTGCAAAACTAATGCTTGGAATGGGTTCAGAATCATGAAAACTCCCTAGTTTGACATGTCACATGCTACTTAAAGCATAATGAAATGTAGAAAATTTTAAGCATAATGACATTTAGAAAATGTTGCCTAAATTTGTTAATGGTGGCCATGTGGATTTTGGTCTCTGCTCGCATTTTTGCGAGTAGCATGGGAGCTCAATTTGTTATTTAACCTTCGTAGATGATACATCCACTGAGAAACCTTTTCTCTCCACGGCCACGGGAGTATCAGAAATGACCCAACTACAGTTATTTTCTGAGTTCTTACCAAAACTTGTGGCGTTGTTGAGCGTGAGGTTGTGCATCACCCGGGCCCCAAAGAAACTCCACCTGAGCAGGAAGTCCTGAGCTCTCTTCTTCACCGACCGACCACTCTGCTTCCCCGGCTGATAACCAAATGGAAATGGTAGAGAAAATGTTAAACAACCATAATGACATGCATCAAGAATAAAATAATAAAAATCACACCCGTGTGAAGTAAGTGGTGCAACTCCGTGTGTGGGGGGACCCACAGGAACGCACCCAGGGTCCCGGCCCGATTCCGGCTAGCCGCCCTGCGTCCGAAACGGTTGAGAAATGACAGAGTTACCGTGTGGGGGTCCCTGTACTGTACTGTACTGTACTGTACTGTACTGTACTGTACTGTACTGTACTGTACTGTACTGTACTGTACTGTACTGTACTGTACTGTACTGTACTGGCACACCCAAAATCACCATATATACAGTTAATATGTGCGTGTGTCTTTGTGTGTGTGTTAGGTTGCGCACAGGTGGTGAAAAACAACCATGCTGTTTTGTGTTTTCGTGCTCAGATGCACCCACCCAGCCACACACAGTCACTTAAGGAAGTGGTTGCACCACTTAAAAATGTGACAGCATAGAAATATCAACATTTGCTTCATTATAATGTCATTTCTAATCATCATAGTGCTTGGCTGGCTCCAAAACACGCACAGTCGCACACACACAGAGCACCAAAGATGAGACAGCCAGAAGATACCTTAATGACTTTCTGTTCCACCACAGTGTCCAGCCACTCGATGAATGACTCCACTGTGCCGTTTTTCTTTAGCAAGTCCTTCAGTTCCTGAAACACAGCTATGGAGTCATCTAAAGGGACAGGAGACATGGTTAAAAGCTACTTAAACCCTCTATTGTTAGTAAAAAAAGGAGACCAGAGTTACAACTATACAGTACCTGGGACAGATTCTTTCCGTCTACAGAAACTGATTGCCAAAAATCGCTGATCTACAAGCTCACAACATGGCACGTAGATGTTTCAAGCTTTTTAGATGTTTAGTCGTAATCCGGAGTCACGCCCATTTTAAAGAAACGTCTTTTTGTCACAAGAAAGCTTTCTCTTTTTTTTTTTTTTTTTTTTTAGATATTTTTTTTGCGGCTTACGCCTTTTATTGATTTTTGAAGGGACAGACAGTAGGCTGACAGGAAACGGGAGAGAGATGGGGGGATGACATGCAGTAAAGGCCGTGTCGGGTCCGGGAGTCGAACCCGCGGCACACTGCGACTGGATTACCAGTCCGGTGCCCAGACCGTTACGCTACGGCCTGGGCCAAGAAAGCTTTCTCAAACCAAAATGTCATTGGAATATGCGCCTACTTTGGTCCATAACAGCATCAACTCTATAGGCTACTCTGCAATTCTGGCCTTGGCTACTAAATTACAGTAACAACAGTACTATACTTACTTTTCACTCACAACTATAATAATGAATTGCATTTTATGGCGCTTTTCTATGCACTACGTGCCTACTCAAAGCGCTTACAATGGTTCATTCATTCATACATTGGGAGGTGAATCGGCGAACAGTCGACGCCAGCGTCCTCATTTCCCTAAGTATTATATTCACCCGCTTACCTCTCTGCCACAAACAAACACAGACCCTTTATACATTTTTCGTATTCTCATATCACGATAAATAAACACAAAGGAACCAATGTCAGAACACGAGGGAGGTGCTATAGCTTGTTTACATTCAGAGTAGAGGTCGGAGTCTTGGTCTCCGGTGGTGGTGACTGTGAGGAGAGGCTGGGAGCTGATGCTGTTGAGGTCCACCGTGTCGATGTCACAAACCATGCTGTTGACCACAGCCTGGTCGAACAGGGCAGGCCGAGCAATCTGGTGAACAGCAGTGATAGGGATATATTGAGAGGGAGGGGATCCAGAGGGTGAACAGCAGTGATAGGGATATATTGAGAGGGAGGGGATCCAGAGGGTGAACAGCAGTGATAGGGATATATTGAGAGGGAGGGGATCCAGAGGGTGGACAGCAGTGTTAGGGATATATTGAGAGGGAGGGGATCCAGAGGCAGAGGAGAGAGATTGCAATGCAGACAAGTAGAAAGAGCGGAGAGATACAAGTGAAGACGGGGCAGAAGGAAAGAGAAAGGGTGAGAGCAGGCAGCAGGAGGATGGAAGGTGGGAGGAATCGAGAAAAGCAAGGCAGTGAGAAGAGAGGCAAAAGGAGATAGGGAGGGAGTATGTCGCAGTCCCGCCCCCTCGAGAGACCCGGAAAAGAAATCCCCGTTCATTTTCCTCATAGACTTTTCAGAAAGTATTTGTTTAAAGACGTTTATGCCGCGGACAAAGCAAACTCTTGTCGTGACAAATCATGACAACAAACACAATTTTTCGGTTTAACACTTTTTTTGGTGTTTTTCTTCTTTGTAATTATTTGTTTGGTCCAAAATATTGTGTGTGTTGTCATGATTTGTCACGACAAGAGTTGGCTTCATACGACGCTTAAAAGAGATTCATTTCCTGGGCCTGTCGTTGTCATGAAAGGGGGCGGGACTGCGACGCTCTATAGGCATCTATTTTATTCTATTATTTGATCCAGTCAGTGCTGTACTGCTTATTTTAAACCCTGTCGTACCGTGGTGTCACGTGCCAAAAATAGCATATCTACAGTACAAGGTCACAATGTGTGGTATTTATTTGCGATGCTTTGTGAACTTATACTTGGTTATTTTCAGCACAACAACGATATTATATTAGTATAAATCAGACGTACCTGTGCCAGGTGTAGGAAGGAGGTCTGTCTCTTCAGGGAGGAGACAAAGCGACGTGCAATGGGGAGTTTCTTGGCTGCAAGGGATTCTGGGAGGTTCTCCAGAGATGAGACTAGCCAGTGCTCCCAGTGCTTGGCAAAGTTACGGATGTCTGCCAACAAACTGAGGTGGGGGGGGGGGGGGGGGGGGGGTGGTGGGGTCTTATAACACATCTACTTTAGCAGTGTCATAATCAATGTCACCTTCATTTGAAGCCCAACACACACCAGGTGCGCAGCGACGCGGCACAGGCGTTGCAGCGCGGTAACGCCTGGAAAATAGAACAGTGGCATATCGGAGCGTCAGGCAAGGCGTGAACGCACGTCGGACGCTGCCGGTGTGCGATAGGTTAATTGAACATAACGGAGGCGGCTGTTTTGACGCGCGGCGTTCGCAGACGGTGTGTGCAAGGCTTAAGACATGATTGACTGATCTGCAAAAGTCAAACTTGTAGAGCCAAAGTTAACAAACCTTTCCGGCATCTCTTGCATTGTAGCAGGTATGAGAACATCAGTCAGAACCTGACAAAAATAAAACAAAAAAATAAAAGTTCAGTTTAGCTACTGCTATGAGTGCTATCTGAGATAAACAATGCTGCATACATGCTTGGGTCAAACTCATTGGGCTCTGGCCTGTGCAGTGTATATTTGTATTCTATATTTGATACTGATACTGATAACCGGTCTGGTAATCAGTATGTATATCTACAGTATGTGTCAAAGTGTCCCTGAGCAAGACACTTAACCCCTAACTGTGCTCCTCAGTCATCATAACCATCTGAGCAGCCATCAGCTGGGTGAAGCTGAAACTGCATATCCCAAACATGACTAACAAAGCCTGGTGTCCCTTCTTAGAGAAAGACAGAATTGACCATGGTTCTGTAAAGGTTAAATCCCAGGGCAGTATATAGTGTCATTCTGTGGTAGTGGCTGCTGTAAAAACTATATTGCCAACCATTGGCATATTTTCTGGGGGTGACCAGTGATTAGAACCTTCTGGACAGAATTCCAGAGATCAATAAATACAATATTTGGTGCAAATTTGCCCTTAAGAGTTTACTACATTATTTTTGGGACATGCACAAGATCTGATGAATGCCTATTCGGTATTCGGCATGTAGAAAAGTATTTACACAACACTGGTTGCTTCCTGAGGCCCCCCACCATAAAATAATGGATATATATAGTAAATGATATTTATAATATGGAACAGATCACTTTCTCTCTCAGACTACAGAAGGAGAAATTGATAACGTTTTGGTCTAACTGGGTGGTAAGTAACCTTTGCGACTAGATTTTGTAGTGGCAAGGATTGAATCATTCTGTCTTACTGTCTCTCTTTTTTGGTTTTGTTGTTTTTATTTTAATTACTGCTCACAGCTCTTATGTCTTCCTATGAGTATTATATTGTATTCTACTTTATTATTTCTGTTATTTTCTTTATTTATTTTTGTCTGTTCCTGTCTAAAAAAAAAGAAAAAAGAAAACCAACCTGTGGATAAAGAAACACTATTTGAAAAATGTCCCTAAATAAAGAATTAAAAAAATATATATTATATAAAAATATATTGCCTACCTTGTAGAGAATAGAATCACAGACACAGAAAATGTCAATGATGATTGGGTTCTCTAGCAGTGGTAGAAGGTGGTCAGGCATTCCTTGCCAGAAATGCAGTAGGAAATTCTGGATCTGAAATCGAGGAGGAACCAAGTATTAGCTGCTAACTCTCAATGCTTCGAGGAGGAACCAAGTATTAGCTGCTAACTCTCAATGCTTCGAGGAGGAACCAAGTATTAGCTGCTAACTCTCAATGCTTCGAGGAGGAACCAAGTATTAGCTGCTAACTCTCAATGCTTCTGGAGGTTTGGAGGAACCAAGTATTATCTGCTAACTCTCAATGCTTCCTGAGGTTTGCTGAACAACCCTCCTTGAAATCATCACAGTCCCACAAAAAAACTGCATTACATCAATACGATTCTAAAACACATGTTGTAACAATGCAATGCAGAACCGTGTAAAACCCCAAACTCCTGTCATCACTTCTAATTAATCAATCGATTAATAGGATAATTGATTAACCTATTCTAGACAGGAACCCCATTTCGTGTTTATAGCATTATGTTATACTTTAGCTATTGACAAATAGCAGATCTTGTCAGTCTGCTATTTTAGAAAAATCTTGAAAATGCGTTGCAAATCTTTGAATATATATTCTTTCAGAGCGAGCGTAACTCAAATCTTTGCTTCTGAGGGGTTCCTGGAATAACATATTTTCAGATGGGGCTCGGTGGCCAATTACATAACATTTTTGGGGTCCTTGACATGAAATATTGAGCACCACAGATACAAAAACATTAGGTATTTCAGAAAACTGTTAGAATTTAGAAGACATTTTCTTAATTTTGACTTTATTGAACAAACGTATTCTTTCTGAGAAAAATGTTTTACGTTTTCATGTGTGTGTTTGGGTCAGGTTGGGGAGTAATGGCTATACTGTACCTCTTCAAAGTTGATGTTTATTGCGTTGTCCAGGATGCACTGGCAATGTGTCTTATACATCATGATGAGTGTGTCCACCTACACATAGGAAGTACAAATTCATAACCATTGCCTATTTGTTTACCATGTGTATTTATGGAGGAATAGAGGGTATGCGCATGCATAAAGTGAATGTCAGATCGAGTGGCAAATTGAGTGGCAAAGTGAGTGACAAAGTGAATTTAATGTTGTTTAAATACATTTAATGCAATCAGATAGGACTTTTCTGTTTGGATGAATGGGCTGTCAAGTCCAGAAAGTAGTTTTTGCCACTTAGTAGGCGTTCCAGCATAACTTACGGGTATGATGATGATGTCACGCACATACCCTCTATTAAAAAAAATGATATAGAAATAGAGACCAGCTTACCTTTTCTCTAGAGATATTTCCTTGCAGTATCAGATGTTGAGCACTGGGGAAATCTGGCAGCAACGTTCCCGTTTTAGAACTCAGGGAATACTTCCTAGTGAAACCTCCCTGTCAAATTATGATAATAATGTTATAATGTATAATAAATGTTTACCTGGCCGCCACCAATCCTGTTTGATTGAAGTAAGTAGTCATTTTTTCTTACCTCATTCTTCAGCTTACTCCCCGAGAATCTGTAATCACACATTCCCCAAGAAAACACCAATTTGATATTAGAGATTTGTGTGGATCTAAAACAATAGTTCTAAATTGGATTTATATTTAGGACACAAATGTAGTATTGACTATGAAGTCAGAACAAAATCATTAAATAACAAATGATACTGAATATTGTGAGGGGTCACAAACTAACTAAGTATAGTAAGGGGTTAATGTGGCTATTTTTAATGTATATTAAAAAAGTGGGCACTTTAATCAGCACATTTAACCATCTTAAAACCAATAATTTGAGACTAGCCTAAAAGTCCTGATCAAGGTAACAGACAGTCCAGGGTCTGACACCAACTAGCATCGCTAGTCTTGATCAATAATTTGCTTACAACAACCTCGTCAGAACATATTGTGATTTGTGACCCACTCTCGACCTGACCCAACATTTGAAAAAGACACACATGCACAGAATGGGAGGTCAGTGGAAACAAAATCAACAGTGCAGCAGCACAATGTAATCAGTGCTTACAGAACACAACACTTCAAAAGGAAATACATCACCTGATTAGCCTTTAATTTAGTTTAAGCAGACTCACGGCGAGCAAACAGAACCTACAGTACGTATATAATTGTCTTTGTACAGCACATTAGTTTAGACACACTGACAGCATGTGTGTGTGTGTGTGTGTGTGTGTGTGTGTGTGTGTGTGTGTGTGTGTGTGTGTGTTATCTTACCGGGTCAGACCTTTTCCTGAATACACAGAGTGATAGTAATCGCTGCTCTCTTTGATGCCGATGCCGTAGTAGTGATACCTGCAGAAAGTCGGGATGTGTGTAACAATAATGTTAATGTAATATTACTATTAGTAAGGAGGCATTATCATCCTAACACATTTATTTCCTTTTTTTTTAAACCCTGACATGTATGTAACAAAATTAACACATCAAAATGTAAAAAATATATATAATAGAAGAAAAAAAATAGTTTTTACTTTGAGTGTCCCCTGGTGCCCAGTCGCCTTGTTGTTAGAAGAGGAAACTTCTGTCGAATCGTCTGATGAGGAAAGGAAGTGAATATATCTCATTACATGGTAATAATCACATACACATACACACACACACACACACACACACACACACATTTCGATTTATTTATTTGAATCCACAAATTACAATTAATTTTACAAGGAAACAAATATAACGGGGTTGACAGTTCATGTTCACTTAAGGATACATATGGCACCTCCTCCTCCACACAGACAAACTGCCTATAACAGCCGAAACAGAACAGTATTTGGCAAGTTGTTTGGCTTTGCTTTTTGTCATGCCAGCTATTCTTAGGCCACTCATGGTCAGTTTATGCACATGGCCCAGGCTTCCGAATATCAGTATGGCAAATCTACAGCGATACCCCAAGTTTGTTATACTTCCAAGTAATGGTTGATACTTAGAATATTTATCTTGGAATGCCTGGTCCATGTACAAATCAAAGACACAGCCCACCTCCAGAATCAGGACCTCCTTGTGACTGGTGTCAACAAAGACAACATCAGGTGTATTCGGGATGTTAGCAAAGACATCGCATGCACAGCTAAACCAATCTGGTAACACTCTTGAATGCACACACACACACACACACACACACACACACACACACACACACACACACACACACACACACACACACACACACACACACACACACACACACCTTTCCGAAGGTAGCAGCACAGGCCGGTTCTAGCTTCTCCTTCCTGCAGAAGTCCAGGTAGTGAGCGTAGAGGATACAGCGTGGAAGACACACGCCCTCGCACACTATGTAGTTCTCCTCCAACCTGTCGACATGTAGAGCTCAAACACTTTGTGCAGCAGGCTAAAATAAGATGCACCGTGAACTTAGCAATATAGTTCGAATAGTAATAATAATAATAGTAGTTATAAGTCAAACTGATTGATTGATTAATCGTACCGCAGTTAATTCTAACCTTGAAAGGCATTCTAATGAGACATAAACATGAAACTGTGATATAATAGGAATAATACACTCAAGCGCACAATCGCACATGCTATACCATGATATTGGTACGGGTGTGCTGATCTGGCATTTATAGCCACTATGCCTAAAAGCACAAATTAACAATAATTTCAGTGACAATATCTCATATAGCACTTTGATAATGAAATGAATGTATAAAACTGCCCTGCAACAATGCTACCCATAAGAGTGGATAGTCCACTACTACTTTTGTCTCTTTGTTGAGAAAGAGTGACTGACACAACAGAGAAGGCTTTGGCACGATCTGATCCAAAGCAGTCAGTCAGTGTGTGTCTCCAGAGAATGGAGACTTATAACCAGCACAGCACACTATCCAAGTGTCATTGAGCAAGACTCTGAACCCCTAATTGCTCCCGATGTGCAGGTTGTATCGGTGCACGAATGTAATGCATAATCTATGTAAAGCGCTTTGGATTAAAGCACTATAAATACACCATTTACATCAGTGGTTCCCAAACCTTTTCTTGTCAAGGACCCCCAAATTGACATTAATTGGCCCGCGGACCCCCATTTGAAAAGATATGCCAGGGACCCCCATAAGAGAACATTTTTACGGCTGTAGCAGTGATTCTTAACCCGTATAATTTCAAGGAACCCCAGCTTGACATGCATTAGTCTACGGCCCCTCATTTAATGGGATTTCTATCCCTGGGACCCCCAATTTATATTGTAAAATCAAAAATGTTAATTTAACTCTGAGAGTCCTGACGGGTCCATTTGGATCCATCTGTACACTCTCTCAGAGTTACATACCCATAAGGGTCCATTCAGTTCCAAACTATAATTTAGCTGGGAACTCCCCCAAGGACCCCTGGGAGTCACCGGACCCCACTTTGGGAACCACTGATTTACATTACAGTAAGAAACTTAGGATGTTTCACTGTTTAGTCATAATTGTAATATCAATAAATCTATCTCTCAAACTCCAAAGTGATGTCTGTGTTTCTACACACTGGCCTTACCACTGAAGCGTGAGCTGAGTCTGTTTCTTCTTGTCTTTGATGATCTGGGTAATGGTCTTCTTCTGGATTATGGCCAGCTCTTTGGAATACTCCAGCAGGTCCTGGTCATCTTCAGAGGACAGAGTCTCATTGCTGTCCTCTGCTTCTGATACACAAGAATGACGACCAGTAGGGAGAATAATTCAACAAAAGAGATATGGCAAATCAATAAAACACAACAGGGAAAGCTGTCAGACAGAATAGAATAGGAAATCCATGCACGATGAAATAAATTGCATGAATTGCATAAAAAAACTAAACAGCAAAAACACTGAAAAACAACAAAAACATAACTATTCCACAATAGCACTTACCGAGATGCAATCCTCAATTATATGATATGAAATGTCAAATTAGGCTAGTTAAGCACAGGCCTTTTTTATCTATTGTGAGGTTGTAATTATGTTTATTGCTTCCTGAGTAGTTATGTAATGTAGTTATGTTCTTGTTATCCATGAACACAATGAAACAAATTCCAAGTTGGTTTTGACAATGCATCCAATACAATGAATCTAGAAAATATAGGACAAGGTGCCTTAAAGGAGAACATAATAGAAAATGTACATACAAAAAAAACCAACTATGGCAAACACAATAAGAACAATTCTAAAGGCCTTGAAGACAGGTGAGCATCAGGGCAGCTGTTATCAGATGGGGAGTTAGTTAAAGGAGTCAAGATAAGGTAAACCAAAAGGTGTCATAACAGAACAGGCCAGAGAAGCATTGTGTATGTTATATGTTGTGTAGCATTGTAATTCCACATCTGCTCTCCACATAACATACCTACAGTATACTACCTATACAAGCAATAGGCTATTTATACTAATTATGATAATGAGTATGATAATACCAATACTACGGTAATACTAAAAATTTCCCAAATGAATGGTATTGCAACGTATGGTTCCAGAAGCTATAGACAGCCTATCACCTGATTTAATTCCAGAATCATCTTCGTCGAAATGTCTCTCTCCACTGAAGTCACTGTGTAATTCCTCTGTTGGCAGGAGTTCCGGAGAGCTGCAGAACTTCTTGGTTGAGGAATGGATAAAAAATGTCCCATCCCTGATTGGACTCTCTGTATTCCGTTTCATTGTCATGTTAAAAAAGGACAAATATTACAAAAAATAAACAAAAAGCGACGAAGAAGAAGCTGTAGAATCTTAACGTTGTTTTACTGTGGAAACACATCAAACTCGTCCCTCACTTATTCAAACAAATTCCCAATCCGCTCCCATCTTCAAAAGAAAAAGTGCTACTTTGTTTTTACACAAAATAATAATAATTTAAAACAAAATATATATAAAATAGGCCTATGTGGGCCTACACGCTTGTGGCCTAGAGATATTCAGACTTACATTTACTGCTTAGCTAAAAGCGTAGAATTAGATCTAAAATGTAGGATATTTTCCCTGCCTTCTGGGCCTCAATAAAGCTGATAAGCAAGTGACTAATAAAGCATAGTGGTCAGTGCTGTGGGAAGGTAGGTCCAATACAGCCAGCGTCACACACTGTGCTTGCCACGGGATGCATTCATCATATTTACAGAAGACGGGGGTTGATGGAGGAGTTGTTAATATTTAACCAGGAAAAACACAGCATCATTTCTCCCAGCCTCTTAGTTTAGACTATGATGTAGCCTGGGCGGGGGGCGACTAAAAGTGTTATAAGAATGTTAAATTGGATAAAAGGTGTTTTCATTATTTATTAAAACCATAGAGTTAGATTTAAAACGTCATAAGAGAAATCATAAGAGATCAACAACCAGACACATGTTAGATGCATTGGCAAATCCTACATAATATTCTCTGGCATTAGAGAATAATTAGGAAAGCCTTAGAAAATGCCATTAGACATGGCATTATTGCATATACCACTTTTAAAGATGACTGATTTAGGCCTACCTTTTAGCATTTTTTTAAATATTATATCACACACAGTAAAAATAAGACAGTAATAATAATAAACAAAATAATCAACACAGTATGCTATATTATAAATAATTTACAAAACAGAGAGACAAAACAAACTGCACTCATATTCATTGGACTTGGACATTCCTTTTAGGTGGTCTATGAAAGGAGTCAATTATTAATATTAATAATTATTTAATATCTTTTCCATATTTAGGATCTATGTAATGTATTTCCCTGGAGTTCCAGGGGGTCCCCAGCTAAATGATAATTAGGAACCAAATGGACCTTATTGGGTATGTAACTCTCAGTTAAATTAACATTGATTTTACAATATAAATTCAGAGATAGAAATGCCATTAAATGGGGGCTATAGTATAGTGGGTATTTTTTGGGGAATAATTACTGCATGCTCTAGGATTATTTTTGTTTATCGTTATTATTGTGAGACACGACAAAAGTCAGTCTCATAACCGAATGAATACCTGTCCAGATAGAACGTATAATATTTATTTTGGTATCCAGTGGATCTTTGCAACAGGTGACACCAGGAAACCACCTCATTATCCTGCTACTCCACACACGGCTGGGTGTAATCATGCTGATGATGTAATGTTGCCGTTCAAGATAACTTCTGCACGGAAAAGAAAGGTAGACACAAAATGTATTTCTGTAAACTTGATCATGAACAAATATACCCCTAGGCCTAGCGAATTGTTTCATGCATAAATATACAATTCGACGAAAAAACTAAACAAACCCAAAAGAATAAATAAGTTTTAAGGCTGATTACTAGTGTTGCGAGTTTGCGACGACCGGAGCCTGCAGACAGACAGCAGCTGAGCAGCACATGGGCATTACTGGACTAATTTTATCTGGCTACATTTATTACATTTACAGATCATTTTTAACTTCGTTTATAATTTGTATTATAGCTAACGCTGTCTTTATAGTATAGTCTGTTACTTTCATAGTTGTGTTGTCGGAAATGTCACTGCAGTCTGCAGAAGATGCATAGCGAAGTCAAAATAATACCATACCGGTTCACAAAGTGGGCCAGGCCCCAGGGGTCCTTGATGGAGTTCCAGGGGGTCCCCAGCTAAATGATATAGTTTGGAATCAAATGGACCCTTATGGGTCTGTAACTCTGAGAGTGTACTCCTTCTGCAATAAAAAGCATTATAATCCGATCCGATCGCCGGGCGGCGGGCACATTGTTTCCAGTTGTTTCACTATTATGCTTTCAACTACCTTAATAGCGACTCTATCGGTTGAGAGGTGTATTGCGCTCTGATACATTATAACTTTTTGAGAAAATTGGCCACCGGTCGGATAAAATGTTTTTTATTGAACAATACGGAAGGCACGGGGGTGAGCACTTTATTTTACTAGACCAGTGGTTCCCAAAGTGGGGTCCAGCCCGTCCAGGGCCCCCAGGGGTAACTTGATAAGAGTTCCAGGGCAGGGGGTACCCAGCTAAATGATAATTAGGAACCAAATGACCAGATCTTAAGATCTGAGAGTGTACAAATGGAACAAAATAGACCCTAAAGGGGCCATTTGAATCCATTTGTACACTCTGAGTTAAATTAACATTGATTTTAAAATATAAATTGGGTTCTCAGAGATAGAAATGACATTAAATGGGGGTCCGTAGACTAATGCATGGTAAACTGGGGGTCCTTAATTAAACGGGTTGAGAGTCACTGCTAGAGCTGTAAAACTCTTCTCTTATGAGGGTCTCTGGCATACCTTCAAATGGGGGTCCACAGGCTAATTAGTGTCAAAAACCACTACTAGACATTACCATTGTAAATGTAGTAGGGTACGCAACAGATTGAAGTTCCGCCATGACACCTGAACCATGGCTAGACTTAAGTGTTAACAGGATGTTGATTTAGACCACATTTTCATGAATTATTAAAATGCCATATGTTCTCTAATATGTTCTTTACTCAAATGAGTGAAATCTTAAGAGATCAACCATTAAGATGTTCTCTAGCATTAGAGAATAATTATGAAAGGCTATAGCCTATACAGTAATACAGCCTTTCATATCTTGACAAATACTATCGCATACAGTATACAGTTCATATAGATTCTACCAAATTGTGGAAGCATTGGCGGACCTGTCTGCATGTTAGACACTGAAAACCAATATAATATTTTTTCTACTGTACTGTTACTGTATGTGCTTCATGCTGTTTCGTATTAATTTTATTCCTCTGTAATACGTATTAATTTTATTCCTCTGTAATATGGATCTCCCTGGGTCTGAAATAAATCATTGATTGATTGATATACCACTTTTAAAGATTTCTTATATTATGTTTAAAAAAAATCTGTATCTAAAGCAATCTCCAGCACAGTAAAAATTATGAGTAAGAATAATAAACAATTGATATACAGTATAACATTATTGACAAAACAAGAGACACACTGTAATAGGCCTACATTGTTTACATCTTATCTAATCTTATACACTCATATTCATTTGGCCCCGTCTTATCGCTGCACAGTTATAATTGTCTTTGTTATGTCTTTGAATGTCTTCACAGACACGACTTATAAGTCGGTGGACTCTCATAACCGTTACCTTGAATGTATATTTTATTTTGGTATCCTGTGGGTCTTTGCAACAGGTGACGGAGTCACGGGACACTCACACAACCTCCTTAACCTCCTGGCTCCACGCCGCTGCACAGCTGGATGTAATCATGCTGATGTAATGCTGTTGAAGAACTTCTGCACGACATAGAAAGGTGGGCAAGTCATAAAATGTATTTAAACGTTGTGAATGAAGTTCGTGAAGGACGAGCGTCATGTGAACCATGGCTGGACCTCTCCTAACCTCGCTTAACCAGGCTGTATACCTCTCGTTCCCACCATACACAAACCTCCGGAGAATAGGTTAATCTGTTAACCCGAAAAGGAATGCTGCCCAGGATAATAACTGTATCTCTGCGTTCTTTTTTTTTGTTGCAAACTGTTAATAAAGTATTCACTCAATTTATAATAATATGCACGTGTGTACTGTGTACGCACTTGTTCATGGAAGATCTTCAATGACTGACAGCCTACCACAGGCCAGTTTAGTTTTTTAGTTTTCTTTTTAATACAACTTAATAAATGTAGGCCATTCTTAAATTAATCACCCCTCACTTTATTGCCCACAAGGGAAATTTGTCTTGGGCTTACACGCCTGCTACATACCAAAACATACAATGCGATAATGCTAATACAGTTGAAGGACACATTTGAAGTGTTTTCTTTTGTCAGGACTAGAGCCTATTATCTCTTGCATGTAAGGAATGCAAATATTAAGACATAAATTCCAGTCCCCCAGGTTTTCCTTCTTGCTGTTGAATTTGTTCTTGTGGCACATGTGGATGAAAGCATTAAATGTTGTTGCTTTGTGTGATTTTATTGTCTAGTATACTTAAATACATTATTTCTTTTCAGAAACCCAAGATTACCAGCTGCTGCCATGTTGTCCAGTTTGAGTTCAGTCCAAAAGTGAGTACAAGAATTTTTACAAGAAAGTTTTTCCTGGCTTGGTCTTTGGCAATGTTTGGTTACCGACCAGCATATCATTTATGCCAGTGGTTCCCAAACTTTTTCATGTCAAGGACCCCCAAATTGACACCAATTAGCCCACGGACCAGGGACCCCCATAAGAGAAGATTGTTACGGCAGTGATTGTGTAACAACACTGTGATTCTCAACCATTTTAATTTCAAGGACCCCCAGTTTGACATGAATTAGTCTACGGACCCCCATTTAATGGTATTTCTATCTCTGGGACATCCATTTATATTTATTTTGTAAAATCAATGTTATTAATTTAACTCGAACTCTACAAATGGAATCAAATGGACCCAGACCCAACTAGAAAAAGTGCCCTTCCGGGCACAGGTCTCCACCAGGTTATCCACAGATCCGTGCAGTTAGAGGTAAAAACACTTTTCGGCCAGTTATAGCGCCACCTTGAGGCTGAGTTGAAATTGTTCATGTGGCATTTCGTCCTCGGCCTAGTGGGAATGTGGGTGCACAATTTCACGGAAATCACGCGATGTGTTCATGATTTGCAGCATTTTGTTTGAAACTGAGCACTCCTGTGAACTTTGGAAGCCAATCTTAACCAATCAGGATGGAGTCTGATAAATCTGAAAGACCCGTTTCGTTGAATGGCTCTAGAGAGACTGTGTACCAATTTGCGTGATGTTTGGACAAAATCTGTAGGTGTACTGTGCAAAAACTTGTTTTGCACAAAGCGGCCTCCTGGTGGCGCTATAACAGGCCGTTCTGGAAAGTTTGGGGCAGAGGTTCATGGTTGGCATCCAGGGAGTGTGTGTGCAAAATATGGCATGGAAAAACTTGTTTTGCACAAAGCGGCCTCCTGGTGGCGCTATAACAGGCCGTTCTGGAAAGTGTGGGGCAGAGGTTCATGGTTGGCATCCAGGGAGTGTGTGTGCAAAATATGGCATCGACCGGGTTAACGGTGGCCGAGATTAGCTGTTCACGGACACACAAACGGACGGACACACAAACGGACGGACACGCGGACGGACGGAGTGCAAAACATACTCTCCCCACATGCCTTCGGCCTGGTGGAGACAATAAGGGTTCATTTGGTTACAAACTATCATTTAGCTGGGGACCCCTGGAATATCTAGTATTTGTCTGTCCATGTCTTGACTACTTGAACAAATTAATGGCAGATGTACAAATGTACACATTTGTACACTCAGTGTACAAATGTTAAATTAACATTGATTTTACAGTATAAATCGGGGGTCCCAGAGATAGAAATGCCATTAAATGGGGGTCTGTAGACTAATATGCATGTCAATGGGGGTCCTTGAAATTAAACTGGTTGAGAATAGAGCCATACAAATCTTCTTATTAATGGGGGTCCCTGGAATATCTTTCCAAAGGGTGGTCCGTGGGCTAATTAGTGTCAATTTGGGGGTCCTTGACATGAAAAAGTTTGGGAACCACTGTTCTAAACGCTTACATACTGTATTAAGAAAATGTGAGGTTAGATGCAAATGTATTTCTGCATCCCTAGTATAGACAAGTCTCACCTATGTATAATTTGGGGTACTTGTATCTACAGCTCTCCGGAGTCAAGTCAATCTGCACCATGCACTCTCTGGCCAGTAGACCTCAAGCTGACACATCTGGCCTGCAAGCCTAACGAAACCCTGATACACTTCCAGGCACAGTACCTAACCGTATGTGAACTGGATTATAACATCCTGCAAGTGGAAATACAAAATACACCAAAGTCAAAGGCTACAGTAAACGTAGAGGACCTTTGCCTAGTAGAAGATGTGATATCAGCCCACTGGCACAGAGGGAGAGTACAGAACATACAGGGAGATGTGTTCGATGTGTTCCTTATTGACCACGGAAATGTGCTGAGTGTGGGCATAGACCACCTGTCCTCCTGCTCGGATGATCTATTCACCCTTCCTCCCAAGATAGTCTGTGGCTTTTTTGCAAACGTGCTTCCCTTTCAAGACCACTGGGATCCTGTACTAGAGAAGTACTTGTTACACCTGGTTGGGACAAGTGTCAGAGGATACATCCATGCCCTCCTGCCCCACAAGATCCTCATACTGGAAGTCCCTGACATTAATAAGGAACTAATTAAGCTGGGTTTTGGGAAGCATGTGGACACAAACACGTTCCTTCTCTTGGTCGAGATCCTTATAGATGTGCAACTCAAACAAAGCATTGAGCCAGTCCCAGATTTGTTGATTGACAAGCCATGTGCACAGCAAATCTGCTTTAAACCTTCTAGCATACAGGGATTTGAAGATATCCAGTCCTTCTGTGGACCTAGACTGAGTGCTGGAACAGTTGTCAAAGTGCGAGTGACTTCTGCAGTGAAGCCTTGGCTTTTTTACTGTCAGGCAAACAACATGACAGCGGATCTACAGGCATTGTCAGAGAAGTTGGCTGTAACCTATGAGTCCAGAAGCATTGATCCAAGTCAGGCACCATCAGCACACCTGGGGCTACTCTGCTCCGTCAAGAAGCACGAGAAGTGGCATAGAGGCTTGGTGCGCTTTCTCCCCGTGCAGTCTCATGTACGAGTGCTATTTGTTGACTATGGATTCTATGAATCTGTCCCAGTTGAGAATATCCACAGTCTGCCTCGTGAATTCCTTTCCATGCCCATAATGGCTTTCCCGTGCTCCCTCTCCTGCTTGAACGAGGCAAATGAAGCCGTAACGGCACGTCAGCTGAGTTTCCTCAAGGAAGGCTTGCTTGGAAGAGTATTGGTCACAGAAATCAAAGGGTTTGATGAAGAGCAGAATCTTTATTCTGTCACTGTGCTAAACACGGAAGAAGATTTGATCACGAGCGAACCAAAGTCAGTCGAACTAAACAATGAACCCGTGTTTGACAGTGATCAAATGTTACCAGAGGGTGGCTATTTGTTCTATGAGTCTTGCATGGCTCGAACCTTGGAGATTGTAGCTCAAACCGAGGAGATACAGGTTGACACTGTATTTGAAGGGTATTTGGAAGCTTCCCAGAACCCGAACGACTTCTCAATTAGAACACAAAGACGCAATCATGATTTTGAAGTGATGATGGAAAATATAGCCGATCACTTCAGTCAAATGAAACTGCCGGATGATGTACTGGAGGATCCTGAGATAGGTGCATACTGCTTTGCAATGTATGAGAAGGACATGCATTTCTACAGAGCTATAGTGATCGACATTCTTGAACATGGAGCTGAGGTGCTTTTCATTGATTTTGGGAACATTGAGAAAGTGCCTGACATACTGATAAAAAAGATTCCAGAGAGATTTGCTAGAGAACCAGCATTTGCCATCAGATGTGGTCTCGTCAATGTCATTCCTAAGGATGAAGTGTGGACCCAGCCCACTGTAGAAGTCTTCAGACGAGCTGTGACAAATAAAGCTCTGCAAGTTCAGGTTGTCCACATGAGAAAGAACAAGCTTATCGTTAATCTCCATGAGAAGGGACATGAAAACGGTGTCAGTATCAGTGAACTTCTCATCTCTTCAGAGAATGCAGACTACTGCAGAAGCACTCCTTTGGAATCTAACATGGAGACTGAAACAACGGAAGGAAAAAAGACAAACCAGTTGCATAGTTTGACCCAAACAAATACCTTGAACAAGAACACCAGACAGTGTGAGCAGAAGCAAGATGACTGGGAGGCTGAGGAAGTCAACACAGCAGTTCCACTGAAAAACGGCACTCCAGCAACTCTGATGACGCAAACTCCAGCAGCATTCAAACCATGTACGTTTAAGCCTGGTTCTGACTTTGCCGTCTGTTGCTCTCACATAAACTCTCCGTCAGATTTCTGGTGCCAACTGCTGGACAAGGTTCCCGACTTGGACAAGCTGATGAATGAGATGCAGCAGTGTTACGAATTTCAAACAATTCCGGTCCAGCAACAATGTTGTGTTGCCAAGTCACCCGATGATGGGAGATGGTACAGGGCCTGGATTGCAAGAAAGCAGGGTAACGTTGCCAAAGTGGTTCTCGTCGACTATGGCAAGACTATCCAGGTTAAGGAGAGCAGTCTGCAGACGATTCTACCACAGCACCTTGAACTGGAATCCCAGGCTTTCAGGTGCAGCCTATACAATCTGATTGAACCCATTGACTCTAAGAGCTTCGGTGTTTGGAGCATAGCGGCGTGCAACTCACTGAAGAACTTTGTGCAAGTCAACACTGATCACCTAAGATGTGAAATTGTCTCTCTCCTGATGGTTTTAAACAATGGGCTGTGCAATGTTGTAGACTTCTACAATGCTCAGACTAAACTGAGCATAACAAAGAGTTTTGTGGAACAGGGCCTGGCGAGAGAAGTGAAAATCTCAACTATGGATCCGTCGTCTGTATGTCCCGTTTCATTCACCTACTCATCATTGAAGCTCCGTGCTGGGAGTGAGGAACTAGTCTACGTCACTCATGTGGACAGTCCATGGGAGATTTACTGCCAACTTGACAAAAACACTGAAGAGATTGAAGGAATTCTAGAGATGGCGGAAACTGATGCATTGACGCAAAACGAAGAGTCTCCAGGCAAATTGTACATGGCCAAATACTTTGATGGAAAATTGTACAGGTGTGTAGTACAGCCTGGTCAGTCACCACTGCATCACACAGTTTTCTTTGTCGACTTTGGAAATACGCACATAACTGAAAAGATCAATGTCAGGCCTATACCAAGAAATTCAAATGCATTGCTCTACTCACCTATGCAAGCTGTGAAATGCAGCCTCGCCCATATTCAAAAAGGAGAGATGTATGCAGATGTAAAGCAATGGTTTGAGGAAACTATACTCAACAAGCCACTGAGAGCTGTTGTAGGTGGAAGGAGTGAAGATGGGTCATTTATCGTTGAGCTGTTCGATGGTGATCTACACATAAACAAGAAGGTGAAAGAGTTGATCGCCAGTGTGACACCTAAACCAGAGATGCCTGTGAGCACAGACAATACAGACAAGACGCCTAGAGCCAATAAAAGAAAGGACTTAAAAACAGCAGACAATAAGCATCATTGCGAACAGCATAAGAGGCCATGTGCCTCTAGACAGTCTGATGTCCAGAGCACATGCAACAAGGGAAAAGAAAAGCAGGGTGACGCAAGCGCATCAGAGCGGAAACCATGCAATGCCGAAATGCCTAAATGCCTAAAGAATTTAAAGAAAACACGTCACAGGAACAAAGAAAAACAGAGCAGTGTTCCAATGCAATCCAAGCCAAAGGAGAAAGAACAGAACCAAAAGAAGCAATGTGATAGAGACATTACACCAGAACAGCAGCAATGCCAAGACATGCCTACATGCAATACATCTGAACAGCAACCATGCCAAGCCGAAATGTCTACATGCATTTCACCAGAACAGCAACCACGCCAAGGAGAGATGCCTACATGCATTTCACCAGAACAGCAACCATGCCAAGAGAAAATGCATAACCTTTCCAATCTACCCGACAAAGTGGCAGTGGGCTTAAGGGCTCTGTGTTATGTCTCCCACATTGACGCAGTCGACAGCTTTTTCCTCCAGGTGCAAGAGGATGAACCGGCTCTCCTAAAGTTTGGTGACTACCTAAACTCTGATGCAGTCAGAGACTCACTGAAAGCCGTGTCAGTAGATTTGACACTAAATGACCTTATTCTGGCAGAGTACGAAGAGGATGGTGCTTTGTACCGTGCTGTTGTTAAGGACTACGGAACAAGTAGTCGTGTTAAAGTTCAGTTTGTGGACTATGGCAACTCTGCAGAAGTGGCAAAGGAGAAGATCTACTACATGACAGCAGACTCTCTGTCTCAGCCTAGATTCAGCATAGCATGTTCCCTAGTAGATCAATCCACCTATGACTCTGATTCTGATGCCTCTTTCACAGAGGATGTGATGGGAAAACCTCTCATGGTTGATTTTGTTGGTCGGTTTGGTGCTCAGTGGGAAGTTGAATTTGAGATTAGTGATGGAAAACCTCATCCAGTTGCACTTGAAGCAACTGCTGATAAAGAGATTGATCTGGAAATGGACACCCCTGCTGTCTCCATGAATTCAGTTCAAATGGAAATACACACAGGCTGTGACCAAAGCTCATTCACCGTTGAACAGGAAACGATTCAGTCAAGAACTGAATCTGACAAAGTAATGCTGCCCGCCGAAGGTGAGAAACCGGTGCTGGAGTCTCAACATGCAAAACAATCAGCTGAGCATGATTTAGACACCTACAACCAGAATCCCAGTCAAAAACAGACCACAAACACACATGATCCTGAGAGTGCTGCAAAGGCAAATATGACCACTGAATCATCTGTTGAAGCTGAGGAAGATATTGCACATCTGATTAATCAACCCAGAGAGACAGAAGATGTAACAATTCTATCTGTCCTTCCTAATGGCGAGTTTTGCGTGAGATTAATTAAGACGGCTGACATGTTCACTTCATTGGAAAGACGCATAGCTGAAAGTCTACAGAAGTGTGGCGTGGTAGCCGAGGGGAATATCAAAAAAGGACTCTGTTGCTTATTGAGCACAGACGGGGACAGCCAGTGGTACAGAGGAACTGTTCAGCATGTGAACCAGGGCATGTGTTCAGTGTACCTTATGGACCACGGAATTACAGAAGATGTCACTTTCGGTTCCCTCAGAGAGTTGGATGATGACCTTGCACAAATCCCCGGCCTGGCAGTGAGGTGTAAATTGAGCAGCCTCGTTCTCCCAATGGAAACACTCAAAGCGATGAGAGGCAAGGTTCTAAAGTTGGTGTTTGCGTCCTACTCTGAAGATGATAACCTTTGGAAGGTTGAAATTGTCATGAATGAATTATTCTTTCAGCAGATATTGGGAATAAGCTCCCAGCAACATACTGAAGAAGAGATGAGTCCTCCCATGGAAAAAAGAGCAGATAAAGAATCCATCGTAGACCCTGGCCCCGCTCAGCAACTGATCTTTGCCCCTATCGATTTAAACCAGGTATACTGTGGCTTTGCTGCTGCAGTTACAACCCCCTTTCAGTTCAGCGTGGTCCTAGAGGACTCGCAGCTCACCATGGACACAGTGTCTGCCATTCTAGACGACCTCGCTGAGGAGACCTCCCCTCTTCCCGAGGCCCACCTCGTACCGGGCTCCTGCTGCCTGGCGAGATCGGACGACAAGTGGTGCAGAGCCGAAGTCACAAGTGCCGACGCCACGGTTGTCGCAAACCTAGTGGATTATGGCCACTGCACGATCATGGCATATGAAGACCGTAGCGAGCTGAAGAGACTTCCGGAGAAACTAACGAGACTACCGAAGGTGACCTACCCATGTGTCCTGAGTGGAGTGGAACCGGTTGGAGTGGGGAGGCAGTGGACCGACGAGGCGCTGGTGTTCTTCCTGGAGTGCTTGTACCAGAATGACCTCCAGATTCTCTTCAGGGCGTTTGTGCCAGAGACACACTGGGAGGTGGACGTCCTGACAGAAGGCGTCCATGTTGCCAAGAAGCTGGTTGATGCTGGACATGCTTCCTACATAGATGTGATGCTGAGAGAGAGGTACAACATTATTCTCTTGTTTGTCAAGTTTATTATGCTTTTATATTGTGCATGGCATATTTCATTACTTAGAAAGTGAAGCATTTTAGGATACACTTTTACTTTCCTGCACATTAACCCCTTTTGGTGTTAAAAAATAGCAGAACTACAAGCTCGTGGCGCGCTACGAGCTTGTAGGTCTGCTATTTTTGAAAACTCGAAGAACGACTGACATAGAAACATAGCTTTTTCAGAAAACTGTCAGGATGTAGAAGACAATTTTTTTATCTGATCTCAGGTCAAAATGGGTTAAACTGCAGTCACAAGCTGCAGAAACACATGAACAGTATTTGTAGTGGAAGCATTTCCCAATTTCTTTGCACTACTGAAGTATCCTAACTCTGGTATCATGACATCACACAGGTTCCAAGAACAGAGTGCCTATACAGTCCCTCCTCAGAGTGCCACGGTCAGTCCCTCCTCACAGCACCGTGGTCTGGTAGAGGCGGACGATGGAATCACCGGACGAGGAACGCCAGAGGACCACAATCTAACCTCTGCAACTAAATGTATGTTGAGTTTTAATGTTAGTTCTGGACTACGGTGATGTCATTTATAGAAATGCTGCCCTTACCACTCTTCTACCCCTAGTTACAGTTTATCACTCGGCATTAAGATTTATCACAGGTGAAAATTACAGCACTCACCATTGCACCCTTTATAATAAAGTCTCTTCCCTCTCTGAGAGGAGAACCAGGCACTGGCACCAGTTCATCTTTAAAGCCATTGATGGAAAGCTACCATCGTACATCACGTTGCTATTAAAATGGAAAATAAATACTCGCCAGACCCGTTCAAGTGAATGGCTTAAACTAGAGGTCCCATCCGTACAGCAAACATTTGCTTTACAGCAAACATTGAAAATTAATACCCCAATATCTTATGGTCAATTTAATAACCTGCTTTTGAACCTCCCTACATCAATATGTAACTGTTTTTAACTTAAGTTTTGTCTCATTGTCTATATAATATGTCTATGCCTTACATGAAGATGTGTTTAGTGTTTTATACCTGCATGTCTTAAATTGTTTTATATACTGTATGTGTAATTTCGTCAGCATTGAAAATGAGGGAGAACCTCAATTGCTCTTTCGAGAATAAATAAAGGTTTCAATCAATATGCATGCCTTTTATAGTTGCAGTAAACTAATAGCAGTAGTCATTGTTACGCATTGAGGGCCTGGGCTGAAGATTAGAAAGAAGACTCATGAGCAAGTTACTGATTCTAACTTTTCTTCCCCTCTAAAAGGTGTCCTGATGTGAAGCTGCTGTAGGTCGGTGCCCTGTACCAAGGGGACTCGTGAAGAAGCTTCAGGAGGACATTGTACATATTTCTTTGTGATAGTCATTTGTGTGAATGTATATCTCATCTCATATTTTACTTAGTTATCAGTAGTACAATTCTTTTAATTTGTTTTTATTAGCACATTCTTGTAGCTGTTAAAGTATTTTCACTTTCACTTATTTTTGCATTGCAATTGAGAAATATGAAGAACATATTATTTTTGAAGTTGTACTACGTTTTGGATTAATATGCTACTGTAAATGTAGACCTTTGGCTGTGTTAAGTCAATTTTTAGAGACTACATAACTTGTGTAGTCTTGTGTTGAATACAAAGTAATTTGAAAACGGATGTCTGTTATTCTTACCATTTTCACCAAGCACATTTCCAGACACCTTGATTCAGTCAGTCAATCAAAAAGGACTTAAAGCTGCAATTGGGAACCTAATTATAACCGATTTGTATGGTAGTATGTATGCAATATTACTAGCACATATGCAGTGGTCCCGACATTTCTGGTTAAAAAGAAAATCCTTTTTTTAGTGGTCTCGTAAAATATTTAGGATTTGTTTTATTTTCATGAGCTGTATGCCATAATCAAGATAAAAAGTTTTAAATATTTCACTTTATGCACAATGAATTGAGATGTATATGAAAGGTTCACCTTTTTAATTATATTACGGAAGAAAATGAACTATTGCACAATATTAATTATTTTTGAGAAGGAGCTGTACAGTAACTAGAAGAAAATATTCTAATTTATCTGATCGTCCTGTGGTGCAGGATATTTATGCCATTGCTTTGTCAAGAGAAGGTTCACCATTCAACAGATACCTTAACTTATCCCATTAGAACATTGCATGTACATCTGCTATCTTTTGAATAATCTTAATCTTAATGTAGAATGTTCTAAAGTCTCTTCTGGGGCGTGCGTCCCTGGCACCAAACATTTTCAGATGGGCGGTCTGCGGCCAAATGTCAAGTTTGGGTTAACTTGGAACAAAGTACTGATTTAGAAGGGATTTGTAGAATCGACATCAGGTCTTTAATGGGTTAAGCCATGAATGACTTTGAGCACAGGGAGGGAAGCTCACATTGCCTGTGATTAAGTTCATGACTGTGTACCACTGTACCATAACATCAGAAGTGGGATTTGAACCCATACCTCCAGGGGAGACTGACCTGAATGTGGCAACGAACACTGTTAAGAGCAGATAAACTGCACTTAGTAATACTAATCTAACATTGAACATAGTACAATAGTAGGTTTAGGTTACATTTTCAGGTAGGTGACATTTCAGCCAATCATTTATCATGACAATGCAATTTTGTCTGCTCATTTCTTACAATTCCACTTGTTTAATCTGTATCCTGACAGAGTTCTCTATCCTGGTTGGATAAAATTGGTATTTATGTTTATAAAAAGTTGGAGTAACATGGAGACTCCTGTTACTGAACAAACACTATAGCAATGAGTACTATCACAATAGAGCCTTTTAACACTTATTTTAACCAAATAAAATCACTTGCCCTACCTTTAAATATCAGTTGCATTAGGTCGTCAGAAGTGAACCCCCACCTATGAGTGAACCCCATAAACTGCTTGGATGACTTGGTTCTAAAATTGATAGTTGACTAGTATTTTACTCAACAGCACCCCATTGTGGCTGACACGAGGACCTACAGTCCCAATGCAACTGAACATATTAAAATACAATAGATGGATGTTCAATGTTAGATTATTATTAAGTGCCCATCATTCATTGTTCAAGTTATTGTTCAACCCTAGAATAGCTTTTTGAGAACTTTGGTCAGTCATACAATTAAAACACCCATTGGTATTTTCAGCCAAGTGGTCACATATAGGCTGTGGCCTGACAGCGTGCCGCGTGTTCGAGTCCCATTCATGACGATCTTTGCTGCGTGTCTCTCCCCTTCTCTCTCTCCCTCTTTCCTGTCTGTCACTTGATACTATCAATAAAGGCAGAAAAGCCATTTAAAAAATAAAAGACTGTACTGTAGTCCGGGTAGCTCAGTCGGTATATAGAGTTCTCGCCTTTCCACCGCAAGGTTCGATCCCGAGCACGGCCTGGCTGTAGTCGGTGTATGGCGAGGAGTACAGCCAACTGGGCGTATGGCGAGGAGCACGGCCAACTGGGCGTATGGCGAGGAGCACGGCCAACTGGGCGTATGGCGAGGAGCACGGCCAACTGGGCGTATGGCGAGGAGCACGGCCAACTGGGCGTATGGCGAGGAGCACGGCCAACTGGGCGTATGGCGAGGAGCACGGCCAACTGGGCGTATGGCGAGGAGTACGACCACCTAACTCGGCGTATGGCGAGGAGCACGGCCAACTCTGCGGGGATATAGACTCCTGCACCCTGGCTGATAGACAATAAGCCTCTCTGACTGACTTAGAAAAGACCACAGTTCCAGCCTGCACTGTTGAAAAATCTGTGTTTATTAATGATTTACAAAAGGCTAAACATGGAACCATTTAATTGATTCAGTTTATTTTGAAACCTAGAAAGGAGGCTGTGGGGGTAAGTGGGGACATTATGGTCTGTAGTGTTGATTCACGCTCTCTCACACACTCACACACACACACACACACACACACACACACACACACACACACGCTAAACATCCTTAAAAGCAGTAAACAGGATCTTATGTCTATAAACACTGTTGCTTATGGATGCAGAATCAGTTAACAGTCTCCGTTCCGCTTTCTCAACAAAATCATATTTACACACACACAAAGTCACTCAACAGAATGGCAGAAAATCTGTATATTTCAAATGTATTTCTTTGCTATGGTGGGAAGGTCCAAGGATTGATCTGGTGGTTGCGTTTTTAAATGAAGTTGTTTAATAAAATACAGTTTACCATAGAACAAGAGCTCCCAAAATGTCCATGTCTCATCACTGATCACTGGTAGAGTTAAAAACAAAATTGTGCAAGATATATATATTTGTTACACAACGTTTTAAATAAATACCTGTGATGCAAACAAGGACTATTTTTAATTAATTATTATTTTTCAGAGATGACGTTTCTATTCCCCGCTTTATCATGGCAAAGAATGTAGTGTACGATCAGTCACAGAATATTTTCCACACAGCTCTGCAAAATGACCTCAATTTCAAACAAAGAAAAATCCAATAGTAAAAAATAAAGTATCTTCAGAGGAGGGATGGAAGAAACATTTAAAACTATACCTGGTGAAACAGGGAGAACGGATGAAGGAAGGAAGGGGGAGTTCGCTATGTCACGTCTCCCCGTTTTAGTGACGCTGTAGGAAAATAGCCCCACTGGAACAGAACTGTTTGCCTGGTGATTGGTGACACTCAATGTTATTTAGTGCTGCTTGTTTGTTGCCACGTTATTTTCAGATCATTTTCATGTTGAGTGGCACAAATGTACGTGAGCGTGTCGACTTTGTACAGTAGTAAGGAGAAGAGTTCTGGCATCTGATATTTACAGTCTTCTTGTGCACTTTTTAAAGAACCTCCTATATATAATAAGACCCAGTGAATTCTAGTGTAGTGTAGAACATAAGGGAAAGTCATAGAACCTTCCAGAGTGAATCGGAAACAAAGAAAAATAAGCAATATTTAAGAAAAAACACATGCTCACCACTCGGTACGGAATGAAATCACACAGTGTATGGCAAACATGTTCACTCACCGAGTATCAGAATTAATACAAAAAAAGAAAGAAAGAAAGAAAAAAAGATTGGTCTCAATTCTCAATCCTGGGCAATTTATTTCTTCAAGAAATTAAAAGTGAGAAAGTATGTAATGCAGAAAAACAGCATAAAATAACATAAAATTGTTAATATTACAGTCAGCTATTTAAAAAAAAATTAAAAAAAAGGAAAAAAAAGGGTTTTAATCCCTAACCCAAGAACCACTTTACAAACAAAAATATATCCCCCTTCGTCATAGTGATTTCGCAACGTTTTCTATAATTAAAACATTTTTACAGTGATTTACCATAATATATCTTTGATAGATTTTAATGAAATAAAAAAAGAGATGTATGCCAGAAATGTCTCGCCTATTGCAACGATACAACTATGTCGTACATGAATGGTCCAATTAAAAAAAACGGGGAGAGGGAGCAAGAGAAAAATGGGCTAAAAACAATGGAGAGGAGACGCTGGTGTGAAGGCGGTCTCTCTCCCCTTTCATCTGCCAGGTAGGAACCAGAACCAGAACCAAGGTTGTCCCACAAACATCTAAAGACCATTCTCTTTGTTCTAATGAGGAACAGGCAGAAGAAGTCTTGAGATGGTTGTGGGGAAGCGAGGCGGAGTTGGCTGGGTGAAACAGGTACTGGTTTGGTGCCAGGAAAGGGGTAGTTCTCTCAGGGTGGAGTCGTTGCAGTTGGGGGGGTGAGACTAAGGCGGTGTTCTGAAGTCTACTACTTTGTGTTAAGTTCATTCTCCAGCTCCATGAGCTTGCGGGAGGCCTTGACCTTGTTGGACACCTCCTTCCCCTGGGAGAAGAGGCGCTGGCGTTCCTTAAACGTGAGGCTCTCGCCGGGGACTGAGTTTTCCTGCTCCTGGCTGCTTGGGAGGAGGAGGAGGTGGAGTTAGGAAGGGAAGGAACGTTGGATGAGAGGACTACTCATGGAAATGACACACAAACACACGACACTTAGACATCCACGTCCACCACTCTTATAACGTAAGACTCACCCATAACGTTTCTCAAACTCGAAGTAACACAAACTAATTTCCAAGAGTGGATTATCCCCCTGTGTGTGGTTCCAATCATGCACATTTGGATAATTAAACATCATAAAGTCACCAGAAATACAAGAGAGTGATTTTATACCATGGCCACAGAGAATACTTGAGATGATACTCACTTAAAGGCTGCCTTACAGTAGAGTGATAGAATTTTATATTTAAGACTGTTGTAACAGAGTCAAATGAACAACACATTCTTCTACCAGTTTGGTCTACATATCCACATTATGAATAATTGTTTTCCTGCATGTACATATACAGGTATCTTCTGAAAACAGCAATAAGTCATCCCGAAAAATGTTTTGGGATGTTTTTTATTGTGTCAATATCATATCGGCCCATCCCCAGAGGAAACCGGGTCGTACAGAATTAGCCTTCAAGTCACAGCATAATATAATTAGGGAGAGAGAGGGCAGCTCACCCTTTCGTCCACTTGTCTCGCGGGTCCTTGTAGACCTCCCCTGATCCTACAACTCCTGCTGTGTTTCCAGTGTATGAGTTAAATCCTGTCCACGTGTTGGAGGAGCCAGGTCCACGTGTTGGAGGAGCCAGGTCCACGTGTTGGAGGAGCAGGTTACACGCAGGAGACAAAGAGCAAAACATTAATGAGCAAGGTGCACCCGACGCCAGTGACACAGACGGCTAGAATATCTGGCGGACAAGCTGCTGGGTTATGAATCTGCAGTAATCCTATTGTACAACTGCAGCGTTGGGATTTGGGTCTTCGATTTGAAGACAACTAGAAATGTGACATTTGATAACTATAGTTGTAAGAGGGTGTGTGTAGCCTAGCCAGGATGCACGATTGCATGACCCTAGAAGAAAAGTCAAATCAAAGAACCGTCAGCCATGGGGCTAAAATATAAAATGGGTTTTGTTTGAGATGATGTTGGTGTACAATCTTCTACCCAGCAGTTTGTCCCGTTCACGTTCTGTATATATCACCAGGTTTCCCCACAGACCAGATCAAGCAGGAGTGCTAGAGAAGCGTTAGGCAGAGTGAAAGAGAGTGCTAGGGCTGTCACTACACCGGAGCGACAGGCAGAGAGAGTGAAAGAGAGTGCTAGGGCTGTCACTACACTGGAGCGACAGGCAGAGAGAGTGAAAGAGAGTGCTAGGGCTGTCACTACACCGGAGCGACAGGCAGAGAGATAAAAGACATCATGTTAGAAAGTTAAAAGCATTTCAAAGCCGGTATGAAGCAGCCGCATGGTCTGTGGTAGTGTTGTTGTCGGGGCTCTGGGGTCGAGAGTCATCCATAAGGTCATAGTTCCAGTGCTGAGAGAGATGCTATTTTATTATTATTTATGTTTTGTACATCACAAAGGAACCCAATTTTAAATTAAAGTTGCCCGTCAAGAGGGCATTTGCATATAAAGCAGAACTAGACCGTTTAATCAGAGCCAGACGGTATCGTGAGAAACGTCTGATTCTGCTGGACTGAGGAGAAGTACTGGACTCATAGATGACCTCGACCTTATGACCCCCGCTTGAAGAAAATGTTAATTGGTCGTCTCGGGTCGTCCACCGTGTCTTTTCCTCGGCCTAAAGACCCACTGTACCAAAAACTCCAGACTGGGTCAGGTTCAGAGCGGAAAACCAGTAAGTATATGGCCTGGCGCATGTGATCGTGTGAACCATGGGACAAGCCAGGGTTATGATATCAATCCTCAACTGGTCGTCTTCCAAGAAACACAACCAGAGGCCAAATGCATGCAGATTTTTGTAATGTTTTTTTTTTCCATTCTTTGTACTAGTTTTGGAGGGACTGGAGAGGGGTAGGCTTTGGTGGAATTCAGACACAAGACACAGTGACTCAGTCCAGGGGGTGTGTGTGTGTGTGTGTGTGTGTGTGTGTGTGTGTGTGTGTGTGTGTGAGTGAACCAAGACGGATTGATTCTGCTGGCAGCGTCTAGGATTTCGGAAAAGCAAACAGTCTTCTTATGGCTTTTCTTTTTTGGTTTGTAAGTGTAGTTTGGGACGAGCCCAAGGTAGGGTCCCGCTCGAGATGAAACCACACAAACACAAACTGGGCGAGAATAAAGTAACCCTTAGAGGAACCTCCATCCTTTATGGGCCGATGTAAGCTTATACCACTGGCTACGGCGCGCCATGGACATTCTTCACATTTCACAAAGAAGTTAGCCAAAGGTCTTATTGGGTTAAAGCCCGTGGATACATTTTAATCTCATTATTTCTCATCACTTGCAAATCAATCTTGGCTACTTATAAAATGTGGGGCGGATGTTCATGCGATGAATGGAGGGGAACGAACAGACTTGTTGCATTGCCATATCCTAGTCTGGCCGGCCAACAGAATCATCCGTCTGGAACGCACTGAAGGTCATTGGCCAGGGAAGGCAGAGGCTCAGGTGCTGATTGGGTGACCCCGAGCCCCTGCAATGCCCTGTGGGAATTGTAGTATGTTTAGTGAAGCTGGTGCATTAGACAGCATCACAGCTAGAGCCAGACAGACAGACGGCATCTGATAGACATTCAAACCAGCCAAAATGTAGACAGACAGACAAGACAGACAGACAGACAAGCAGGCAAGGCTGGAGAAGAAGGAACACTTGGCAAACAGTGGGATAGGTTGACATAGAACAACGACATTAAATACTAATGAAAGAAAGAGAATATAAGCTGGGGAGCATCGTGGTCAAAGCAAAGCGCAGGCAGTAAAAAGCAATGGACTTTCAGCTGATTATTTGGGAGTGAGATCCTGAGCAGCCATAGTGCAGTGGGAGTGGAATGGAGTGTGTGCCTCTGTGTGGTACTGAGATACCAGAGACAGAATGTCAGAGTGAGACGTGCACCGTTTAGTTTAGTCAGGTAGGTGTTTTCTCTGGGAGAAGGGGGTGGGTGTGGGTGGGGTGGGGTAGGAGGGAAGCGGGGTGTGTGGGGGGAGGGGGGTGGGTTAGTGGGGTGGTGTTCCTTTAAAATTGAGGAACCCAACACAAGGATTCCAATAAGGTCCAGGTAGTGCAGTTATTGTTGATTTGCACTGGTTTGAAAAAGGTGTGCGTTTGTGTATGAGAAGGCGTTCCATGCAGGGAGCCGTTCCCTGGGACTTAGGAATTGGTTCATTGAAGACTGTGTTGCATTTCGGGCACCGCTCCGTCTGTGGCTATTCAAAGGACTTTGGGTTTCTTCTGGTTCAGGTCAAAGAGGTCTAAGATCTGATTAATGTAAACTCTGGACTCTGGGGCTTAGGAATCGCATTAAAAATGTATTCAAGTCTAAGTTATGCTGATGAAAAGTAAAGTTTACCAGTAGTGTATCTTGGCATGAGCATGTCTGAGATTACTTAAAGCAAAGAAAACAGCCAATCTAAATAAGTTAGATTTACTTTGAGGCACATTGCACTTGATCCCGTAAGAAATCCTGCCCTCGAGGGCCTTTTGACTTTAAATAGGTGATGCTATCACTGCATAAAATATGGCCTAGGCCTCAAGACATTAGTCCTGGTTTTCTTTGGCCTTTCCAGTAAAATGCTATGTATTCCTACTACCAGCAGGGGTCACTGTGTGATTTGGATAATTTTTGTAATAATTTTGTACAAATGAACCACACAAGTTAAAGCTGCTATAAGCAATACTATGTAACATTTGTAATGACCTTTTTATTTTTTTAATTGGTGTTCAGACAGCCAGCAATGGGTAAAACGCTTCACAAAAAAAATGTAGTCTCTGTGACACATCTAGGGGCCGCAATCTGCATTAGAAGCTTTGTCATTGGTCGATTTGCCTGTCTACTTCCTGATTGGTTAGTCATTTTGACCAGGGTTTTATTTTTTCCGACCAATGACAAATCTTCTAGGAACAGATTGTGGCCCCTAGATGTGTCACAGAGAATAATTCTTTTTGGGAGCGTTTTACTCATTGCTGGCTGTCTGAATACCAAAAACAAAGTCATTAAAATGTTGACATATTATTGCTTATAGCAGCTTTAATCTAACAAGTCCACAAGTCTTCTGAACAACCAGAGACAGAGCAGAAAACGCCTCACTCAACAGATCTGTTCTCAGTGGGTGTGTCTGCACTGGAGATGTGTGTGCCTAATGCGTGTAGAAATGAGCGTTGATCCTTGATTGGCTGAGTGGGGGTGATTGATGGGTGTGTAAAGCCAATGGCGTGTCTTCTTCCAGAAGGCCAACGCTGCTAAAAGCCAACGAGAGGGGCGGGGCATGATGACACCGCAGAAGCAACCAACCAATCAACACACAGAGCAAGGCGAGAGAGAGTGACAACACCAACAGTACTATGATTGGCTCTCTGACGAGGTCTCTATCGGTTGGTAGTGAACAGCGGCGAGGGGGGAGGAGGGGGGGCAGGTAGGTTTATTGATTATCAATTGCTTTTACTGTCCGCCAGTCGTGACTGATTGCACTGATTGGAGGAAGGTGAGGAGGGAAATTCACTCGGGGAGGACAGGGGGAGAGAAGAGAGTCCGAAAAATAACATGAATGAAATACAAAACAAAACAAACAAACAAAAAAAACAGAAATGGAATCTGATTCAACTCGAGGAGAGGGAGTGAACAATGTTCCACACATAAAAAAACAAGAGAGACAAAACGGATGGAAGTTGTCGAATTTACGACGTGGATTGGCTAGCTATACGGAACGGAGCGGGTGAATTTGGACAAACACAAAGAAGAAGAAATAAGACTACAACGGGGTGGGGAAAAAATGGAAGGGCAGAATGCCTCTCTACTGTGAAGAATAGATCAAAAAGGGACACAAATTAACACCAAATTAACACTAAAACCAAAGAAGGCGTGACGATAGTGAAGTGAAGTGAGTGAATGAGAGGGGAGGTATGGAGGGCATCGTAGGGGAGCCTGTCTCCTCTCTCCTCTCTCTGGCTCTACCTTTGTAGCCGGCCGAGGCCATGTAGCAGGGTTTGGCGGGAGGGGGAGGGGCGTGGCCTGTACTGTTGGCGTTGTTGCTGCCCGGCGGCTGGAATGAGGCCGACAGGAAGATGCCGTCAGACATGGGGCGGGGCTTGCGCGCTGTGGGCGGCGGCGGCCGGCGCTTGACGTGATTGGGCATGGCGGCCTCGGGGAGGTCGCCGTACGACTTCCGGGTGGCCGACGCCTTAGCCTGACCTGAGAGGCCGCCGCCGCTGCCGGTGGAGGGCTCCTCCCCTTCCTCCTCCTCGTCCTCCTCCTCGCCCGTGTAGGAGACGAACTTGGCCGTGTAGAGCGTGTCGGGCGAGGCGACCTGCGCTTTGAGGTAGGAGGAGGTGTTTCTCTGCGGCGGGGGCGGGGGGGTGTTAGTGGACAGGGGGGGTGGTGCAGGGTGGTTGGGGGTGGGTGGCGTCGGTGAGGCGGGGGGCTGGTAGTCCCGGGGCAGGGGCGGCCGGTACAGACCGGCGGCTGGCTCGTCGGGGGTCAGCAACTTCCTCTCGGCCTCGTCGTGGCGCTGGTGGCGCGCCGCCTCCAGGCGCGAGTAGTACTCCTGTTCCTGTCTTCTCTACGGGGGAGGGGAGAACCGGTTAGTGGTCATTGACCTCCTCCCTCACACCACGGTAAGGGGGCTGACCTTCATTGGCTACATCAGATAGAGGATGCTACAGTACCAGAGTACCTCTCTAGTCTACAGGGAGTTACAGTACCCGAGTACCTCTCTAGTCTACAGGGAGTTACAGTACCCGAGTACCTCTCTAGTCTACAGGGAGTTGCCCCTTCCAAGTACCTCTCTAGTCTACAGGGAGTTGCCCCTTCCTAATCTCTGCACCGTATCCTGCACCATGTTCCACCCTTTCCCTCAGCACAAGTTTCCGCGGAAGTGTTACAGTGTATTATGTCTCAATGTAAATGCCAGAGAAAGGCTATGTTATGCTTGCATTCATGTGTATTCGCCTGTGCACCTCTCTCTGTGTGTGTGTGTGTGTGTGTGTGTGTGTGTGTGTGTGCGCGCGTCTGAGAGAGAACACCCAGAAGCAAGCTGGTGGGGATCTTAGGGACCGCCGAATGGTCTTTGTTTCACAACCAATCCCCCACTCTGCTGTGAAGTGGTTTGGCAGCTCTGAGGTCTGCCTACATTCACATCGTATGGTCTCACACACGCATGCAGGCCTAGACCGGCGGTATTTCTCTGGCTCCACACACACACACACACACACTCTGGGTTCTGGGAGGCCTTCATGGCTCTCTGGGTTTTGGGGGTCCTGGAGAGCAGCCAGCCGGTCCCCCCAGACAGAGTGGAGAGAGAGACTGCTGCATATGGGCTGGCCTGGAGTCAGCCAGCCGGTCCCCCCAGACAGAGTGGAGAGAGAGACTGCTGCATATGGGCTGGCCTGGAGTCAGCCAGCCGGTCCCCCCAGACAGAGTGGAGAGAGAGAGAGACTGCTGCATATGGGCTGGCCTGGAGTCTGGGTTGACCTACGGTAGGTGGGGTTAGTTTAGTATGTGGGACCGGGGGTTGATGATGATGTAAGGGTTGGCTGAGGACGGAGTCAGATTCTCCCTGTGTGTGTGTGTGTGTGTGTGTGTGTGTGTGTGTGTGTGTGTGTGTGTGTGTGTGTATGTGTGTGTGTGTGTGCGTATTCTGGTATGAACTTAATAATGAAAGCGGAAGGGATGAGGGGGGAAGGGTGGGCGGCATTCCCAAATATAATCGGAAGCAATGCCGAAATGGAATGGTTGGAACAAAAATAAATCAACGAATAAATATGAAACTAGAACTGCTTCCCCACAACAACAAAACAAAGGATTCCACGCAAACAAAAATAAATCAACAGAAGTGATCTCATTGACTGCCACCGACGGTAAAAACAACAATAAGGGCATCAACGACAGCACCACGACAATGGGAGTCCCATGCTTCTGTTCTGGGGGAGATCACATGATGCAACAATACAGTCACATCCAGGGGGGGGGGGGGGGGGGGGGAGGGAGGGAGGGGGACACAGGATGAACACAATTGGGACATTAAAATTATACACACAAATCATTGTCAACATTGTCATCATCATCTTGGTTATTTACCATGAATGTCTATCGCTTTTGTTTTTTTTATTAGGTTTCTAAAAAGGAATGCACCATCTTCAATGGGCATGCATTGTCCATTGAAGTCTACTGGAAATTCCATGAACCCAGAAATGGTGATTAATGTAAACTTTTATGATAGAAATGTTATCTATAGGCCTAATGGATGGAATTCAGTTTGGTTGCTAAAAGTTGCACGTTGAGCAATTTGAGTAATTAGCATAATGTGTGACCATACCATTAACTGCCTACTATATAAGGCAAAACATTCTAAATTTCATCTTTCTTTAAATTAAGATATTCTTATTTTTAATATTAACAGTGTAAAGCAAAACTAGCTCACTGACATAATGTCCTCGCCATCACTACCTGGCTTCAACAATCTGAAAATATCATTAATCATTTTTAAACCCTATTTATATACTTTGTTGTACGATCTATAGCAAATCTACAGTATAAGCTCATAGCACTTCATAATGTAGCTTTTTAAATCTTCTATTTATGCAGAATGTTTGATGAGAATTTGCTTATTTATACCCTTATTATGATGACATGCCCAGCATCGGGATGCTAAGGGTTGATGTGGTAAAAAAAAACATTTTTTAAATGATGTAAAACTGCTTCTTCTTGGTGGAGATTGTTAAGCCATTTAGACCTGAGGCCACATCAGTGTCACCTTATAGCATTTAACCACTTTAGTTTAAACATTATTATTTTAAACTTTAGCTGTTGAGAAATAGCAAATCTACAAACTCAGAGTGCGGCACTTGTACGAGCTTGTAGATCTGCTATTTTTGAAAAGTTGTGAAAATGTGTGCAAATCTTTGAATATATATTATATATATATATATATATCCCTGGAACTACATATTTTCATTATCTGTATTTTCCGCAGCCAAATACAGATAGTTCTGGGGGTCCTTGACATGAGAAAGATTGAGCACCACTGACATAGAAGCATAGTTTTTTCAGGAAACTGTTAGGATTTAGGAGATGTTGACCTCATGTCTAAATGGATTAACATGATAATGGTAAACCTGCTTCTTCTTGGTGGAGTTTGTTAAGCACCTCCCAGTGGTCCAACCAGCTGTGATGACTCACGGAACAAACATCCTGACCCAACGGTCACCACGGTGACGTCAATGGACACAACACAGTAGCGAGACGCGGTGTGCTCAATTTAACACATACGTACGCAGGCGGAGATGGGTGGGCGGACAGTAGCCCAGACAGACCACTGGAAATGTAACAAGTCCAAGACAGTAGAACTGTAGCTAAACCATAGCGCTACTAGTCTAGGGGCTAAAACACTTGCTATAGTCCAAACAAACATACAGCAGCCTGGGGCAAAAGAGATAAACACAAGGCATTACTTCACAGATGTTCCATTTTGTCTGGGCTGGCACTGGAGACGAAAAAAACTGGCTCAAATAAAGACCCACATCTATATTAGTGAATCATGACAACTATACCCCCTAGCTTTAGAGGAGTCCAAATCAGAATCTTTCCAGGAATATCTTCCTCCTTGCCGGACACCGTGCGCAGTCAGACAGACAGACATACCTTCTCCTCGGCCTCCCGTCTGGCTCTCTCCTCCTCCCTCCACCTCCTGTCCTCCTCCTGCTTGGCTCTCTCCTCCGCCTCTCGCTTACGGATCTCCTCCAGCTGCTGTTTGCGTCTTCTCTCCTCGTCCTGCAACTGCAGCCCGACCACGAGGCGTCGGGGCGAGGACAGAGAAAAACCACGGAAGACGTTAACAAACGCTTTGCAGACACGGGTTAGTCAGCGGTGCACGAAAACTAGGGATGTCCCGATCACGATCCTTTTGTTGCTGCTCCCGATCCGATTCCGATCATTTGATTTTGAGTATCTGCCTATTCCCGATTTATATTTTTATAGGATACTTATGCCATATCACAACAGTACAATATCCCAAATCACAGACACTATCCAGTCTAATATGATATGGATACAATATCAATATTGATATCGGATCGGGAGAGTCCCGATCACGTTTCTTTGCTCCCGATCAGATTCCGATCATTTGAAAATTACGTGATCGGCCACGATTTCCGATCACGTTGATCGATTTGGGACATCCCTAATGAGAACACCTCATCCAGAACACTGACCTGCTGGAATGGACACACAGACCTCAGAGAGATGAGAGACACCTCCCCCCGTTTCCCCACATGGACTCGGCTGCAGACTATAGCTACAGCATATATACTGAAACAGACTATAGCTACAGCATATATACTGAAACAGACTATAGCTACAGCATATATACTGAAACAGACTATAGCTACAGCATATATACTGAAACAGACTATAGCTACAGCATATATACTGAAACAGACTATAGCTACAGCATATATACTGAAACAGACTATAGCTACAGCATATATACTGAAACAGACTATAGCTACAGCATATATACTGAAACAGACTATAGCTACAGCATATATACTGAAACAGACTATAGCTACAGCATATATACTGAAACAGACTATAGCTACAGCATATATACTGAAACAGCCTATAGCTACAGCATATATACTGAAACAGACTATAGCTACAGCATATATACTGAAACAGACTATAGCTACAGCATATATACTGAAACAGACTATAGCTACAGCATATATACTGAAACAGACTATAGCTACAGCATATATACTGAAACAGCCTATAGCTACAGCATATATACTGAAACAGACTATAGCTACAGCATATATACTGAAACAGACTATAGCTACAGCATATATACTGAAACAGACTATAGCTACAGCATATATACTGAAACAGCCTATAGCTACAGCATATATACTGAAACAGACTATAGCTACAGCATATATACTGACACTGTTTGGCCTAAAGTTGGGATTTGTCTCACGAGGCTCTGCTCCCGAGGGGTGGAGCAGCAGTGTGCACTGCAAAAACACACAGCGTAGGCACGGCACTGACAGACACACGAACACAAACACACGGCGTAGGCAGACACACAAACACACAAAACAAACACACACACGACTGGACATGCGGATGGACGGGAGAACAGCAGCAACAGCGGCAAACAAAACACCACAATGACCCCTCTTCTTTCAGAGGCTTTAAATTAGGTTAGGTGCACTTGATTTCATTTACGGGACGTGCCGTGACAGTGTAACCTGGGACAAATGCTAATGTAACAGCACAGCTGTGCTGAGTAGGGGGGGGGGGGGGGGGGGGGGGCAGATCAAGTGAACCTAACGTTACTGCAAAGCCTTCAGCTGCTGTACTAGGTAATAATAATGATATCAATAATCAAGATAATAGCAGGCATATTCTAATTCTAAACACGCTGTCATACGAACACTCGAAACAAACGGAAACATACGGTGGACTCGATTGTGACTTTGTGCCATGAAGAGGCTAAGCACTGCAGGACAGGTCACCAAGCGCTCACACACACCAAGGTAAGATGGATAGATGGATATGAACATGGATAGCATCAAAGGTTTGCCCCATGCAGACGGCGCCAGCAACGAGACAAGAAGCCGGGACGGGGACAGGAGGACACATGCACAGTCCAGACAGGACGGGGACAGGAGGACACATGCACGGTCCAGACAGGACGGGGACAGGAGGACACATGCACGGTCCAGACAGGACGGGGACAGGAGGACACATGCACGGTCCAGACAGGACGGGGACAGGAGGACACATGGACGGTCCAGTGTCCTTTTTTTGCGATGTCTTGAGCCATGCACCTGCCGTCTCTATTTGCACTCAAATAAACTAAACTAAAGTCAAACCATCAAAACTAGACTGGCTATCGAATACATTACACACCACAAAACTATTGTTTTAGGGTCTGTGGAAAAGTACATTTCACACAGGTTAATAACACCAGTTAATTACATTTAAGACAATTAACACCAGTGAATTCAAATGAGTGGATTCTTTTTTTATAGCCCTGTGATTTCATTTAGGAATTCAACACTGTAGAGTATTTAAGATTTCTTTTAAGGCCTGTCATTTATAAAAACAAAATAAACTGCTAAAGCTCAGTGTGTTTTTGGTAAACAGCACAGCAGCATTTATGTTCTCACTGCTGTAGTTTACTCTGAGTGGACAGAGACGGACAGCTCCCACCAGCCAACGAGCATCCCCAGGATGGCCCCGCCCCTCCATGACAGAGTAACTCCCTCATAGGCTAAAATAATGGCATAGTCGTCCCCACACTTCCTGAACCCCCAAAACCCCCCGATGACACAAACCACGACAGTCCAAGATGAAGGTGGAGGGAGGGGTCAGAATGAGCCAATAGAAAAACACGGGTGGGTGGGCAGCCCAGACAGGAAACAGGAAGTGACGTGTGTGGGCATGTGTGTGTGTGTGTGTGTGTGTGTGTGTGGCGGAGGGGCGAAAGGAGGTAAAGGACATGTGGCGTTTTTAAAGAGGAAGAAACGTACCAAGTCTAGAACAGAGATAGCTGGGACAGCAGTCTGCTGCTAAAGAGAAGATCAGAATAGAATAGCAGAGGGAGGGAGAGAGAGAGAGTGAGAGAGAGAGAGAGAGAGAGAGAGAGAGAGAGAGAGAGAGAGACAGAGAGAGAGAGAGAGAGAGAGAGAGAGAGAGAGAGAGAGAGAGATACAGAGTGGAAGCGAGGAAGGAGATAAAAGAAAATATGAAAGAGAGGAATGGAGGAAGGGGGGGGGGGGAAGATAGATAGATAGTTGATTAAAAAAAGGAAGGGGAAGGAAGGGGGGTTGTTAGAAAGAAGAAAAATAAAATTCAATCAAAATAAAATCAGAAACCAAGACGGAAGCAGGGAAAAAAGAAAATATTGGTGGAAAGCAACAGGAAGTCATATATATGTAGAGAGAGAGCGAGAGAGAGTGAGTAGAGATTAAAGTGAAAACATTGCTTGGGGTTTTTCCAGCACTGCCAAAAGGAACATTCCCTCCATCAGTGTGGTTGTGATTAGCGTCATATGAACGGCCCCGTCTTCCTCAGATGGTGAGCGCACCCACGCCCACGTACGTACGTACGCATATCAATACGTGTATTCTTGTGGATTCTAGCAGGAGTCCAAGCCCTGTGTCCTTGATGTAAACACAAACTCACACAACCTGCCCTAGGCCTACTGCCTAGACATACACGCAATCCTGCTTCCCTGTGTCTCTACACTATACTATACTTCAAGGTCAGGACAACAGACCTTTCACGTTCAGGGCTGCGGTATGTTCAAGGTCAGTGCTGCAGCCGGTTCAGTAATAATGTTTTATTCAGAAGTGCGGTTTCTTTGTATGTGCTCAATTTTGCTTTCATTTCACAAAGCCGCACAGAACACAGTCTGTCTGTATTACAGAGACTGACTGTCAGGTTGTCCACTGGCCTTGTCGGGACCAGTTAAGAGACAGACTACATCGGAGTACGTTTAACCTAACCCCAGATCAGAATTTGTACCCGAGGGTCCCAAAGTCTTTTGTTCCTGCCTTCTTCCCCCAGGGGATCAATAAAGGTCCGTCTACCTTCCTCACACATTTAAAGTTTCTAAATAATATGACCATGTGATATAAATACCCCAAAAGTCCAAACCATCTGTAAACATATCAGAGACCAGTCTAAGATGATGCATATCTGGTTGTAATTTGCCCTAAAGACCACCATGAACAAATAAATGCATAAACCATCCTATGAAGCAAGCCGCAATCTTGGTACGTCAAAAATAGGACCGGCAACATTTGTGGCCAAGTTGCTACGCCACGCTCAGCAACATGCACCCAACCACACCACCCAACCAGCCGCCACGCTTCCATCCCTCCAGCCAATCACAATAGATCTTTTTTGTTGAAGCAGCTCAGCATGGCAAAGCGATGACATAAAGCATGTTGCAGCAGGTGCACATTGCAGGAGCATTTCATTGTTACTGCGAGCACTGCAATGGAGAGAGAGGAAGGAGAGGGGGGATGGATTTCCCCTTCCCTTCTCTATAGAGCAAGAGAGAGACTTAAAAATAAAAAAAGTTCTGACAGATGTGTTTCTGCATGCTCACTTGAGCTTGTAGGACAATGACAAGTGATGGTGGTGGGGTGGGGTGGGGTAGCTATACAGTAACCCCTGATTTATTTGGTCGTGCAAAGTGTCACAAACCCAGAGCTTTTAGTGTGTGACACCGGCACGAATCAGGATTAACTGACCCCCCCACCCCCCATCTTGGACCAATGCACACAGGTTGACGTAATGATTCATCCCATTCTGCATAATGAGCTGTTTGCCAATCTCTCTCCATCTCTTTCAATGCGTTTTCCCTTGGCTAATCCTTCTTTCCCTCCTCCTCTGTCCCATCCCTCTCTTTTCTCCTCCTCCTCTTTCTTCTCCTCCTCCTCCTCCTCCTCCTCCTCCTCCCACTCTTTTCTCCTCCTCCCCCTCCTCCTCCTCCTCCCTCTCTTCTCTCCTCCTCTGCTGAGCTACAAGGCGCTGCATGTCCGTTGCCCTCCGTTCCCTCCGTGTCTCTCTCTGCCCCGCCGCCGCCCCTCCCTCTCTCACCCTGGCTCTCTTCTCGGCCTCCAGCCTCTGCATGATCATCATGGTGTCCACGTCCTCGTCCTCCTCGTCCTCCTCGTCCTCATCGCTCTGGTTGGACTCCTGCAGTCGCTTCTGGAACTGCCACTCCAGCATCAGCTTCCGGAGGCGGTCGCTCTCCTCCGCGGTGCGCTCCGGTTTGGCCTGCAAGGACACACAGTTCAGTTAATGGTAATACTGTTAGCAGAGCTGCTGCTGCTACTGTACTGATTTCTAAAAGATTAGTTTTTGGCTTTTCTGCCTTTATTGAGGGCAGAAAGTGAAGACATACAGGAAATAGGGAGAGAGAAGGGGAGAGACATGCAACAAAAGGTCGTCATAAACGGGACTCGAACACGCAACGCTCTGTCAGGCCACAGCCTATATGTGGCATGCGCCTGGACCACTTGCTACCCTGCTACTGTACTACTGAAAAACCTTTTGTCTCAAAAAATAAACTTATTTTCTAAACTTTTCAAAAATAGTGAAAATGGAAGATCTTCAGGAACAAAATGAGTAGACTAGATAGACAGACTAGAGCAACCTCTAGACAGACTTAGACAAACATCCAATGCTGCTATGACCCAATTTTACACACCTTTAGAGACACTTTCTGCCTCTCTACATATCATTACAGCACTGCAATGTAGAGCAAACTGAATGGAAACTAAATGAAAACTAAGCTATGTTGACTAAAACTATGACTAAATACACTGTCGATTTTGTCAACAAATAAAAACTGGACTAAAATGTTAGGAAGGGACTAGTGGACAAGAGATCCAGTATAAGTCATTTTACACTTAGTTGCATGCTGAAAATAGCAGATCCTGTAGAATGTAGATCGAGCTTGTAGATCGGCTATTTTCAACAAGTGTAAAAACACTCATTATGACGGCATCAAGGCCCACCAAAATACATTTTAGTCGACTAAATCAACTGTAGATTCAGTCGACTAAAATCGTATGACATTTTAGTCGACTAAAACTAGACTAACACCAACATTCTGGGTGACTAAAATATGACTAAAACTAAATGAAAGCTATTCAAGAGACTACGACCAAAAACAACACTGACCTGGAGGTCCTGGATCTCCTTGTCCAGCAGGTCCACGATGTGCAGCTGCTGCTGCTTCTCGGCCTTCTCGCGGGCGTCCCTCTTCCAGGGGTCAGGGGACAGGCTGTCGCTGGACGACAGCTCCTCCTTGCTGATGGTGATGTACTGCAGGTCCCGTCGCTCGATGGTCCGCGGCTGCTGCTGAGGCAGCAGCTCCCTGATCACCGTGTCCATGCCTGCAAAGACATCATCGGAGACTTTAGGAAGTCCAAAAGGTATCTACAGTACACCCCCATTTCCATCTGTCGACATGGTTGAGAACTTTAAATTCCTGGGCATTCACATCACAGACACGTTCACATGGACACTCAACACCAGGTGCATCCTCAAGAAGTACCAAGGGACTTGTGAACTTTTATCGCTGTATAATTGAAAGCGTCTTAACTGGCTTTATCACAGTATGGTATTCTGTTTTTGTCCTGTTTATAATGGTGTATATAAGACAGAGTGCTCAAAGCAAAATCATTTCATTGTATTTATACATATGACAAATAAAGTGAACCTGAGCATGGGCATAGTGACAACAATCCCTTCATCTTTAGTTTACAGCCCTTCTCATATCATATCAAGGCCCATTATTTATTCAGCATTTGAGCTACGGACCATTTGATTTTAGCCTCTCAGACCCAAAACGGAGTACATTTTGGCGTCTTTGGACAAGATCGTGTCCACAATTCCATGCTGTATTAATGTCGGTACCATAGTAGGAGAGATAACAGGCAAACATTGAATTCTCGTAAATCAAAGCTTGCAAATCCACTATTATCGGTGCACTACATCAGTGCACGACGTGACGTGATGACTGATGACGTGGCGCATAAATTAGGCATTACATTGCAAAAGTGATTTTAAGACGGTACGTTGTGTGAAGCTAAGCGTCAAGCGGCATCCGACGCCATCTCATCTTTCATGCGTTGGTATTTACAGCAGAAAACATCCAAACAGAGTTTACTTTATTCCAGTGTGTTTTACCTGCAGAGTTGGGCGGGCCCAGAGGTTGGGCGGCCGGGAGAGGCACGGCAGAGCGAGGCAGGCTGGCCAGCTTCTCTGGCCTGGACGGAGGGGGTGGCTGTGGCTGGGGGGCCATGTAGGGCTGTGGCCCCGGGGCCACGGGGGCCCCTGGAGGGGGCCCGTGGTGTTGGGGAGGGGGCCCCGCTCCTCCTCCGCCGTTGTGGGGCTGAACGGGCATGACCGGGTTGGCCCGGATCTGGCCCAGCTTCCTCTCCTGCTCCCGCCTTTTCCTGTCCCTGGGGGATCAAAATCATCAGAACTTAATTGACAGTTTGGACGGCCGCTAATCGTTTAATCCAGGGTTCCACCGCACGTAAAACGCTATACCCGTCATTTGTTTAATGCGTTTAATTCGCCGTTTTATAATAATGAAAAATAAACCTGGTCCTGGGACCTGGTGACGAGGCTGTCGTGTTATGATGACGAAACCGGAAATCAAGTCAACCTCTGGGCTGCTAGGGCTTCTGGGAAATTGAGCCCAATGCAAGTGGACGTTTGTTTAGACTACAACTTGCTCTGCTCTGTGGTTTTGTATCGCATTGTCACGGCCGCTGGTGCGTCTGATCATAACAAGCAGACAGACAATTTTTCGTGGTTGAAAGCTGCAAATACTTCAGCGTATGCTCTAAAGGTAATAAAACAATATCGGCAGCGTAGAATATTTGATTAAATAGCGGGTAAATTTCATTCACTAAAAGTAAAACCCAATGACCCGTTGGAACTATTTCATTCACTAAAAGTAAAACCCAATGACCCGTTGGAACTATTTCATTCACTAAAAGTAAAACCCAATGACCCGTTGGAACTATTTCATTCACTAAAAGTAAAACCCAATGACCCGTTGGAACTATTTCATTCACTAAAAGTAAAACCCAATGACCCGTTGGAACTATTTCATTCACTAAAAGTAAAACCCAATGACCCGTTGGAACTATTTCATTCACTAAAAGTAAAAAGAGATAACGCGCATGACCACAGCTGAACAGCCAATCAGAGATGCGGTGAGGCGCCTTGATTGGGATTCATGATTACTGGCCAACTAAAAACCAGAGAGAGAAAGAGAGAGAGATAGCATTTCTAGCACAGTATTAAATAGTACATGTTACTGGAAGGAATGAGTTCATGGTAAGAGTGCAGCATACCATACAAATAAGGCTAAATTCCTTCCCGCAGCTGGCCCATGTTCTAATACGACCCCAGGCTCTCTGCTGCACGTTGTCACCCTCACTCTTTCTTACAGTTAAAATTCAGATTAGACACACCAACGGACCGACATGCGGAAACAACGGTCGGACATGTGCTGCTCCCGTGCTTGCGGTTACGGTTATGGTTTGAGGTAGGTTGTCGGTCTAATGACAGTCGGACCTAAAGGCTGTACCCGTTTCAACAAACCAGAAGGGTTCAAACAAACCAGAGCCATCTAATAGAAGAGTTACGACATTGAGGGGGCAGAAACCGAGCGCTCGAGCGCTGTTCAAACAGCCCTGAACTGAGACAAGCTGGAGTTGGAAATGCATTGTTTTCAATTTTAGGCATGTGTGCAACATGACAACTGTTTTAAAGTATTGTACAGTAACAACTAAAGTCTCTGTAATGTTTACGTTGTACTATTACTACAAAACAATCTAAAATAAAGGGATTAATGATCATTAAAGCTGGGCTGTAACTCTGAAACAAACCAGCCTACCTCTCCTCCTCCAGACGAGCCTTCTCCTTCTCGTACCAGCGCTGCTGCTCCTCCCTCTTCTTGCGGTCGGCCGCCTGCTGGGCGGCGGCGGGCGACACCGTGGGCGGCGGCGGCAGCGGCAGCTCCACCTGGGGGTCGTAGGGGTCGGGGTAGTGGGCGGGGGGCGGCGGCGGGGGCGGAGGGGGCAGGTCGGAGCGCGAGGGCGGCTGCTGCTGGGGGGCGTGCTGAGGGGGCACGGCGTGCTGCTGCTGGGGGGGGGGAGGAGGCTGGGCGTTGTTGTTGGGGGTCTTCCAGCGGCCCGGCCCGCTCTTGTGGTTCTGGCCCTTGTTGGACGACGAGGACGAGGCGGAGAAGTTGAGGTGCTCCTGGCTGGAGGTGGACGACTCCACGGACGAGGACACCGGGTGGTGGTTCCCCCAGGGGTCCATGCCGCCCACACCTACACACACAGTACAGTACAGTGAGAGGAGTCGGAGTGCAGTACAGTACAGACACACACAGTACAGTACAGTGAGGGACACGGTACAGTACAGTGAGAGGCGTCAGAGTGCTTGAATGCATTTATTTGCATACTTTCTTTTCTGACTTTATTGATAGGTTGAAAGTAGACTGACAGGAAATGGGGAGAGACATGGGGGGGGAAGACATGCGGATCATCGGGCATCGGGATCGGACCCACGGCACACCGTCAGGCTGGGTGCCCAGACGGTTGAGCTAACCGTCAGGCTGGCTCAGCAGCCTCTAGGTGCCCAGACGGTTGAGCTAACCGTCAGGCTGGCTCAGCAGCCTCTAGACGCCCAGACGGTTGAGCTAACCGTCAGCCTGGCTCAGCAGCCTCTAGACGCCCAGACGGTTGAGCTAACCGTCAGCCTGGCTCAGCAGCCTCTAGGTGCCCAGACGGTTGAGCTAACCATCAGGCTGGCTCAGCAGCCTGGGTGCCCAGACGGTTGAGCTAACCGTCAGGCTGGCTCAGCAGCCTAGGTGCCCAGACGGTTGAGCTAACCGTCAGGCTGGCTCAGCAGCCTCTAGGTGCCCAGACGGTTGAGCTAACCGTCAGGCTGTCTCAGCAGCCTGGGTGCCCAGACTGTTGAGCTAAATGCTTAGTTATGTTTCGGTTTTGGTCATAGTCCCTCAAAAATGCCACCTTAATCTGTTTATCTTAATCAGGTTAAGGTCGTAATAACTGTACGCATAATGTTATTATGTCACATCCTAGTATTTTTTTGGCTGTATGTTGATGTTTTCTTGGATTGTTTCTATGGTCAAATGGGAGCCTCGTGGACAGGAAACAAGCTTAATAGTCAGGGAATATTATCAGTATAATGTCAAATCTGGGAATACATTTCTTACCAAGAATGTTCTTCACCAATGTGTTTGTAAAGGTGTCTAACATCATATCCCACATTGGTTTCTGTTCAACCACCCTAGGGGAATTTTGACAGCTGCTGAAAGTTGGGGTACCATCAACAGCCAATATAAGGCAAAATGTTCTAAATTTCATTATGCTTTAAGTAGCATGTGACGTGTCAAACTAGGGGGTTTTCATCATTCTGAAACCATACCAAGCATTAGTTTTGCACAAAAAACACTCACACAGCTTGTAGATCTGCTATTTTTAAGTATAAAATAATGCTTAAAACACCAAAAAGGGGTTCACCATCCTGAATGGTTTAAGTGGAGTGGTGGGTGACTTGAACACTATGCAGAAAAGGCGTAGAACCTTTTCTGCATAGCGTTCAAGTCACCCACGACTACTCACGCTTAATTAATTCATGCTCTGTGGACTGTGGTATGATTGTGTTGTGAGCCTAGCTGGTAGTCCATGTCTCTGTGCTGGTATTAGTAGAGCTAAGGGGGCCTCACCTCGCTGGTAGTCCATGTCTCTGTGCTGGTATTAGTAGAGCTACGGGGGCCTCACCTCGCTGGTAGTCCATGTCTCTGTGCTGGTATTAGTAGAGCTACGGGGGCCTCACCTCGCTGGTAGTCCATGTCTCTGTGCTGGTATTAGTAGAGCTACGGGGGCCTCACCTCGCTGGTAGTCCATGTCTCTGTGCTGGTATTAGTAGAGCTATGGGGGCCTCACCTCGCTGGTAGTCCATGTATCTGTGCTGGTATTAGTAGAGCTATGGGGGCCTCACCTCGCTGGTAGTCCATGTCTCTGTGCTGGTATTCGTGTGGACTGTGCTGGTACTCTTGCTGGTCTCTGGCGTAGAGCGGCTCCTCTCGGTGGTGCTGCGGCTGCATGTGGACCAGATCCTCCGGCCTCAGGGGGCCCGCCGGGGGATACAGCTCCTCCTGGGAGTGAGCCACGTGCTGGGGGACAGACGGCAGGGTGGGGAGAGGAGCGGGAGTCAATTTGGACATGCTACAAAGATGGCCCTTTACCCGGGGACCAACATCTTTCTCTGTTGATATTAAATTTTTTACTAGTGGGCTCGGGAAATGTCCCATGACATCGAAATATCGCAATATTTTCGTGATATTGAATACCCCGCCACCACCATTATTAAAGGTATAACTGAATATTCATCAAACATGTAATGAAAATGTTTTTTTAGACACCCCTTCAAATTAAAAAGTGTGAGCGGGGCCAGATTAAAGTTGGATTTGTAACTTTAAATATTGCCAATTACCTCCATGAGAGGGGGAGAGGTGGTGGAGTTAGTTGCTTTAGCAGACATTTTGAGGGTCCAATGGCGTTAAGAAGTTTTGTCCAAAGCACTTTTTACTACTTTCCATTGGTTTAATATTTTCCAAACAACCTACAGACGTAAAAGCTGTTCAATAGCATTTTTATGCCAAAAAACCCCCCTCAAAAATGGAGTTATGAGGTTTCCTCCCGACAGCAACGATATGGTAAATAAGACTAACTAACCATTAGTGGACTGGATATTTTGTGCATTTTGAAAACACAGAGCCAACAAAGAGCAACACAAGCTGCCCTCTTCACTACGACAACGTGATATTGTGCGGTGCCATTTGTACGGTACCTGCATGCTGTTGTCGAGGAGTTCGTCAGGCATGCCACCGGGCAGCCTCTCCCTGTCGTCCATGCCCTGCCAGTGCTGAGCGGGCCCTGGCCCCCCCTGGCCGTGGCCCGGGGCCACCAAGCGGTCCTGGCTCTTGGAGGCTGGGATGGTGAAATACTCCCTGGGGTAGGTCTGTGTGGGGATGGGGTAGGCTTCAGGGCGAGGAGGGGACGGCTCCTCCTGAATGGGGGACATTGTGGGGTACGGGGAGAGAATACATCACACGGTAAACTGAGTAAAGGGCTTTGTGGGGTAACCTTCATAAGGACAGTAGATTGTTGTGCAGGACTTTCCTGGTCTATTATTCTGTCCTATCGATAGCTCACTCAAACTAATCTTTCTACAAGCTAGTTAATACAAGCTACAAACACAACTTCATAAGATATCTATTCTATGGACAGTAGGGCTTCTAACAAAATTGTCCATAAATAGATGTGTCATATGACTCATTTCATTAGGCTAACAGATAATGTTCTGCACTACGAGCCCTCGTTTGAAGTCTTAGGTGCAGCACAGTGGTGCTAAAAACAGAGCAAGACCAAAAGAACAGAAGACCAAAATAACAGATAATAAAGAAATGCTCATTAGCTGCTGATAGGATAAGAATCACTCACTAAAAGTACAAAGGGATAACGGGTATGAACACATGAATAGCCAATCAGAGATGTGGTTAGGCGCCTCGATTGGGATTTATGATTACTGGCCAACTAAAGACCAGCGAGAGAAAGAGAGAGAGATGACATTTCTTACACAGTATTAAATAGTACATGTTACTGGAAGGAATGAGTTCATGGTAAGAGTGCATACCATACAAATAAGGCTAAATTCCTTCTCGCAGCTGGCCCATGTTCTAATACGACCCCAGGCTCTCTGCTGCACGTTAAAATGCAGTTTCTGGGGTTACTGTATCCTTTTATTTACTTTTCATTTACGATGGAATAGTGATACGAAATAATCTTTTTCACAATAATCTGTGCTATGCAATGCAGTGATGGAGAGAGCGTTGTGAGCTTGTAGATCTGCTATTTTCAGGGTGGGGGGGTATATGACTATTATATATGTGGGGGCTATATGGTTATTTTGGGGGAACTGCCCATAGATCCGAAGTCCCGTTAGTCCGAACATGCACTGCTCCCATGCTTGCGGTTAGGTTTAGGTTTGCTCCCGTGCTTGCGGTTAGGTTTAGGTTAGGGTTAGAGATAGGGATAGTAATTTTGGAACAATGAACCTTCTGACTAATGACACGGCACCTATTTTGGGAGGTCCCCAGTTCAAATAATGATTAATTTGGGAGGTCCCCAGTTCAAATAATGATTAATTTGGGAGGTCTCCAGTTCAATTATGATTAATTTGGGAGGTCCCCAGTTCAAATATGATTATTTTGGGAGGTCCCCAGTTCAAATAATGATTAATTTGGGAGGTCCCCAGTTCAAATATGATTATTTTGGGAGGTCCCCAGTTCAAATAATGATTAATTTGGGAGGTCCCCAGTTCAAATATGATTAATTTGGGAGGTCCCCAGTTCAAATATGATTAATTTGGGAGGTCCCCAGTTCAAATATGATTAATTTGGGAGGTCCCCAGTTCAAATAATGATTAATTTGGGAGGTCCCCAGTTCAAATATGATTAATTTGGGAGGTCCCCAGTTCAAATATGATTATTTTGGGAGGTCCCCAGTTCAAATATGATTAATTTGGGAGGTCCCCAGTTCAAATATGATTAATTTGGGAGGTCCCCAGTTCAAATAATGATTAATTTGGGAGTCATGACCTGAAAAGGTTGACAACCACTGCACTGGAGTATAGTACAGTGTCAGTGTCACTCCCATTAGTCAAACCAATGTGAAATTAACAGACAGAGTCTATCTACACACACCCACGTCTACAGTATGTAGAGTGTTGGTGTTATGTGCATTAATCAGTCCACTAGTGTCAACCCTCTCTCTGTCTGTCACTCTCCAGGCCACACGCAGCCTGGAGCAGCCCATTCCTCGCCACTGCTCCTACTATACTCACGTCAGCACAGAGGTTCCCCGTGGATACGGACGTGATCTTGCCTGGTCCTCCTTGGTACACAGCCTTGGCTCCGGGACTCTGACCCTGATCTGAGGACGACAGGGAGAGCAGCGTTTAGGGTAGTAGTTATTATTTATGATGCAGGTTGTTTTTGGCACCAACATGCTCAAATTGTAGTGTAAAAATGGTGATGTCATGTGGCGGCCACCGGTGGGTCGCCCCTCACTTCACACAAAAGTGTGATTTTTATGGATCCTATGCAGGAGGATGCTAAACGCACACCAGACTTAGTAGTGGTGCCAGCTCACGGCAGAAACATCTAAAAAGATAAGTCTTAAAAAGACAAAAGAGTGGCCGCACACACTGATAGCCGATTATTTATTAGGATGCAGAGTAGGAACCAACGTTTCGGCAGAGGCAACTGCCTTCTTCATATACTCTGAACGACTGACTTAGAAACATAGGGTTTTTCAGAAAACTGTCGTGATTTAGAAGACATTTGTAGAATCTTTTCTCAGGTCTAAATGGGTTAACCCATTTTGCGCGGGAACCCCTTTTGGTGTTAGCATTATGCTTTAGCTATTGAAAAATAGCAGATCTACAAGCTCATAGCACGCCACCGAGTGGCACGCTACGAGCTTGTACGTCTGCTATTTTTGAAAAATCGAAGAACGACTGACATAGAAACATAGGGTTTTTTCAGAAAACTGTCATGATTTAGAGAATCTTTTCTCAGGTCTAAATGGGTTCATATACGTACTGGCTACGTTGGGGCTGGAGCGGTGCTCTAAATGGGTTCATATACGTACTGGCTACGTTGGGGCTGGAGCGGTGGTCTGCGCGGTTCTTCAGGAGACGCTCCTCTCCGCTCATCTTCTTTGGTTCCGGGTAGGAGTCCCAGCCGGGCTGCGGACTCTCCGGAGAGCCGTTCTGCACCGTGTTGTTGTACAGCTCAAAGCCCTCGCTCTTTGGACGCAACTTCCCGTTTTTATCCCGACCGCGGTCCGACGCTGGAGGAGGGGATGACACGAAGAAGGAGATGAGAAAGATTAGATTAAATGAGCATTCAGTGATTTGGGTGAAGAAGTGGTCCTTTAAGTTCACTGTGATCCTAGATGACCAGAGGACCAGTGGAACAGCCACTGTCTGCACATCCAAACTATTGTGGTCTGGAGGAGAATGTGAGTGAAACGCCCCTTTAGCGTCAGTGTGGACCACAGGCCAGCTGGGCCAAAGGACGTCCTTAATGAATACGAGGTCACATTCCAACGGACAAAGTCCAGAACACAGCCAGAAGCACATTAAACTGAGTGTGTGCAAGTGCGTGCGTGCATGCATGCACACACACACACACACACACACACACACACACATACACACACTTACTTGCAGGCACAAAATGCTAGCGGTAGCCGGTGGCCACAGACAGTAATTACAGTAGGTCTTTAGTCACGCAAGCTCCAACAGTGTGGTGGAGTTTTTTTACTAGCCAACAGAATGGATGACAACAAGGATGGACATTGTCTGGACATGTCTTCCAAATGGTGGTCTGTGGGCTAATAAATGTCCATTTAGTGGTCCTTGACATGAAAAAGTAATGGGAACCACTGCTGTAAAGTTCACACACATAACATGCACATGCATGCATGTACACACAGACACTGCATGGTGCCAGAATACTGTGAAGAAAACGTGAATTGTTTCTGTGGAGATGATTTCCAAACTTCCAAAGTCAAATATTAATTTGGGTGTAATCTTAAAGAGGGAAGTGATATGAAATGATGAAAGGTTCGTTTGTGCCCTCAAGTTTGGGGAATTGGCTGTCGTAGTGAAGTGGAGTGAATGTCTGCTTTGGGCTTAGTTAGTCCATGACGATATTCTGCTATCCTGGCTTCAGGGACAGGCGGAGGTTTGCATCCGGGTGGTCCTTGGTTCTAGAATCCCCGTTTGTGTGTTTCTATTACGTATAGAAAAGTATCTGAATTGTGCACTTGGCCTTTGATGCATGACCAAAAACATCATCTCTTCGGAGGAGTCTACTAATCATCCTCAGGTTTCATGAATATCTGCCCATCCGTTCTCAACTTATATTGCTAGCGAGCAAAAGCGCACACACAAAAAGATTATTTTTGAGGGCTAATGAAAGTTACAGGTACAGTATGGTGTGTGCGCGATATGAAGTGTGAGAATACCATAATGACAGTAATCCTTAAATCATATTCAATCATATTCAAGGGCTTTTGGAGAGAAATGACAAGGCAATTATGTTTATGCACTGTCAAATAGGTCTATTTAGGTCAATCTATTCTAAGGTAGCATATGTATAGACATATTATCATGCTCATTACTGTGCAGACATGAATTATAAATCTTTGTGTTTGAGCAAAAAAATTATTTTGAGAACCCACAAAATATCCGTGTGCATGCACGCCGTGCGGCCCCCACACACACACAATCATTCTACAGTTGTGGCCCCCAGGCCTAATGTAGGCATGTACCGTACACATTACAATACCCTGCCACACATTGCAACAAAGACAGCACGTATGCAGAGAAAAGCTTCTCCCCGAGTGAGGATGTATTCTAACCTCTAGGCATCATAGGGCTGGGTTGATTCAGTAAGGTAGCCAGGCCGTGGTAGATGGCTCCTTGTTTCGCCACCTCCAGAGTGACCACGGCACCTGTCCTCGTCATCAGCTCTGCAGCCCTGAGGAGGAAAGGAGAAGACCAGAGAGAAGTGAATTAGAGAGAGAGAGAGAGAGAGAGCGAAAGGCGGAATGTTAACCAAACACAGGCATTTAACGCAAAACAACAGTGACTACGCTCTATGCCCAAAGCCAATGTTTTGTCTATTCCACATCCTGTCCATTCACACCCCATTAAAACTGACATTTCCTTTGGATTGCTAGCTAGGTTAATGCGTATAGCCATACCAACCAAGCAGGAGGAACGTTTGCCTCTGCTGTGTTAAACAAATTCACAAATTCTTTCCACAATTTCCACCCTTACATTCTCTTCCCCACTCGACACAGGTTTGAGGGCTGAGACCATAAAAGGGGGACACAGGCGGAAGGCAATGGAAGGGGTTTTTCCGCAAAATGTTAAGAGTTCTCACAGAGAATTCAAAGTGAATCAGCTCCACCAGTGCCCAGTACGACGGTCACTATATATTTTTTCACCAGTCAAAACAGCAAATATTACTGACGATCACTTGGCATGTGTGGTTTTGACTTTTCCAAATACGGAATGGCATTTCACCTCTTTTTTCTTTTTTTCCACAGCGGTTCATTTGCCACACAGCTCTAAGCTGCTCGTTATGTACAAGCGGAAACTGGGGTTTTAATTGGCTGAGGAACATTTTCTCTCAGGCAAGACCCAAAGTCACATGACTATAATATTCAATGCCGATTCCTGCCGAGAAAAAAACACACACACACACACACACACGCACACAGGCTCCAAGTGGTTGAAGGGCAGACGTAAAAGACGTAATGAGCCACATGTCTTCTATTGGATGTGACTCTGGGAATGTAAACTTCAGCGATTTCCCAACTGTGGAGCATGAAAACACTCTTTTATTGACTACGCACTGCCTCTCCAAAGCCACATTAGGAAACTTAACATAGTTCGGATAACGGACACAAACATGCACAGACCTCTGTGAAAACTGGATTTACACATGTTTTTTGTTTGAGCAACCCTAACCCATTTGTTTTCCCTTACAATTGCAGTTAAGTATTTGAAAGGCAAATTAGCATGTTTATCTTTGACTGATAACTTAAATGGCAGTATCTTAAATGATCCTGGTGAAATGTGTGGTATGTACTGTACTGTAACACTAGGGGTGAAATGAACACTATCCCACGCCAGCACTGGATCACAAGACTGTACATGTTGATCTCAATAACAAAGGATTTATATGAATGGGCGGCAGCCACTTTTAAGCTCCTTGAATGTGGTTTCCAAATACACGCGCACGCGCGCACACACACACACACACGGACACACACACACACGGACACACACACACACGGACACACACACACACGGACACGGACACGCACACGGACACGCACACACACGCTTAATAGAGGTCATTCCAGTGAAGCCAGTGTAACTCTATAAGCCTAGGCCTAGTTCTGGGTGGTTTCCTTCGGTCACGGTCGTGCTTCAGAAAGACGGACCAGTACCGTCATATCTGTGCGATCTGAGATGCTGTTGTTCACAGTTGGATGAGAGTGCATGACTGCATGTTACACTTTATCGATATCATCTCCACATGTGCTACAGCGACTGCAGCCAAAAAGATCCCTTTTCCATGAAAATATTGTTTCATGTGCTCGACCGAATGGCATGGCTCTGGTTTCGTTACATTATGTATTTGAACACTTTTGACACAGTGAAGTATGACATTTTCAAAAAGATAACTACTTTACTAAAGCGGGTGGATAAAAATAGATAAAAGAAAGAAAATAAGCTTCTTTTAACTTTTATAAATAAAGTACATCTAAAAGAAGATTTCTTTAACTTTTATAAATAAAGTACATCTCAAAGAAGATTCTTTTAACTTTTATAAATAAAGTACATCTATTTGTATCCACCCTCTCATTTTGTTGTTTAAAGTGTTGTTTTAGGGCCTTTACTGATAACAGTAGACAGACAGGAAGGTGGGAGAGAGATGGGGAGTGACACGTGGCAAAAGGTCGTCTGGCTCGGGAGTCGAACCCGCGGCACGCCGTCTTTTTGCATCTCCATCGAGCACCTGGTTGATTTTCTTTTTGTCGCTTTGATAACTACTTTACTTTCTGCTGGTTTTAGGACTATAATGAGTAGCACTATAAGTAGCACTATTAAAGTGCTACTTTCTCGTCCCTCCACCTGAAGCCATTTAAAGACTTGGTAGACAGGCGGTAGTGCTACTCAGGACCACGATGTCTCACGTATCTCACCTTTCCTGTGACAGGCCCACCAGACTACGACCGTCCACACTCAGCAACTGGTCCCCCGCTGCCAGGCGCCCGTCCTGCACACAGGAGGAGAGACAGAGAGGGTGAGGGAGAGCAGGAGGAGAGACAGGAGGAGAGACAGGAGGAGAGACAGGAGGAGAGACAGGAGGAGAGACAGGAGGAGAGACAGGAGGAGAGACAGGAGGAGAGACAGGAGGAGAGACAGGAGGAGAGACAGGAGGAGAGGCAGGAGGAGAGACAGGAGGAGAGACAGGAGGAGAGACAGAGAGGGTGAGGGAGAGCAGGAGGAGAGACAGAGAGGGTGACGGAGAGCAGGAGGAGAGACAGAGAGGGTGAGGGAGAGCAGGAGGAGAGACAGAGAGGGTGAGGGAGAGCAGGAGGAGAGACAGAGAGGGTGAGGGAGAGCAGGAGGAGAGACAGAGAGGGTGAGGGAGAGCAGGAGGAGAGACAGAGAGGGTGAGGGAGAGCAGGAGGAGAGACAGGAGGAGAGACAGAGAGGGTGAGGGAGAGCAGGAGGAGAGACAGAGAGGAGAGACAGAGAGGAGAGACAGGAGGAGAGACAGAGAGGAGAGACAGGAGGAGAGACAGGAGGAGAGACAGGAGGAGAGACAGGAGGAGAGACAGGAGGAGAGACAGGAGGAGAGACAGGAGGAGAGACAGGAGGAGAGACAGGAGGAGAGACAGAGAGGGTGAGGGAGAGCAGGAGGAGAGACAGAGAGGGTGACGGAGAGCAGGAGGAGAGACAGAGAGGGTGAGGGAGAGCAGGAGGAGAGACAGGAGGAGAGACAGGAGGAGAGACAGGAGGAGAGACAGGAGGAGAGACAGGAGGAGAGACAGGAGGAGAGACAGGAGGAGAGACAGGAGGAGAGACAGGAGGAGAGGCAGGAGGAGAGACAGGAGGAGAGACAGGAGGAGAGACAGGAGGAGAGACAGAGAGGGTGAGGGAGAGCAGGAGGAGAGACAGAGAGGGTGACGGAGAGCAGGAGGAGAGACAGAGAGGGTGAGGGAGAGCAGGAGGAGAGACAGAGAGGGTGAGGGAGAGCAGGAGGAGAGACAGAGAGGGTGAGGGAGAGCAGGAGGAGAGACAGAGAGGGTGACGGAGAGCAGGAGGAGAGACAGAGAGGGTGAGGGAGAGCAGGAGGAGAGACAGAGAGGGTGAGGGAGAGCAGGAGGAGAGACAGAGAGGGTGAGGGAGAGCAGGAGGAGAGACAGAGAGGGTGAGGGAGAGCAGGAGGAGAGACAGAGAGGGTGAGGGAGAGCAGGAGGAGAGACAGGAGGAGAGACAGAGAGGGTGAGGGAGAGCAGGAGGAGAGACAGAGAGGAGAGACAGAGAGGAGAGACAGGAGGAGAGACAGAGAGGAGAGACAGGAGGAGAGACAGGAGGAGAGACAGGAGGAGAGACAGGAGGAGAGACAGGAGGAGAGACAGGAGGAGAGACAGGAGGAGAGACAGGAGGAGAGACAGGAGGAGAGACAGAGAGGGTGAGGGAGAGCAGGAGGAGAGACAGAGAGGGTGACGGAGAGCAGGAGGAGAGACAGAGAGGGTGAGGGAGAGCAGGAGGAGAGACAGGAGGAGAGACAGGAGGAGAGACAGGAGGAGAGACAGGAGGAGAGACAGGAGGAGAGACAGGAGGAGAGACAGGAGGAGAGACAGGAGGAGAGACAGGAGGAGAGACAGGAGGAGAGGCAGGAGGAGAGACAGGAGGAGAGACAGGAGGAGAGACAGGAGGAGAGACAGAGAGGGTGAGGGAGAGCAGGAGGAGAGACAGAGAGGGTGACGGAGAGCAGGAGGAGAGACAGAGAGGGTGAGGGAGAGCAGGAGGAGAGACAGAGAGGGTGAGGGAGAGCAGGAGGAGAGACAGAGAGGGTGAGGGAGAGCAGGAGGAGAGACAGAGAGGGTGAGGGAGAGCAGGAGGAGAGACAGAGAGGGTGAGGGAGAGCAGGAGGAGAGACAGGAGGAGAGACAGAGAGGGTGAGGGAGAGCAGGAGGAGAGACAGAGAGGAGAGACAGAGAGGAGAGACAGGAGGAGAGACAGAGAGGAGAGACAGGAGGAGAGACAGGAGGAGAGACAGGAGGAGAGACAGGAGGAGAGACAGGAGGAGAGACAGGAGGAGAGACAGGAGGAGAGACAGAGAGGGTGAGGGAGAGCAGGAGGAGAGACAGAGAGGGTGAGGGAGAGCAGGAGGAGAGACAGAGAGGGTGACGGAGAGCAGGAGGAGAGACAGAGAGGGTGAGGGAGAGCAGGAGGAGAGACAGAGAGGGTGAGGGAGAGCAGGAGGAGAGACAGAGAGGGTGAGGGAGAGCAGGAGGAGAGACAGAGAGGGTGAGGGAGAGCAGGAGGAGAGACAGAGAGGGTGAGGGAGAGCAGGAGGAGAGACAGAGAGGGTGAGGGAGAGCAGGAGGAGAGACAGAGAGGGTGAGGGAGAGCAGGAGGAGAGACAGGAGGAGAGACAGAGAGGGTGAGGGAGAGCAGGAGGAGAGACAGAGAGGAGAGACAGAGAGGAGAGACAGGAGGAGAGACAGGAGGAGAGACAGAGAGGAGAGACAGGAGGAGAGACAGGAGGAGAGACAGGAGGAGAGACAGGAGGAGAGACAGGAGGAGAGACAGGAGGAGAGACAGGAGGAGAGACAGGAGGAGAGACAGGAGGAGAGACAGGAGGAGAGACAGAGAGGAGAGACAGGAGGAGAGACAGGAGGAGAGACAGGAGGAGAGACAGGAGGAGAGACAGGAGGAGAGACAGAGAGGAGAGACAGGAGGAGAGACAGAGAGGGTGACGGAGAGCAGGAGGAGAGACAGAGAGGGTGACGGAGAGCAGGAGGAGAGACAGAGAGGGTGAGGGAGAGCAGGAGGAGAGACAGAGAGGGTGAGGGAGAGCAGGAGGAGAGACAGAGAGGGTGAGGGAGAGCAGGAGGAGAGACAGAGAGGGTGAGGGAGAGCAGGAGGAGAGACAGAGAGGGTGAGGGAGAGCAGGAGGAGAGACAGGAGGAGAGACAGAGAGGGTGAGGGAGAGCAGGAGGAGAGACAGAGAGGAGAGACAGAGAGGAGAGACAGGAGGAGAGACAGAGAGGAGAGACAGGAGGAGAGACAGGAGGAGAGACAGGAGGAGAGACAGGAGGAGAGACAGGAGGAGAGACAGGAGGAGAGACAGGAGGAGAGACAGGAGGAGAGACAGAGAGGGTGAGGGAGAGCAGGAGGAGAGACAGAGAGGGTGACGGAGAGCAGGAGGAGAGACAGAGAGGGTGAGGGAGAGCAGGAGGAGAGACAGAGAGGGTGAGGGAGAGCAGGAGGAGAGACAGAGAGGGTGAGGGAGAGCAGGAGGAGAGACAGAGAGGGTGAGGGAGAGCAGGAGGAGAGACAGAGAGGGTGAGGGAGAGCAGGAGGAGAGACAGAGAGGGTGAGGGAGAGCAGGAGGAGAGACAGAGAGGGTGAGGGAGAGCAGGAGGAGAGACAGAGAGGGTGAGGGAGAGCAGGAGGAGAGACAGAGAGGGTGAGGGAGAGCAGGAGGAGAGACAGGAGGAGAGACAGAGAGGGTGAGGGAGAGCAGGAGGAGAGACAGAGAGGAGAGACAGAGAGGAGAGACAGGAGGAGAGACAGGAGGAGAGACAGAGAGGAGAGACAGGAGGAGAGACAGGAGGAGAGACAGGAGGAGAGACAGAGAGGAGAGACAGGAGGAGAGACAGAGAGGAGAGACAGGAGGAGAGACAGGAGGAGAGACAGGAGGAGAGACAGGAGGAGAGACAGAGAGGAGAGACAGGAGGAGAGACAGGAGGAGAGACAGGAGGAGAGACAGGAGGAGAGACAGGAGGAGAGACAGAGAGGGTGAGGGAGAGCAGGAGGAGAGACAGAGAGGGTGAGGGAGAGCAGGAGGAGAGACAGAGAGGGTGAGGGAGAGCAGGAGGAGAGACAGAGAGGAGAGACAGAGAGGAGAGACAGGAGGAGAGACAGAGAGGGTGAGGGAGAGCAGGAGGAGAGACAGAGAGGGTGAGGGAGAGCAGGAGGAGAGACAGAGAGGGTGAGGGAGAGCAGGAGGAGAGACAGAGAGGAGAGACAGAGAGGAGAGACAGGAGGAGAGACAGGAGGAGAGACAGAGAGGGTGAGGGAGAGCAGGAGGAGAGACAGGAGGAGAGACAGGAGGAGAGACAGGAGGAGAGACAGGAGGAGAGCAGGAGGAGAGACAGAGAGGGTGAGGGAGAGCAGGAGGAGAGACAGAGAGGGTGACTGAGAGCAGGAGGAGAGACAGAGAGGGTGAGGGAGAGCAGGACAAGATACCCAAAGATAAGACAGAGAGAGAGAGAGATGTACTGTAGTGTAGAGCAGGGTGTACAGTGTACACTGTTCCTGTGGTTTCAGACGAGGTCACTGGAGTCATCATGAAGTAATCACCCAAAAGCAGCCACTGTGTCACCTGTGTGTGTGTGTGTGCGTGTGCGTGTGCGTGTGCGTGTGTGTGTGTGTGTGTGTGCTCACCACGTCCGCTGCTCCTCCTTTGACAACAGACTTTATGTAAATCCCCAATTTTTCTTGACCAGCACCCTGGAGAGAGAGAGAGAGAGAGAGAGGTTGAAAGACAGAGAGAGGGGAACAGGGAAAGGGATATCACATTAGAACGAGTCAAATTAAAAAAGCTTGCGTTTATTATCATATGATAAATGCATGTGTGTGGTTCACTGGTTAGTTATTATTATTACATTACATTACTACACAAAAAGCTTTTCCACATCACCCACACTTTCTTCAATAAAGTTTATAATAATGTTAGCCCTTAGAACTGGGTGGGAAGTGCTCGCTCGGCAACCCCCACAACCACAGCGAATTGGAAACCTCTTTATTGGAATCAGTTTGGCCCATTTAGAACACGGTCAAACACTCCAGAGCCATACAGTTACGATAACATACAGTCCTATCAATCAGAGAAAAGTACAGTATCACTGGAACACGGAGTTACAAGTAGGCCTGTCACAGTTATCCTGTCTACTGTCTATCTCCACTAGAGATCCTGTGTACTGTCTATGTCCCGACACAAAGCCTCATCTATGGGCTGAGACAAGCCAATGTATGTGTGTCTGTGTGCGTGCGTGCGTGTGTGTGTGTGTGTGCGTGCATGCGTGCATGCTTGTGTGCGTGCGTGCGTGTGTGCGTGCAGGACTGAGAGATGCTACTGTAGAACTGGTGCTACAGTAGAAGGCTGCATGCGGTGGTGGTGCTATGGGCTGGTTTCCTGTAGCCACAGGCTCTTAATCCCCGGGATCTAAATGGTGCGATTCATCACTAGTCTCTGGATGTCAAACCGTGTCGGGCTCATCTGTCAACTATAACCCAATCCATGTCTCCCATGCAGGCCATGGAGGTCAGAGATCATGGCATTTCCCCTCCATGTCGTGAAGTCAGTGGCGTGCACAGACATTTAGAGGGGCAAGTGCTCAAGTGGGAAAAAGGGCACCTTGTGCAGCGCGTGGAACCGGCCGGTTGCCTTAATAGTGTTAGTTAATTTTTATCAAGAATTGATTAATGTCACCTGCATGGTCCACATACTGTACAGTGTACACTGTACAAAAAGCACCACCCAGTGGCTATCTGTGCACGCCACTGCGTGAAGTGGACCAACCCATCAACTCGTATAACAAACTATATCTTACCTAGTCAAATCTGTGTACATTTTATCCACTTGTATTGCTGAGACTGAGAGTGTACACATGTATCCCAGTGTACCCATAGGGGTCCACTGAGTTACATTTGTCAACTCATTTTACATTCTCAAGAGTTAAAGATCTACAAGTGTCCATTTGGTTTCCAAACTCTCCATCATTTAGCTGGGGACCACCTGGAACCCCCTCCTCAAGGACCCCTCAAGGAACCCCTTCCAGGTGGTCCCCGGGACCCCCGGTTGAGAACGACCCCCTGCTGTACAGCAACGTGTGGTCTGGAAACGTTACGCCATAATATATGCGCCAAAATAGTTGGTGTTGTGTGTCCAGACCAGAGTTTTAGAAACATCTGCACAGGGTTTCATTTCAGCATGCTAGTGTATCTCAGTGTTCCAAACAGATGGCTGATTGCTGGATCATGAAATCCGCCCTCCCGTATTGTAACGGTATGACTAATTTAACTGCCAGGTTTTGTAGGCAGCTTGCCGTGCTCAGAACGGCGCTATCTTTTCACATCCAAAGTCAAGCTGCGATCATGATCGCTATCCACTAGCTAGGCTACTAATGCTTCAGTGCACAGGACGGAGTTCTCCGCCCTATCAATTAGTAACGCCCAGCGCTCAAGACGGAGATTGATCAAAAGGACGGAGATTATTGATATCAAAACCGATCGCATCGCTCCACAGGCTGGGAGCGTGGGCCGTCTTCGAAAATGTCCCCCCCCCCCCTGTTTAGCCGACGAGATGGAAAATCTTAAAATGTGAATAACTCTTGATCTAAATCATTCCGTCCAATTCTAAGAAAAGATTATAACTCAGACATAACCATCACAGATCCGACCACTATGCCCATAATATGGTCATGTGCATTATATGGGACTGACCGACTTCAAACTATAGGCGCGCACATTGGCATTGAATCCATGTAGTGCAGTGCTCGCGCCCATTTAGACCGATTCTACAAATGTCTTCTAAATCCTGACAGTTTTCTGAAAATCCTATGTTTCTGTGTCAGTCGTGCTCAAATATTTTCATGTCAAGGACCCCCAAAAATATATGTAATTGGCTGCCGACCCCCATCTGAAAATATGTAGTGACAGTGACCACCAAGAAGCAAAGATTTGAGTTTGTAGCGCGGCACTCGCTTGTAGATCAGCTGTTTTTCAATAGCTAAAGTATAACACATTGCTTAAAACTCCAAAAGGCGTTCCCGCCCAGAATAGGTGTATATATATATATATATATTTATTTATTTTCAACGTAAAACAAAGTATGTAGGATTTAAGTGGTGAAGTAGTTCACGTGGTCATGGATGGAACCTTTACAGGTCTCATTTTCACACCGACTCAGACCGGGTTCAGGGTACGATCAGTCAAACGGGGATGCTAAATAAACAAGCCTGTGATTGATATGGAAGAGTGCATTAGAAAAGAAATGGAAAGAAAGGATCAGAAGAGGAACCATGAGCCAGCCATGGTTGACTGTTTTTCAACCTCCAAGCCACGCTGTGTGTGTGTGTGTGTGTGTGTGGTCCGATAGCGTTGCTATAGATACCACACCATGGGATGAGTCCATATCTGGAAGTTGTCAACTAAAAGTGGTTGCGCGCGCGCGCGTGCGTGCGTGTGTGTATGTGTATGTGTGTGTGTGTGTGTGTGTGTGTGTGTGGTCCTCCTGAGGCAGTTACAGTAAATTGTGCCGTTATGCCTGCTTGCTGTGCTGTACCACATGCACATGTTTTATTTACCACGTGTGTGAAACTGTGTGAGCGCAGCGTTGCGTATGAAAGATCGGCTGCTGTGATATTACAGAAACTGTCTTCCCGACACATTCCTGGTCTTCCACTCCTCACATGGCAGGCTACCGCAGACCGGACAAGGGTGGGACAGACGGAAGGACGGACGGACAGACGGACGAATGGAAAAAGGATTAGACGGACGAAAGGGAGGAGAAAGAATGATGCCAGAGGGAATGAGGGATAAGAGGTATACAGTGTGAAGTGGAAGGGAAAAACAGTAAATAAATGAATTAAGAGGGGCCGTGGTTTTACTGCGTGAGAAAGGGAGACGGGTCAATGCAAAGGAGACAGAGAGAACGTATGGTTTCTGTGTATGTGTGGGTCTCTGCAGACAGACAGACAGACAGACAGACAGAACGTAGGGTTTCTGTGTATGTGTGGGTCTCTGCAGACAGACAGACAGACAGACAGACAGACAGAACGTAGGGTTTCTGTGTATGTGTGGGTCTCTGCAGACAGACAGACAGACAGAACGTATGGTTTCTGTGTATGTGTGGGTCTCTGCAGACAGACAGACAGACAGAACGTAGGGTTTCTGTGTATGTGTGGGTCTCTGCAGACAGACAGACAGACAGACAGACAGACAGACAGACAGACAGACAGACAGACAGACAGACAGACAGACAGACAGACAGAACGTATGGTTTCTGTGTATGTGTGGGTCTCTGCAGACAGACAGACAGACAGACAGAGAGAGAGGGGTGGGGGGAGAGGTCAGAAACCGTATACTCCTGAGAACAGTGGTTTGAGTTCACGAGGGGAGACGCAACACAGCCCTCCCCCCCACCAAAAAGGTGTACAATACATAGTTGAGTTACACTATCAGCACCCCTTTAGTGGACAAATATGCAGATAGATACCCACATTAGCATTTTATCGAGCTACTCAATTTAATAGTTTATAAAAATTAAACGATTTTAATTTAAGCATTATGTTATACTTTAGCTTGTAAGTCTGCTATTTTTAAAGAATCGTGAAAATGTGGCCCAAATGTTTGAATATATTCTTTCACAGCAAACGTTTTTTAACTCAAATCCTTCTGATGGGTTCCTGAAACAACATATTTTCAAATGGACGGCCAATTACATATATCTTTTGGGAGTCCTTGACATGAAATTGACGACTGACATAGAAACATAGGGTTTTTCAAGAAAACAGTCAGGATTTGTCAGGACAAGACATTTGTAGAATCGAAGGTCTAAAATGGGTTATTGAAATGTTCAGGTCATAGGCAACGAAAAAATTGCAAATAGTGGACAATAGTGAAAATAGCAATGTACAAACTCATGCCATGTGGCCTTGTAGATTGGCGCTACGCAATTAATTGGAAAAAGTGATTAACTGGAAAAAGTGATTAACTGAATAAACACTAAGATGATGAATCATAGTTTTAGTTGCAGCCCTAATACACTGTCAGACAATTGTCTCAAATCGGTGTGCGGCTAAACTACAATTATTGAGCTTCAAATATCACACACACACACACACACACACACACACACACACACACACACACACACACACACACACACACACACACACAGTAGTCTGTTGCAAAATATAAAGCAATTTCGAATGTCTTTTTGAAACAGAAATAGGAGATGACAAAGAATTTGAGAAATTAAGTAGTTAGACAGACTGATAGAGAGAGACACACATACTGTACAGTTACAGATCAATAAACAGTATGTTGGCAAAGCAAATGTTATTGTCTTGTCAATAACTAATACTGTATTTGAATTTGAGAGAGAGAGAGAGAGAGAGAGAGAGAGAGAGAGAGGGAGAGAGAGAGAGAGGGAGAGAGAGAAACATACAAAATGCTGCCAGTAAGTAAAGATGTGAATAGAGATGAAAGTACAAAATGATTTGAGATGAAAGTAGAGAAAAATTAAAGATTCATTAGTGGACGGATAAGCCAAGCAACCCTAATCAGAGAGGATGGTAATGATGGGCTGTGTGCATGGTCTCTATTAGTGTGTGTGTGTGTGTGTGTGTGTGTGTGTGTGTGCGTGCGTGCGTGTGTGCCCCAGTTTATGACCCCTCCTACAAGTCTTGTCACCTGAGCCAGGTAGAGAGTCATTCCACAATACCATAGGGAGGGGGGGGGGGGGGGGGGTGACAGCACCCAGTCAAAGGACTGATACTATGATGTCATTTTGTTGTGTGTAAAAGCATGTTTGTGAGTAAAAGAACATTCAATAGAACATGTAAAATGACCTGTCTCCCCATTATGTGACTTATGTCACTCCCTCTCTCTTAAATGACCATACTGTACCAGCATTATGAAAAATGATATGTTCCTCCACCACCATATCCTATCCCTATCACGACATAGGAAGTCAAAGCCAACTGAATTGTTTGTGTTTATCTTTTCTGCAGAGAGAGACTATTCGGCTAGACTTTTGAAAACAATCCATGCTTTCAACTCCATTCAAAACGCGACAATCTAACTTTGACCAAAAAAATAATAACGGCGACATAAAAGGTTCACTGTGGTCGATCATGGAGCTCAAGCTACGGTGCACTGTTTGGAAAACGGTTGGCAGTATTTATAAAGTATACATGACTTGTAGGAAACTGATAAACACTGGTATAGTCCTCCAAACAATCAGGCGCCAGGAGGTGGAACACACACTATTCATAAGATACTGAATGAATTCAGCTCTCTCTCTCTCTCTCTCACTCACACACACGCACACTCAGTTTTGGCAGAAAACATGAAACAGACCAGCTCAATAAAACTTTGCCATAAAAGTGTATATTAACAAAACTTCTAATTGCTGCCATTAAATCAGACCTGGCATTCTGTGTCTGTGTGAGAAGAATCCAGGGGTTATCTGCAGGTTAAACGCAATTCCTCTTAATGAACTACCTTTACTTAATGCTTGCCAAGTCAGCCCCGCTCCCCGTTAGCCACTGGCAGAAACACAGTGGCCTGCAGTGAGCCCGCCCCACACAGCAGTCTGCTGAGTGCTAACACCTGTCACTGTTTGCTCTGCCGTGCATGGGAGACAATACAGGACGCGAGCGGGCCTTTCCTCCACCATCTCACGCACAATTGGCGGGAACGCATTAAATAACTCCCAAAACACCCTGCTAAGACCAAATGGCACGGCGCCGTCACCCGTTGAGCATTAGCCTTGCACCAGAGCCTCGGGATAGAGTCCTTCTCATCGCACTGTTTATTTATTTTTTACCTAAAGTTTTATCCCACGATATTTTCAGATGGGGGTCAGCGGCCAATTATATATCATTTTTGGGGTCCTTGACATGAAATATTGAGCACCACTGACATAGGTATTTCAGAAAAGTGTCAGAAAAGAAGAAACTTTTTAAATGTTGATGTCAGGCCTAAATGGGTTCAATCGAGCATGGTTGTATTTAAGTGGCAACTAGTCATTCACCTGCAAATGCTAGTTATCGTTTGTATTCCTTCCCCTACTTGGAACCAGTTGGGTTAAGTTTCGACACATGCAGATATAAAAAGTAAAGCATAGTAGAACAGCGATATGGATAGGATTTGGACGATAAAGGGATGTCTTAAACAGCCATGGAAACACTTGTGTTGAATAAATATTGACATTGCTGCCATCTTGTCCAATAGAAGTACTCTATGTGTCCTGATCTGTTTAGTGTTACCAGTTGCCACAATCTACGGTTAGTGACATACTTGTTTTTCTCTTTCCTATTTTTTGAGAAATGTGCTTCAAATTCTCCTGACACTTGGCATCTTGGATTCAAGATAAAACAGCCACTGTTGGCCACACACACAGCGACTGATATCTGATCGACTTAGAAAGGGTAGACAAAGCAGCTGTGCAGCCTGTTGAACGTATGCCACGTCCAGACATCGACCCTGCCATGTTGGACATCTTAACCCATTTAGACCTGATTAAAAAAAAAAGTCTTCTAAATCATGACAATTTTCTGAAAAATCCTCACGTTTCTATATCAGTGGAATATCTCAATATTTCATGTCAAGGACTCCAAAAATGATGTGTAATTGGCCCGCCGACCGCCATGTGAAAATACAGTATGTCGTTCCAGGGACTCCCCCCCCCCCCAGAAGCAAACATTTGAGTTAAAAACGTTCGCTCTGAAAGAATATATATATTCAAAGATTTGCACCACATTTTCACAATCTTTCAAAAATAGCAGACCTACAAGCTCGTAGATCTGCTATTTTTCAATATCAAAAAGTTTATAATGATGGTTAAAACACCAAAAAAGGGGTTCCCGCCCGAAAAGAGTTAATTGGCTGCAGCTGCAGAACGTGAGGGCAAATTGACAGTCAGTAATACAGCCCTGCGCTTTGACACAGGGCTGTATTCAGCTTGAATAAACCTGTCCCGATGCCAGCTGTGTTGCCACAGCACGGAGCCAAGATGGAGCCCGTGGATGGAGCCAAGATGGAGCCCAGTAACTTTGTACTGGGCAATGGGTGAAGTTGTAAAGGAGGAAACCGATATGCACATCCCAGTTTCCGAATACAGAGCTGGACCCAAAAAAGTGACTAAAATGAAGAGAAAAGTGGATAATGGATAAAGTTCTCAATAGAGATGTTGAAAATGTTCGCCCGATGTCTAACTTTGTACTGGGCAATGGGTGAAGTTGTAAAGGAGGAAACCGATATGCACATCCCAGTTTCCGAATACAGAGCTGGACCCAAAAAAGTGACTAAAATGAAGAGAAAAGTGGATAATGGATAAAGTTCTCAATAGAGATGTTGAAACTGTTCAGGGTAAACAGGGGGAAAAAGGGGAAAAGAATCCACCAAAATATTTTCCCCGCTCTCTCTCTCTCTCTTACATTGCTTCATCTTTAACAAGTCTGATGTCAGCACTGCGGTATGGCAGTAAATTGTTCAACTGTGTGGAAGTTTAGCAAAACAACATGACATTATGGAGACTTGGCGATAACAACAACACTTATCACTAGCTAGTTATTGTCATCACTAGCTAGTTATTGTCCAAAACCGTATTGTGAGCGACAAAAGAGCAGAGGAAATGTGTGCATGTGTTGTAAGGTTGCACGTTTGGAACCAAACACTTCAGTTCAGATCTACAAGTCTGGAGCGCGCAAACGAAAGCAAAAACAACTTCCTCCCGCCAAACCCAACACTTCCTCTTCGGACAGGAAGTTAGCCTGTTCTCCCGTTTCCTTCTATTACAGGAAGTAAGCCGGCCAAGGAGTACAGACCAGCCTCGACCCCTAACTGGGTGTCTGTGCGCGTGTCTGAGTGTGGAAACCCTTTTGTGTGTCTCCGAGTGTGTTAACCTTGTGTGTGCGTGTGTGTGTGTGTGTGCGCGTGCGTGCGCGTGTGTGTGTGTGTGTGTGCATGTAAGTAATACCGAGGCCTGTCTTCTATAGGCCGAAAGGCTTCCCGTCTGTGGCGTTCAGAACAGGAAGATATACTTAATCACAGTGAATGCTTTATGTCCTTCCATACATTCTAGAAGAGCCCACTTCGTATGGAATATACATTTACATCCTGCTTCACACAGCTACTTAGAATTCTGCTTCCTCAAGTCCATATGCCAGCTTTCTATACTCTAAAAGAACTATTCTATTCATGGTAAAGGTCCCTGCAGTGTGTCGGATTTTTAGCTGCGTTTTTCGGTCGTTTTTTCCAAAAAACGCGTCCAGTAGAGAGGACTAGAGCAGTGGTTCCCAAACTGTTTCATGTCAAGGACCCAAATTTACACTAATTAGCCCGCGGACCCCCATTTGAAAAGATATGCCACACGTTTAATTTCAAGGACCCCCAGTTTAACATGCATTAGTAGTCTACGGACCCCCATTTAATGCCATTTCTATCTCTGGCACCCCCAATTTATATTGTAAAATCAATGTTAATTTAACTCTGAGAGTAAGAGTGGTAACTCTTACTCTCAGAGTGTCTTGTATGGTTCAGTGTCCCGCCCCATAAGGGTTCATTTGGTTCCAGACTATCATTTAGCTGGGGACCCCCTGGAACTCTCTCAAGGACCCCACTTTGGGAAACACTGGACTAGAGAGCCTGGAATGTGTGCATGCGGTGCACATTATGTAGAGAGAGAGACGCACACACTAGGCCACACACACACACACACACACACACACCAGTAAAGCCACCTGCACGACACATCATGAAACCCAATGACCAATGAACACCTGCCTCACAGTCACCCAGCTGGAGACTGACAGGTATACACAGGATATACACACTAAAGTTTTATTCCAAAGAATGTACAAATACAGACAATGGAAGGTAGGTGGACAGGTGGGTTATTTTTATAGCGCTTTTCCAAGTGCTCAAAGCGCTTTACAAATGGTTCATTCATTCATACACTGGGAGGTGAAGCGGCGAACAGTCGACGCCAGCGCCCTCATTTCCCACATTCACACACCAATGGTGGCGAGCTCACACCGACCGACTCACTGTGGGGTTCAGTGTCTTGCCCAAGGACACTTCCACATGTGGACAGGAGGAGGAGCCTGGATTCGAACCGGCGACCCAGGGATCATTGGACGACCTGCTCTACCTCCTGAGCCACAGCCCGCCATGCGTGTCTCCTCTCTCTTTCCCTCAGTCTGTCTGATGCCTTCCTTTTAACCCCTTCATTTCCTTTGTAATACCAGTCTGTCTCTCTGTGTGTGTGTGCGCTAGCCTGGCTTTGCCGCCTGTCTCCATCTCTTCGGCTACAAGGGGCTCAGGCGGGCAGACAACGTGACGCGTTCACACACTCGCGTGTGTACGCACGCACACACACACACACACGCGCATGCACACACACAATAATGGTATGGCATGACAAAGATAAAAGGTCTCTGGCATGTTGGAGCATGCAGGTAAGCAGACTCATGACTCAAACAGACGCACACGCACGCACACACGCACACACGCACACACACACACACACACACACACAAAGTGGCATACACAGACATAAGAAACACACACAAACAGAGCTATAATGAAGTCATAAAAACAGTAGTTCAGAGAGAGGGGCTGAGGGGTTCGTCTGAGGGGGTCAAAGTAAAACCAGATGTGTTGCTTGAGACACACACACACACACACACACACACACACACACACACAGTCACACACACAACAGTGCATGTGGATTTTCTGTACCGTGCCGCAGGTAAAGAAAGAATATGTCCAATATCTGTCACAGATACAGATTAGATTCTGTGCAGTTACACTCTGCTTCATTCCATGTCTCCACCTCACTGCTAGACCAGGGCTGCCCAACCTTTCTCTCTTTTTTAATTTTTATCCCACGATTTTGTAACCCATCTTTCACCCCTGTGTCAATTATCTAATGTGATCCTGGGCTCTACACACCCTCCACCAACCTAGTCCCCATATATGGGGGACATGGAGAGAGCAACGGACTTGAACTCATGCTTCCTTCATGCCTGAGTGTCCAAGTTGCTCCTTTAGACCTGACAGGGGGGAGTTTCCCTGGTTGGACGTAGCGCGTGAGATGATAATGACAGGACAGTTTCTGACACTGGGGGAATGTCAGCAATGACAGCTTAACGCCAACATGGCTGTGACACGCACTGCTTTAATGGAGCCTCTCTCCATTAAAAACAAGTTCTTAAAGTACAAAATAAAAAAAACAGCCACACACACACACACACCTTTAACCCAGACGTGTGTGTGTGTGTGTGTGTGTGTGTGTGTGTGTGTGTGTGTGTGTGTGTGTGTGTATGCGTGTGCACTCGTTCCGATTATGTGGTCCTCAGCACATCCTTCCATTGTCGTGTCCCCTCAGAGGGAGGTAAGCTCTCATGCCATTGTTTTACTGCTCACCACATTCTTCTGTTCTAACCACTAGCAAACAAACACATACAGTACAGTACAGAACATCACACACTGGACACAGAGTACAAACAGAGGTTCTGTCAACCTCAACAGGATTGAGGTGACAGGAGAGATTAGAATCGGGCTCGGCAGCCAATGGCGTTTTAGTTTTAGTTTATTGAAGTTACGTCGCGCCGTCAAACATCTCTGTTTGTCTAGTTTCTCAGAGACTATTGTCTCTTTCAGGATCAATTACCCAATGATAACATATTTATATACTCTTGGAAGGGAGATTAGCCTGCTCTCATTAGCCATGGTATTTGTTTAAGTTATTAAGTTATTTGTTTAAAGATGTTGACATTCACAAGTTGGTTCTTAAGATCTTAAATACATGCATGCAATTGGCCATTTCTCAGCACGTTAAAGCATTCTGTACGGGAACCCTTTTTGGTGTTTAAACATTATGTTATACTTTAGCTATTGAAAAATAGCTAAATAGCTAAAAATAGCTAAAAGCTCATAGCGCGGCACCGAGTGCCACGCTATGAACTTGTAGGTCTGCTATTTTTTTTTTTTAATTGTGAAAATGTGCTTTTTTGAGAACCACTGATACAGAAACATAAGGTTTTTCAGAAAACTGTCAGGATTTTTTAAATGTCGACATCAGGCCTAAATGGTTTTAAGAACCTCCACCTGAAGCTTGTTAACTGTCATCCAGAAGCACCAATAAAAGCCCGTTCTGTTGTGGTGCAGCTGGGTTATAATAAATACTATAATAAAATAAAAGCCCGTTCTGTTCTGTAGACAGTGTTGTGGCGCAGCTGGGCACTGAAGGAATGTACTGGAATGAGTAAACAGTAACACAGCAGGAAGAATATACGACAACTCCAGCTGGGAGGAAGACACAGACAATACAACCGCACACACACACACACACACACACACACACACACACACACACACACACACACACACACACACACAGCCCGAGGTGTGTGTGTGTGTGTGTGTGTGTGTGTGTGTGTGTACAGAACAGTATGTGTGTGTGTGTGGTTGTACTGTCTCTCCTACTGTGTGTGTGTGTGTGTGTGTGTGTGTGTGTGTGTGTGTGTGTGTGTGTGTGTGTGTGTGTGTGTGTGTACAGAACAGTATGTGTGTGTGGTTGTACTGTCTCTCCTGTGTGTGTGTGTGTGTGTGTGTGTGTGTGTGTGTGTGTGTGTGTGTGTGTGTGTGTGTGTGTGTGTGTGTGCTGCTAGTTGAATCATTAACAGCATGTCTCTGAAACAGATCCACTGAGTAAACAACCAATAGAAGATCAGGGCTCCGAGGTCAGCTACTAACAGGGCTATTACAGTAGGAACATTCTAGTTTAGCTATTTTGACCTGAGATCAGATTCTAAAAATGTCTTCTAGATCCTGACAGTTTTCTGAAAAAGCTATGTTTCTATGTCAATCGTTCGTCGATTTAAAAAAAATAGCAGACCTACAAGCTCGTAGATCTGCTATTTTACAATAGCCAAAGCATAACAATGCTAACACCAAAAGGGGTATCTCCCTTATCTTCTTCAGATGCAGGTGTTTTGTCTTGTTGCGTACAGTAGGGAGGGGGCTGCTGTGACTCGTAACAAAATGTGTTGCGTTGCCTTGGATTGTCGAAACAAACACTACATTGTTCTTGAATTATCAACAATTTTTTGTTAGTGTCATTCTCCAACACCGGCAGGCAGTACCGGCCTAATACATTATTGCTACATTTAGAAAAAAACATGTGACTCTGAGTACACTGCAACATATTGTTTGTGCTCACTCATATTATTGCAATATCCATTAATATGAAGTCAATAGTGGATAAAGTGGATATCCCTCAGCGATAGCTACTAGGAACAGTACAAGCCTGATCCAGACCATAGTTTAGTGGGTAAAGATCATAGAGCAACAAGCATGAAATGTGATTGTGAATTTGATCTGGAAAGTACTTTGGGACAATGGCCTACAAGGGAACAAGGCTATTCACAAATTACACGGGCGACTGGATCTACAGTAAGTTCACCCCTACACAACAGAAAACAAATACAAATACAAAGTAAATGAATTAAATACAAACAGGACAGCTGATTCTGCACTGGCATACACACGGATGCCATGTCACTCATGCAGGCATACTGTATTTATAGCCTAGTTTTTTTGTAAAAGCACACAAAAGGAATATAATAGAG